>NC_082686.1:25619979-25936333 GCF_949987515.2 Delphinus delphis
TTCCTCCTCAAGAGTGTAAATCAATTAGTCAAGTGAAAAATTTTAAAAGGGGAAAACACAATACATTCATCTATTTTCATCTCATCTACTAAAGAGTAGATATAGCAATGTCTCAATATGTACATTATTATCTCATACATATTCTTACTGTATCTTAAAAAGAAACTTACATAAAGGCTGCTTAATATTCCTCAGAACAGCAAACCCAAGCAAGTCAGAACAGTCTGAGAATTTTTTAGTTTAAAGAGCACTCCAACACTGAAATGATCACTTCTTAAAATTTGTGTTATTAAGCTTTGCTCATGCGGCAAGTGACTTGTGTCTAGGAAGTTATTTAGCAATTATTTCTCATTATTTTAATAGGCATACACACAGCCAGTTATAATTTCTTTCCAGGGATGATCCCATAAAGGCTGACTGGCAAATGAGAGTTTTCTCATCACTCAATCATTTGGAAAGAACAGCTATTTTCTATATAATCAATTCCATCAGCAATTATGATAATCAATAGCTCAGCAATTCATTCAGCAGTAATCAGTTAGATTCATTTGTCTCAGGCACTGAAATAACCCAGTGTTTTTTTCAACATTTCAGTTCATACATTACTTTAATTCCACATCTAAATGATACAAAACTAAAATTTTGTTATAAGAAAATAAAATGAGCTTCTATACCAAGCTAAATGTAAGAAATTTATCTTTAACTCCTTGTTCTTTAAAATAGAGGTTATTATTTTAATAAATTGCATCAAAATAAATTTAATCTACATACGGTATGCAAATGATACAGTATATGCTGTTACAAATTGAATAATCAAATAAAAATCACTACCAATAAACACATTATATATTGGGAGTGTCTGAATTTGGGAGGTAAACCAAGTAAAATATATCAAGTAAAGTCATTTTTTTATCCTTAGACTTTTTTTCTACCTAAAAAAAATACAGACTTAGAAAAGAATGAGTTGAAATCTCAATGTGAATATTATACTTTTTAATTTAGGTAAATAATGCTGCTTGAATAATTAGAACTCATGCGGTAAAAAGATAAAGCAAACAGAGAAAAAAAGTTTTATGGTTTAAGGTGAATAATTTAAAGGAGAAAAAAATCACAGAATCTTACTGAAAGTTTAAATAAATTTAATATAATCATTGGAAGAACAAAAAGGCTTCATGCCATGCCATATATTACTGATGCAAAAGATGGGTGATGATTAAAGATAATCATTTAAGAAGACTACAGTTGATGCATTTATTAAGGAAAAACTACAATCTGAAAACAATTCAAAACACAACCAACTTACCTGCTGCTGAATTTTTTATTCACCTTATGGATGTCATTTTTTAAACTGGTTGTTTGGCAGTGCACTCAGATTTTCACCTTAACTTTACTTTAAAAACCTTTATGCTGGTACTAACCTTGTATTCCAGATCAAAGTCACTAATGTTTTGTCTATTTAAAAAAATTTTTTTCCAATGGTGTGGTATTTATAATAGATACTTCATTATCAACAGAGACTAAAGTCACAGTAAATGAGATGTGTCACAAAGCTGCCTTGAAATGGTTTGTAATAGTTCCCAACCCCAAAGTAATTCCTTATCATGCGAACAAAGAAGAGAAAGGGAAACTTCTCCGTGCAGCCTCAGGAGCAGCAGATTAAATCTCCACAATCAACTTGATGTACCCTGCATGTGTGGAATAACTGAATATACAATGAATCATTGCAAAATTGAGGCAGTGGATTTTGGGAGCAACTGTAGACTTCGGGTTTGCTGTATGTGACTGACTAGTTTCAGATTTTTATATTTATCTTAGTTTTTAGCTCTTGTTATCATTGGTGGATTTGTTCATTGGTTTGGTTGCTCTCTTCTTTTTTTTTATTACTTCTTTATTTTAACAATATTTTTTTTATTTTTTACTTTACTAACTTTATTTATTTTTCTTTCTCTCTTTTTTTTCTCCCTTTCCTTCTGAGCCATGTGGCTGACAGTGTCTTGGTGCTCCAGCCGGCTGTCAGGACTGAGTCTCTGAGGTTGGAGAGCCAAGTTCAGCACATTGGACCACCAGAGGCCTCCCAGCTCCACGTAATATCAACTGGCAAGAGCTCTCCCAGAGATCTCCATCTCAACACTAAGACCCAGCTCCACTCAACGACCAGCAAGCTCCAGTACTGGATAGACCATGCCAAACAACTAGCAAGACAGGAACACAACCCCACCCATTAGCAGAGAGGCTGCCTAAAATCATACTAAATTCACAGACACCCCAAAACACACCACCAGACACGGTCCTGATGAACAGAAAGACAAGATCCAGCCTCATGCACCAGAACACAGGCACCAGTCCCCTCCACCAGGAAGCCTACACAACCCACCTGAACCAACCTTGCCCACTGGGGGCAGACACAAAAAACAATGGGAGCTATGAACCTGCAGCCTGTGAAAAGGAGATCCCAAACACAGTTAGTTAAGCAAAATGAGAAGACAGAGAAAAACACAGCAGATGATGAAGCAAAGTAACAACCCACCAGACCAAACAAATGAAGAGGAAATAGGCAGTCTACCTGAAAAAGAATTCAGAGTAATGATAGTAAAGATGATACAAAATGTTGGAAATATAATGGAGGAGACACAAGAAACATTTAACAAGGACCTAGAAGAACTAAAGAGCAAACAAACAATGATGAACAACACAATAAATGAAATTAAACATTCTCTAGAAGGAATCAATAGCAGAATAACTGAAGCAAAAGAACAGATAAGTGACCTGGAACATAAAATAGTGGAAATAACTACCACAGAGCAGAATAAAGAAAAAAGAATGAAAACAATTGAGGACAGTCTCAGTGACCACTGGGACAATATTAAACACACCAACATTCAAATTATAGGGGTCCCAGAAGAAGAAGAGAAAAAGAAAGGGACTGAGAAAATATTTGAAGCGATTATAATTGAAAACTTTCCTAATAGGGGAAAGGAAATAGTCAATCAAGTCCAGGAAGTGCAGAGTCCCATACAGGATAAACCTAAGGAGAAAAATGCCAAGACACGTTTAGTCAAACTATCAAAAATTAAATACAAAGAAAAAAATTAAAAGCAGCAAGGGAAAAGCAACAAATAACGTACAAAAGAATCCCCATAAGATTAACAGCTGATCTTTCAGCATAAACTATACAAGCCAGAAGGGAGTGGCAGGATATATTTAAATTGATGAAAGGAAGAAACCTACAGCCAAGATTACTCTACCCAGCAAGGATCTCACTCAGATTCAACAGAAAAATTAAAACCTTTATAGACAAACAAAAGCTAAGAGAATTCAGCACCACCAAACCAGCTTTGCAACAAAAGCTAAAGGAACTTCTCTTGGCAGGAAACATAAGAGAAGGAAAAGACCTACAGTAACAAACCCAAAACAATTAAGAAAATGGTAATAAGAACATACATATCTATAATTACCTTAAATGAAAATGTAAATGGATTAAAACCTCCAACTAAAAGACATAGACTGGCTGAATGGATACAAATACAAGTCGTGTATATATGCTGTCTACAAGAGACCCACTTCAGACCTAGGGACACATACAAACTGAAAGTGAGGTGATGGAAAAAGATATTCCATGCAAATGGAAATCAAAAACAAGCTGGTGTGGCAATTCTCATATCAGACAAAATAGACTTTAAAATAAAGACTATTACAAGAGACAAAGAAGGACACTACATAATGATCAAGGGATCAAACCGAGAAGAAGATATAACAATTGTAAATATTCATTCACCCAACATAGGAGCACCTCAATACATAAGGCAAATGCTAACAGCCATAAAAGGGGAAATCATAGTAGGGGACTTTAACACCCCACTTTCACCAATGCACAGATCATCCAAAATGAAAATAAATAAGGAAACACAAGCTTTAAATGATGCATTAAACATGATGGACTTAATTGATATTTATAAGAAAGTCCATCCAAACTATCAGAATACATTTTCTTCTCAAGTGCTCATGAAACATTCTCAAGGATAGATCATATCTTGGGTCACAAATCAAGCCTTCGTAAATTTAAGAAAATTGAAATTGTATCAAGTATCTTTTCTGACCACAACACTATGAGACTAGATATCAATTATCTAGTTACAGTTATCAATTACAGGAAAAAAATCTGTAAAAAATACAAACACATGGAGGCTAAACAATACACTACTAAATAAACAAGAGATCACTGCAGAAATCAAAGAGGAAATCAAAATACCTAGAAAAAAGTAACAATGAAAACACGACGACCCAAAGTCAATGGGATGTAGCAAAAGCAGTTATAAGAAGGACGTTTATAGCAATACAATCCTACCTCAAGAAACAAGAAAAATCTCAAATAAACAACCTAACCTTACACCTAAAGCAACTAGAGAAAGAACAACAACAACAACAAAAAAAAACTAAAGTTAGCAGAAGGAAAGAAATCATAAAGATCAGATCAGAAATCAATGAAAAAGAAATTAAGGAAACTATAGAAAAGATCAATAAAACTAAAAGTGGGTTCTTTGAGAAGATAAACAAAATTGATAAACCATTAGCCAGACTCAGTAAGAAAAAAAGGGAGAAGACTCAAATCAACAGAGTTAGAAATGAAAAAGGAGAAGTAACAACTGACACTACAGAAATACAAAGGATCATGAGAGATTACTGCAAGCAGCTATATGCCAATAAAATGGACAACCGAGAAGAAATGGACAAATTCTTAGAAAAGCACAACCTTCTGAGACTGAACCAGGAAGAAATAGAAAATATAAACCGACCAATCACAAGCACTGAAATTGAAACAGTGATTAAAAATCTTCCAACAAACAAAAGCCCAGGACCAGATGGCTTCACAGGCGAATTCTATCAAACATTTAAAGAAGAGCTAAAGCCTATCCTTCTCATACTCTTCCAAAATATAGCAGAGGGAGGAAAACTCCCAAACTCATTCTACGAGGCCACCATCACCCTGATAGCAAAATCAGACAAAGATGTCACAAAAAATGGAAACTACAGACCAATATCACTGACGAACACAGATGCAAAAATCCTCAACAAAATACTAGCAAACAGAATCCAACAGCACATTAAAAGGATCATAACACCATGATCAAGTGGGGTTTAGTCCAGGAATGCAAGGATTCTTCAATATACACATATCAATCAACGTGATACACCATATTAACAAATTGAAGGAGAAAAACCATATGATAATCTCAATATATGCAGAAAAAGCTTTTGACAAAATTCAACAACCATTTATGATAAAAACTCTCCAGAAAATAGGCATAGAGGGAACGCACCTCAACATAATAAAGGCCATATATGACAAACACACAGCTAACATAGTTATCAATGGTGAAAAACTGAAACCATTTCCTCTAAGATCAGGAACAAGACAAAGTTGCCCACTCTTACCACTATTATTCAACATAGTTTTGGAAGTTTTAGCCACAGCAATCAGAGAAGAAAAAGAAATAAAAGGAACACAACTTGGAAATGAAGAAGTAAAACTGTCACTGTTTGCAGATGACATGATATTATATAGAGAGAATCCTAAAGATGCTACCAGAAAACTATGAGAGCTAATCAATGAATTTGGTAAAGTAGCAGGATGCAAAATTAATGCACAGCAATCTCTTGAATTCCTATACACTAATAATGAAAAATCTGAAAGAGAAATTAAGGAAACACTCCCATTTACCACTGCAACAAAAAGAATAAAATACCTAGGAATAAACTTACCTAAGGAGACAAAAGACCTGTATGCAGAAAATTATAAGACACTGATGAAAGATATTAAAGATGATACCAACAGATGGAGAGATATACCATGTTCTTGGATGGGAAAAATCAACAGTGAAAATGACTCTACTACCCAAAGCAATCTACAGATTCAATGCAATCCCTATCAAACTACCAATGGCAGTTTTCAAAGAACTAGAATGAAAACTTTCACAATTTGTATGGAAACACAAAAGACTCTGAATAGCCAAAGCAATCTTGAGAAAGAAAATTGGAACTGGAGGAATCAGGCTCCCTGACTTCAGACTATACTACAAAGCTACAGTAATCAAGACAGTATGGTGCTGGAACAAAAACAGAAAGATAGATCAATGGAACAGGATAGAAAGGCCAGAGATAAACCCATGCACACATCATCACTTTAGCTTTTGATAAAAGAGGGAAGAATATACAATGGAGAAAAGACAGCCTCTTCAGTAAGTGGTGCTGGGAAAGCTGGACAGCTACATGTGAAAGAATGAAATTAGAACACTCCCTAACACCATACACAAAAATTAACTCAAAATGGATTAAAGACCTAAATGTAAGGCCAGACACTATAAAACTCTTAGAGGAAAACATAGGGAGAACACCTTATGACATAAATCACAGCAAGATCCTTTTTGACCCACCTTCTAGAGAAATGGAAATAAAAACAAAAATAAACAAATGGGACCTAATGAAACTTAAAAGCTTTTGCACAGCAAAGGAAACCATAAACAAGACAAAAAGACAACCCTCATAATGGGAGAATATTTGCAAACGAAGCAACTGACAAAAGATTAATCTCCAAAATATACAAGCAGCTCAATATCAAAAAAAAAAACAAACAACTGAATCCAAAATGGGCAGAAGACCTAGACACTTCTCCAAAGAAGATATACTGATTGCCAGCAAACACATGAAAGGATGCTCAACATCACTAATCATTAGAGAAATGCAAATCAAAACTACAATGAGGTATCACCTCACACCAGTCAGAATGGCCATCATCAAAAAAATCTACAAGCAATAAATGCTGGAGAGGGTGTGGAGAAAAGGGAACTCTCTTGAACTGTTGGTGGGGATGTCAATTGATACAGCCACTATGGAGAACAGTATGGAGGTTAACTAAAAATAGAACTATCATATGACCCAGCAATCTCACTACGGGTATATACCCTGAGAAAACCATAATGTACCGCAATGTTCACTGCAGCACTATTTACAATAGCCAGGACATGGAAGCAACCTAAGTGTCCATCAACAGATGAATGGATAAAGAAGATGTGGCCCATATATACAATGGAATATTACTCAGCTATAAAAAGAAGAGAAATTGAGTTATTTGTAGTGAGGTGGATGGACCTAGAGTCTGTCATACAGAGTAAAGTAAGTCAGAAAGAGAAAAACAAATACTGTATGCTAACACATATATATGGAATCTAAAAAAAAAAAAAAAAGGGTTCTGAAGAACCTAGTGGAAGGACAGGAATAAAGATGCAGACACAGAGAATGGATGCAGAGAAGGGTAAGGGTAAGCTGGGACAAAGTGAGAAAGTGTCATGGACATATACATTACCAAATATAAAATAGATAGCTAGTGGGAAGCAGCTGCATAGCACAGGGAGATTAGCTCAGTGCTTTGTGATCACCTAGAGGGGTGGGATAGGGAGGGTGGGAGGGAGATGCAAGAAGGAGGAGGTATGGGGATATATGTATATGTATAGCTGATTCATTTTGTTTTACAGCAGAAACTAACACAACATTGTAAAGCAATTATACTCCAATAAAGATGTTAAAAAAAAAAAAAGCAGATATGGAGAGAAAAAAAAAAAAGAGGAGCTGTAGTTACCTTCCCAAATAGGGTGTTGAGGGCTGAACTAAAACAGATATGGGCAATGGGAGTTACAAGTGGAAAAAAAAATAATTATTCAAGAAAAACCCACAGGTCTTTAATAACTTATTACTGAGTAGGGGACAAAGGTTCAAATAAGGACTGTAATTTTACTACTTTTGAATAACAAATAATGAAGTTGTGTACCCAACTGAGAAACACAGAAAGAGAACATAATCGAGGTAAGGAAAAAAGGTTCTGTTTTGGACATATCCTCCAAGTTGCCACAATTAGAGTTTAAAGAGAGAGAGAGAGTTTTAGAGGTCACTGGGGTACAAATGGTACTTGAAGGTCACATTTCTTGGGGTGGGAGATAGTTCTCCATGGATCTTTTTCATTTTTGCATATCTTGGAAGCAGATGCACTGATGGCTTTGTTCTGGACTATATTTTCAAGGATGTTTGTGTGTTTAATAACCTTAGATATAGTTAGTGTCTCCCTCTAGAGCACAGGGAGGTTTAGTTCCTGTCCAGCATAGGAAAGATAATGTCTTCCTGCAGGGTAAAGATCAGGCAGACTTAACAGCCCATTGCACAATATTTGGTTTCTCTAAGCTCATGATTCCTTCTATAATGCAACCCACAAAGTGACCTTCTTTGTGTCCCTCTGTGGGAATTAGACCTCAGAGAATAGTGCAAATGCTGATTCTCTAGCCACTACTAGTGTTGTGAGTAAAAAGATTCCTTGTCTCTGACCCAAGAGTTGCATGACACTGTGGCAGGTTAACTTGCAAGTAAAGTAAAACCTCAGACCCTTCACAGTTCTTTACATCTGGAAAACCTCAACATTTAAGGGTTAAAAATGAAAGAAATTGCCTCATCATATTGAAAAGGGCTAGCCAACTAGGCAGAAAGATACAGAGCTTTCTTTCCAGAGAGAAGAGAATTTTCAAGAAGGAAATTTTCAACAATGCAGAGATGTCAAGTAAGATGAGGACTTCAAAAGGTCAGTTCGATTTGGTGACATCAACAAGAACACTTTCAAGGTGAGATAGAGTTCAAGAACAGTATTCAGTGAATGGAGGGTAAAATTTAGGGAAGGATAGAGTGAGAGTAGATTGAAACATCTATTTAAAGAAGTTTGGTCTCAAACATAAATCGTACCAATGTTTTCATAGGTCAGTCTCCCAAAGAAATAGAAATAAAAACAAAAATAAACAAATGGGACCTAATCAAATGTATAAGCTTTTGCACAGCAAAGGAAACCATAAACAAAATGAAAAGAAACAAAACAACCTATAGAAATGGGAGAAAATATTTACAAATTATGCAACCAACAAGGGCTTAATTTCCAAAATATACAAACAGCTCATAAAACCCAATAACAAAAAACAAACAACCCAATCAAAAACTGGGCAGAAGACTTAAATAGACATTTCTCCAAAGAAGACATACAGATGGCCAAGATGCACATGAAAAGATGCTCAACAACACTAATTATTAGAGAAATGCAAATCAAAACTACAAGGAGTTATCACCTCACACCAGTCAGAATGGCCATCATTAAAAAGTCTACAAATAACAAATGCTAGAGATGGTGTGGAGAAAAGGGAACCCTCTTACACTGTTGGTGGGAGTGTAAATTGATGCAGCCATTATGGAAAACAGTATGGAGGTTTCTCTGAAAACTAAAAATAGAGTTGCCATATGATCCAGAAATCCCACTCTTGGGCATATAGCCAGACAAAACTATAACTCAAAAAGATACATGCACCCCTATGTTCATAGCAGCACTATTTACAATAGCCAAGGCATGGAAACAACCTAAACGTCCATCGACAGATAAATGGATAAAAAGACATGGTGCATAAATATACAATGGAATACTACTCAGTCATAAAAAAAGAATGAAATAATGCTATTTGCAGCAACATGTATGCAACTAAAGATTATCATACTAAGTGAATTAAGTCAGAAAGAGAAGGACAAATACCATATGATATCACTTATACGTGGAATCTAAATACAACACAAATATCTACGGAACAGAAACAGACTCACAGACATAGGGAACAGACTTGTGGTTGCCAAGGGGGTGGGTGGGGGGGTGGCAGAGGGAAGTATTGGGAGTTTGGGATTAGCAGATGCAAACTGGTATAAATACTATGGATAAACAATAAGGTCCTACTGTATAGCACAGGGAACTATATTCAATACCCTGTGATAAACCATAATGGAAAAGAATATGTAAAAGAATATACATGTATAACTAAGTCACTTTGCTGTACAGCAGAAATTAACACAACACTGTAAATCAACTATACTTCAATAATTTTTTTTAAAATAAAATAAATAAAATAAAATAAGAAGTTTGGTCTCAAATAAAATTTTGGCCTGGAAGAGAAGTAAACACTTAGGGCTGTAGTTTGATGAGAGGGCAAAATTAATAAAAAGGATTTTTTGCGTGTATTATTTTATTTTTTAATGAGAGAAAAAAAGAAAAGAAAATACGCAGTACTTAGATGACAAGAGAAAAACTGAAGATTGGGAGGAAGGAGAAATGAAACAGAGCAAGAATTAAAATTAAGTGAATGCTAAAATGAAAAAAAAAAAAATTTAACCTGCTCAACAACTCTTTAGGGACGAAGAAAGAGTCCATCACAAATGAACTCTCTGACTAGTCTGTTGGCTGAGAATATAGCAGGTCATACAAAAGAGAAGTGGAAAATTACTTGGAATAGCAATATTTAGAGAACCTTATTGGAGAGAACACATGAAAACAAATGACGTTTTATGATTCAGAAATCCACATTTCTCAAGTATGAAGGAAAAAGAAGCCAAATCAAGCGTGTGTTGTTTTTCTAGGGCTGTTGGGTAGGTGGCTTAAACAACAGAAATGTATTGTTTCATAGTTCTGGAGGCTTTAAGTCCTAGATCAAGGTGCAGGCAGGGTGGTTCTTTCTGAGAGCTGTTAAGGGAGAATCTGTTTAATGTCTCTCCCTCAGCTTCTGGTACTTAGCTGGCAATCTTTGACATTCCTTCACTTGTAGAATCATCATCCTGATCTCTTTATCTATACACGGTGTTCTCCCTATGTGTACGTCTGTATCCAAATTTCCCCTTTATATAAGGATATTGTTCATATTGTATTAAGGTCCATCCTAATGACCTCATCCTAACTTGACTACATCTACAAAGTCCCTATTTTCCAAAAATGTCACATTTTGAGGTACTGGGGGTTAGGATTTCAACTTTTTTTTTTTATCTTTTAGGGGGACACAATTCAACCCATAACAAAGTTTATACTCATTTTTCAAAGAGAAGTCTTCTCCCACTAGCTCAGATAGCTCTCTACAGTTCTTAAAATTGTTACCAGCATGTGTTGAGGCGAGTGTGTATGAGAAGCCCCTCATACTGTCTGGCATGAAACATGGCTCACTAAGTATCTTCTATGCCTCTGTATTTGTTTACTAGGGAAGCCATAATGAATAACCTCAGATTGGGTGACTTAAACAGTAGAAATTTATTTTCTTACAGTTATGAAGGCCAGAAGTCCAAGATCAAGGTGTCAGCAGATGTGGTTACTCCTGCGGCCTCTCCCTGGCTGGCAGATGGCCACTCTTTGGCTGCCTCTTCACATAGTCATCCCTCTGTGTATGCACTGCCCTGGTATGTATGTCCAAATTTCCTCTTCTTTTAAGGACACAAATCAGATTGGATTAGGGCCCACCCTAACGTTCTTATTTTAATTACCTCTTTAAAGACCCTACATCTAAATAAAGTTTCATTCTGTGACATTGGGGGTTATGGCTCCAACTTATACCTTCTGAGGAGACATAATTCAGCCTGTAAGAGCCCCCTAAGTTATACTTCCCAGACAAATGCGGTAACAAGAATCCATGCATATTTCTGTTTGGGTAATGACAGAGACTTCCTTCTCCCTACATGACTTTCTCTATCCGCATTCTAAGGTCCACCTAGTTGTTACGAGATCTCTTACTCATGGAGAAAGTGCAATGGGCTCTCTTACCAGTTACCAGTCCCTAGAGAGGGTCATTCAAACCTACAGCATCGTATGAGAAAAAACAATACAGAAATAAAACATTCAAATGTGAATTAAACAATAGTCAGACTTTCCCTTATTGTGGTTTAAAAGTTAAACACAAAACTATGTAACTAAGAGAAAGAAAATTGCTAGAGTCCCTCTTAGAATTGAACAATTTCTGGCCTGAAAGTCTTAGTTTACTGGAAAAGAAATGTTGCATATTTATGAAATAAGATTGGAAATCCAGTACATAATTTCCTAGCTTTTTACTAACCTGAAATAAAATATATAACCTTATATTTCATAGAAAATGTAATTTAGTAGCATAAATCATGAGTTGAGGGCATGAAAAAAGAAATTACAAGTTTCCAAGTTAACTTAACTCTAACCCAGTTTTAGAGTCAGCAATCAATACCAAAATCTTCCATAACCTCCCTAACAAAATTTGCTGTAGATTTGTACATTGGATAATCATTGAAATGTAACAAATATTTGCCTTTCAAATTTTCTGATGAAGTAGGTAAATTGGATTAGGTTGCTTATGTTAAATAGCAATGCATCATTATCAACTGTGAGCTTCCTCCTTCTCAAATGTGTCATCACAGCATTCATGTTAAAAAAATTTTAATGCATTTCTTAATACTCTCAAATATTCAAAACTTCACTTGAGCTTTTCTTGCCAAGAAAAAAGTGCCTTAGCGTCTCATATTCTAACAAATTTGTCTCCAATATTTCATTCAGTGAGTACCTCTGAATGATAAATGATCACTGGCTCTGCTAAAACACTGATGTTTTCCTCCTAAACTTCTTAAAATTTTTAATGTAATGTCTGTCTGCCTGGTTCTTTACTCAGGCTTCATCAGCAACTTGATTGTAGTCTCAAGGAGTGCAATGCTTTGGTTAAAATTCTTCACTTCTTACTAAATAACACCATACTTATCACCTTATCAGGAAAGAAATAACACTACTGACACAAAATTTCAAGCTCCAAATACTTACGGCATTCTCAATTCTCAAATATCCTTGAGAGAACTATGTGCCTTAGTATTAATGAAAGCAGTCCAAGTCTTTTGTGCATTCATTTATTCATTAAATTTACTCATTTATCATGCAATTTTTTAGAATGTGCTCTGAGCCAAGTATTTTATTAGAGCTTAAAGATACAAAGATGAAAGAGAAGGTCTATGCCCTCAGGTAGTTTACAGTGCCTTATAATGCGTATTCCAATGCAGGACTGACAATTGTGGATTGAATCAGAAAGCAGGCATGATTGACTGCAAAGAGAAGCTGGGTGTGTGTGCATGTGTGCCCTTGTATTCAAAGAGCAAGACGTGGTAAGATAACCATGATATTATTAGTGGGTACAAGCATAAGTCCTTTCCATGAAGCCTACTCATAAAACCTGTCCTTCAGTTGTAGTAGTAACCACCATTTTCAAGAGCATGAGCTGTATTTGATTCACAAATGACCTCATCCACCCAACACACAATGGGATAATTGCTCACGCCATATACACAGATCATTTGAAGCCATGATTCCATTTGTGCTAATAGCAATATTCTTGTTTATTCTACTCTCACTTAATTTACTTAACTATAAACAACTACTGAAATATTAATGAGGCAGACACTCATTACACATGTTTAATTTAGATTCACTATTATTAATTTTATCAAAAACTATCAAATACCTAGTCTGTGTCAGGCATTGTATTAGGCACTGGGAATAAATTAATAAGTAAAAACTGACAGAGGCCCAGCATCCTTGGAGCTCTCATAGAGAGATGGGAATTATTTAAGTATAACACAATTTAAAATAAATTATAATTGTGATAAGTGCCGACAAGGGCACTTAGAAGAATCTCTGACCCAGGGCAGGAGGCCAATGAAGGATTCTTAGAAAAAATGAAGACTGATCTACAGTCTCAGGGAAGAGCAGAAGTATGAGGTGAAGGAGCTTGAGTGTAAGAGACGGAGATGATCTTGGAAGAGGGAATGATCCTTAATGAGAAGCAGCCAATCACACTGAGGAATAGAGTAGATGGAGAATAGAAAGCAGGGCTGAGAAATGTGAAAAAAAAAAAAAAAAAGAGAGATGCACAGGAGGAGGATGGATGCCAGGCTATGCTTGGACCTGGAAACCATGTTCAAAATTTTGGTCTTTATCCTAAGAGCAACGGGAATCCATTAATGTATTTTATTTTTGAACTAGGTATTTTATTGAGGTATGATTGGAATAAAAAACAATCTGTACAATTTAACGTATGAAACTTGATGAGTTTAGAGATAACTATACATCCATGAAACCATCATCATAATCAATACCATAAATATATCTATCATGTCGAAAGGTTTCCTCCTGACCTCTTTATTTATGGGTTTTTTTTGTGATAGGAACACAAGATCTACCTCTTAGCAAGATTTTAAGCATAAGACATAGTATCATTGGGGCTTCCCTGGTGGTGCAGTGGTTAAGAGTCCACTTGCCAATGCAGGGGACACGGGTTCAATCCCTGGTCCAGGAAGATCCCACATGCAGCAGAGCAACTAAGCCCGAGAGCCACAACTACTGAACCCCATGTTCCACAACAAGAGAAGCCACCGCACCAAGAAGCCCACACACTGCAACGAAGAGTAGCCCCCACTCGCTACAACTAAAGAAAGCCCACACACGAAGACCCAATGCAGCCAAAAATAAATAAATAAATAAATAATTTTTTAAAAAGAGATAGTGTTGTTAACTATGAGAACTATACTGTACAATGAATCTCTAGGACTTACTCATCTTGCATAACTGAAACTTTGTATCCTTTGACCAAGTTTCCCCTGCCCCTCAGACCCTGGCAACTACTAATCTATTCTCTGCTCCATGAGTTTGACTATTTTAGATTCCTCATGTAAGTGCAATCATGTAGTATTTGTCCTTCTGTGGCTAGCTTATTTCATTTAGCATAATGTCGTCCAGGATCATCTATATTGTCACAACAGCAGGATTTCCAGAAATGACTGCTCGTTCAAGTGTTTTTTAAAATAATATCCTTTACATAATTCCTTGGTCATATAAAAAAGAATTCTTTCAATGTTTACAAATGGGAAATCTCCTGAATATATTTTAATTCATTCATGTTTAACCAACCAAAATCTAAAATTTGTCATAAAATTTTAATTTGCTTGAAAATAGTGTGGTTACTGTTCTTTGTTTCTCAGACAGTATGAACCTGGGTGAGATTCTTGCAAACAAACCTATTTTTACCCCAAGGGCACATGATAGATTCTCTCTTATTTTTTGCAGAGAAAAATCTGTATACAAATAGGGACAGTCTATTTTAAATTAATTAATGTCATGCTGTTTGTCTTCAATATATCTTCAGTAAATAGATGGAAGGAAAGTGTGGCAATAAAGTGTGGCAGTATGCTTACTGAATCTTAATTACAAAGTTTGTTCTCCCGCTGAAACATCCTTCCAGCACGTTCAGCCATTTTCTCTGCACTCCTCTCTGAACTCTGAATCCACCAGCAGATCCTCTACATTGATTTTGTTACTTTGCTCCTCAAGGATTCATGAATGGTAAATGCAGCTGGATTGTCAGCAAATGTCTAATCTGGAAAACATCTCTATCATTTCTTGTAAACTTTTTTGGATCCACATTAATTTCAACTTCAATTATTTTAAATGATGCTTCAGTTCAGCCATGATTTTTTGGAACTTTCACCAAACCCACCATATCCTGCTGTTTTTGTCACTCTTTCTTTTTTCAGTTTTTCTGAAATTGTAATTCCATATATCATAAGATAGTTTTGTTTTTCTCAAAATTAGAAGAAATGATAGTATTCTATAGGGGTTACTTTGTTTCTTTTTATTTATTTTTTTCTTGATCTGGAGGAGGATTTTCCTTTTAGAGCATCCTTTTTCTGCATCAAAATTAACATGTGAACCCCCAAATTCAGATCAGGGTGTGGGCTGCTGCTTGTTAATTTCTAACATTTAAACTTTGTGCTACAGTTTCCCCCTGCTATTCAAAAGTAGAGCTTTCCTACAAAACTTTTCATAAGCCGAAATGGCGGAAAAGGAAGAAACAATTATCTTAGGACACATTTTGCTAATGTATGCACAAAAAAGATAAAGCACAAATGCTCACAGGCACTGTTCAAAGCTATGGTGGCTTGATGCTGAGATGCTGAGTGTAGTTCCCAGGGAAGCAGCTTGATGGCGCCACTCTTGCTGCTCAGGATGTGCACTGCCTTTATAATGGCTTGTTGCAAAACAAATGCTGAATATTATTTTCACTTTTCTCCTTTTTTCGTAAAAGGAAAAATCCTCTTAAGTTTTCTTTCAGTGAAAAGAAGTACTAATGTAGGTCTTTCATAAAAGCAAAGTGGCATAAAGCAAACTTTCGAAAAGTGTGGCATACCTGTGTTTGGTAGGTGTTCTTTGTCATTGAACTCCTACTCTATCACTTTTATGGTCGGGTGAGTCTTCATTTTTTTTAATATTCTTCCTCTTTTTCCTGTTGCTCCAATGCCAACTTCACTTGCTTTGTCTTCTATCAACACTCAGTCCAGGGATTATGTCAATACAAACAACACATTGTTACATGGCATGTTGTTTCATGAGTCTATAATCTATGACATCTTTTAATCATTATTTTCTGCTAAACACAGTATTTTCATCATTTTCATTGTTTCAGATATCTGACTTGTATAAACACTGAGAAGCAATAAAACAGAATCACCTTTATCCTGAGTCTTGATAAGTTTTGACATAATTAGCATAGTTCAGTGTCCCATTCAAAATTGACCTCTTTTAGGTATTTATATCTTCACTGATGCCTACTCTGCATTCATTTCTATAATTATTATCATTGCTGCCCCCAACACAGTTGTGGAAAGTCTTTTGTTTGTGCTCCCTCTGTTTTTATCCCATTCACTTCCACACTGCTGTTGTTTAAGCTAAAGGTCTCATTATAATTTCAAGAGCCATATATGGCAGCTTTAACATAATTTTGCTATCTTGAGAGCTTGACTGTCTTTAAGAAACTAATTATAAAGTCTACTGTACTGACACTGACAATGACTAACCCACTGAGAAATATTTCATCCATTTCTTTTCTGTCACCTATTATTCATTTAGCCTCTTCATCTAAACCCAACAATGCTGCTTTACTTCTCTATGAAGCATAAACTTGAATTGTTTTCTTTCTTACATTATGACTTACATGTATTTGTACTGTTAGTATTTCCTGTGAATTTCCATTGAAGTAATTACCATCAGAATCCTTATGAATTTTCTTTAGTATGAAACTCATTTATGGAAGGTGTTTACTATTGTATTTTATCACTTGACACTGGAGTAGATAAACTATGATCTGCCTTCACCTATTTACCCTTCAGGTGAGTCTCAGGAGCCCAGACACAGCCGAACAACGTGACTCTGTTTCAGGGTTCCTCTATTAACAAATAGTTTAGTCAACTTCAGTAATGAACCCACTGTCCTGCTTTCTCTTTTTGGTTGAAGGGGTAAGATTTGCTATTGCATGTTCTGTGCTTGAGCAGTACTTAGATCTTCAGACTGGCCTTCCTTCCTGCTTTGGGTTAATCTATATTCATACTCATGGTGATTCAACCAGCATTAGAATCCTTCTGTGAGGTGAACTCGGTTGCCACATCTTGGTCTATGGACTGCCATGGTGATCTGATGGCAGGTGATCTGATCTCCAGGCTCCTGGTTTCCTGGAATGTCACAGACACTCTATTAAAGTATTTGAATACTTTTAAATTTTAAAACTGTCACCTTGGTCACAGAAGACAGAACTGGTTGAAAGGTGACAAGAATGGACACAAAGAGATCAGTTAGGAGACTGCCACATCAAAGAAATAATGGAGCTTTGAAAAGGCCATATTTGAAATGGGAAAGGAGAAATGTGGACAGATTTAAGAAACATTAAGAATGTAAAAGATAATGGAATGATGGAATGATGAATGGAATATGGGGAACAGAGAAGAGAGAAGTGTCAAGAATTATTCCTGGGGTTCAAACTCAGGTTATAAGATAGAGAGTGTCAGCCACTGAAAAAGACTATTGGGAAAAGACTAGGTTTTGCAAGTTGGGAGTGAACAACAAACTGTAAGATCATGAGTTTGAGTTTTTGAGTAATTGAAGGGAACTTTAGAGGATATAAATGAAAAGCTGACATCTGAATAAAGGTTTTGGGGATCACTTGAGATTATCAGATGTATCCATGTGCTCATGCTTTCATAACAAAATACCACAGGCACAGATTGAGTGCTTAAACAACAGACATTTATTTTCTCACTGTTATGGCAGCTAGAAGTCCATGATCAAGGTTCTTGCAAATTTGGTTTCTGGTGACAGCCTTCTTCCTGGCTTATAGACAGCCTCCATCCTACTGTGTACTCATGTAGGTTTTCCTCTGCACACCAGGAGATAGAAAAACAGAGAGAGAGAGAGAGACAGAGCTCTTTGGTGTCTGTTCTTATAAGAACACTAATCCTACCTGGATCAGGGGCCCACCCTTATGACTTCATTTAACCTTAATTATTTCCTTAGAGGCCTCATCTCCAAATATGGTCACACTGGGGGTTAGAACTTCAACAAAAGAATTTACAGGACACAAATATTCAGTCCATAACACCAGGCCAAAGATGTAATTTTGTGAATTATTCTCATATAGGTGGTGACTGAAGCAAGGAGAATTGATAAGACTACCTTGGGAGAGTATAAAACAAGGAAGAAAATTAAACCAACACTTTATACATTGAGAAATGATAAACTAATGAATGGTCATGGGAGGGTTATCTTGCAAAAGAAGCAAAGAATAAGCTATAATAACAGATGAAATGAAAAACATAAGTCTGGAATCAAGGGAAGAGAATGTTAGGTGCTCACAAAAGTCCAAGAAAGGGTATAACCAAAAAATATCCTTTTTTTTTTTTTTTTTTGCGGTACGCGGGCCTCTCACTGTTGTGGCCTCTCCCGTTATGGAGCACAGGCTCCGGATGCTCAGGCTCAGTGGCCATGGCTCACAGACCCAGCTGCTCCACGGCATGTGGGATCTTCCCAGGCAGGGGCACGAACCCGCATCCCCTGCATTGGCGGGCAGACTCTCAACCACTGCGCCACCAGGGGAGCCCTCCATTTTTAATTTAGTGACACAGAAGTGACCTTAGCTAGCTAGAGATATTTCAGAAAAGAGGTAGGGCTGAAAGATGTACTATAGTGGGTCGAGAATAGAGGAAAAAAAGGAGACGTTGCCTGTGAAAGAGAGGCAAGATACAGAGGAAGGCTTTGACAGTTAGGTATGATTCTTTTTTTTAATGGAGGAAAGTTAAATATATTTTTTACATGATGGGGTAGGAAAGTTAAATATATTTTTTACAGAGGATTTTAGGGCAGTAGAACTATTTTGTATGATACTATAATAATAGATACATGGCATTATACATTTGTCAAAACCCATAGAGTCTATAATGCCAACAGTGAGCCTTAGTGTTAACTATGGATTTGGGGTGATAAAAACATGTCAAAGCAGGTCCATTGACTGTTAAAAAAATGTGTCACTGTGGTGCAGGATGTGCAAGGCTATGCATATGTAAGTTCAGAGGATATATGGGAACTCTCTGTACTTTCCACTCAATTTTGCTATGAACCTGTAATTGCTCTAAAAAATAAAATCTATAACAAAAAGAAAGATGAGAACTATCATAAACAAGGTAAAAATTTAAACCAAAATCTTGGTGAAATATCTGTAGCACATATAACCAAACCAAAGAATTGGTACTCAAAATAAGAAAAAAGTTTCTACAATCAACACAAAGAAGGTAAACAACCAAATAGAAGAAATAGACAAAGAAGATGAATTAGCAATTCTCAGAAGGAAATTGGTCAATAAATATAAGAAAGGGTATTTGACCTCATTACTAATCAGGGAATTTACACACCAAGTTTGGCAAAAAATAACATGTATCTCAAATTACAGTAAATGTTGGCAAGAATGTGGGAAAATAGCATCTCTCTCGTAAAATGTCAATGGGAATATAAACTGATTTAACTCATTTGGAGAGCAGACTGTCAATATCTAGTAAACTTTGAGAGGCACATATCCTACAACTCAACAAACACACTGCTACATGCCTGACTTAGAGAAACGCTCACACATTGTACAAGGATAAATGAAGATTCATTGTTGCAAAAAAGCAGAAACAACCTAACTACCCTCAGTAGGGGAGATGACTGAGCTATGGTTTGTAATATACAATACCATAAGCCATTGAAATGAATGAACTAGATATACATATATCAACATGGATAAATCTCAAAAACAGTGTTCAATGATAAAATAAACTTGAAAAACAATACAGTATACAATTTATATAAAATTTTAAATATATAAAAGTAGTACATATTAAAAAAAAAAAGATGAGACCTATCTACTTGAAAAAGAGAAAGAAGGAGAGAGAGATTAAATGTACATGAGAAAGAGAGTGTGATATTTTATGGAAAACAGGAGAATAAACAGCCATATGAATACCCAATGGTGAAGGCATAAGATTCCAGCCATCTTTCCCCACTGTACTCCAGAATGCTGGGAGCTAGACCTTATCCTCAAGGATGAGATTGAAGATGATTTCCTGGAGATTATGATTAGCCCAAGAAGTAATACCTGAAGATACAGACAGGGAGAGTTCCTCAATATATAATTCTTCCAAATCACCCTACAGTAAAGCTCCCTACCTGTATACTTAGAACTTACGATCTGCTTATTTTTCTAAATCACGAGCAGAAATATTAGACATTTGGGGAATGCTTCTAAAATGAAAGCTGGAACACCAATAAGGCAGGAAAGAAAAACATGAAAAGAAAAGAAACCTGTAAGATAACTACCATTAATATCTTCAAAAACTCTAAAAAGATACTGCATTCATGGGGCATGATTTTTAAAATCGTAATGGAAAGGAAAAACACAACAGCAGGAACGGGAGATAAGGCTGAGGAAACCTCCCAAAAGGAGAATAAAAAGAAAGAGATGAAAAATAAGAGAGAGAGAAAAAAAAAAGAGAGGACAGTGCAGGACACCTAACATTTAGAAAAGAAAAGATCCATAAAGAAATAACAGGAACTCATTAATGATCAAATTCAAGAAAAATTTTTAGATTTGAAGGACATGAGTTTTTGGATTATAATGTCTCATGGAGTATTACCCCCTCAAAAAAAAAGAATGAAAATTGTCCTATGCCAAGGCACATTACTGTAAAATTTCAGAACAAAAAGGACAAAGAAAAGACTCTGCAAACTTTTAAGAGATTAATTAATTAAAAGTGACTTACATGAACAAAATTTGAAACAGCTTCACAACAGTGACAGTAGAGCAAATGGATACTGGAGAAATACCTTCAAAATTCTGAAGGTTAATGATCTATAAACTAGATTTCTATATCCCTTCAAACTATCAGTAAAGCATGAGGGCTGAATAAAAACAAGTTCAGACATGAGAGGTCTCAAAAAATTTATTTCCCATGCACCCTTCACCAAGAAACTGCAAAAAAAATGTACAAAAGAGAAAATTATGAAAACAGAAGCTTCAAAAATGATAAAAAGGAAAAGGAATTCCCTCAAAAAACAGGAAGGAAGATTCCCAAGGTGTCAGTTACACATCTGGCAGAAATAGCAACCACCCCAGTTGGGAGAGTATGATACAAGAGATAGAAAGAAGGCTGTCGTTATGTCATCATCATACTTTCGTTTTAACCTGAGGACAGAATGATCACGTAATTCTAATACAGAACTTTTCTGTACTTGGATTGCCATGATCATGTTCTGTAAAATCCCTATTCACCCAGTATGTTTTGCTACCGTGGAACAACTAGAGACTTTGGGGGGATAGCAGGTAGCGTTTCAATATTAGTGGCTGTTTTTCTAAACTAGCCTCTTATATTACACAGCTTTAAATATGGATAATGTCTTGAGGCCAAATTATCAATAATAATGACATAGTCACAAGCCATTAAATAAAATGAAAAAAATTCTGTAGAATTTGATTTTTTGGCGTTGATTTTGACATTCTATTAGAACAACTTCTCTGTCACACCACCTCTCTGATTTCTCTCTCTCTCTCTCAAAATCTGTCTCTGTCCCTCTCTCTCCATATATATACACACACATTTTCATCACAGATAGATATAAATCACATATGATATATATCATGTATGTATGATAGGATATATGTATAATTTGATATGTGAAACATAATATATATGATCATAAATTATACATATTTGTCACATATATCATGTATATGATACTGTATCACATGTATGTATAAGTCTGATATGATGTGTGATATATAGCAATAGAAAGATACAGATAGAGATGAGAGAGATAGAGATGAGAGAGATAGAAATGATAGAGGTATATCTGTAATGAAAGTGTCCAGCTATAAGCACAGTTATTTATCCTGGTATAGGCTGGTATGGGGCTGCTTTCTTCTTTGTGCCTTTCAGTCCTCAGAAGTACAATTACTCTGCAAAGCAATCTATTACCGCCTGCACAATTCCTTACCTGCTCTTTGTATGTGTCACTCTACTTCTTTAAAATGAAGTCAAAGAAAATTTGTCCAAAATAAATATTAAGAAATAGACAGATATAGACAAATAGATTTTCTATTTTTCTCCAAAAACATGCTGCTGTTGACTTGCCTTTGTAAGACTGCTTGAGAGTCCTGATATAGTCAATGACCAAATGGAAGTTCAGCTCTGAAATAGTAATCTCATTTGCAGTGAAGTCACTGTAAAATTTTGGTCCTTCCAGCCATCACAAATTAATCAGCGTCAGACCAGGTCAGCATTTTAATGAAAACCAAACAAAACTATTTTGGCTACTTCTGACATTGACAATTTTATAGGCAACAAAATGTCTTCTGAGGTCAGTGCAGAATTGCACTGTCAGCATTTCAATAAATAGTACTTTAAGTTAGCAATGCCAGTATCAGTGATGTGACGATCCTATGGTTCTTTGGTAAGAGAAAAAATATTTCCCCTTTCTTATTCACCAAATTTTGTATTATATTATTACATCTTTCCTCTTCCACTATATTTGGCTGTTTGTAATAGCCTTCATCCCCTTTTCTAAACTTTTTGGGCAGAATTGTTCTGATGCAGCTTGTACATTTAACTCCTTCAGAGTGGGTCTCCTCTTGCATTCGCCATCTCTAGACTATGTCATGTCCATGTCATATATAAAATCCATAAAGAGCTTGTACTTGGAAACTGCTATGTCAACCATGAAAATGAATATTTAACTTGAGTTGCATGCAGTGTATCTAATGAGAAACTTAATACACTCTGCAATATTTTTCTGTTTCCTCAATGTTTGAAAATCTACTTAGATGTGGATTAAAGAAAAATAAATATTATTTGTGAAGGTCTAAAACTTTGATTCCCTTAGCTTAAATTTGTCTACCAGAGCAATTAGGTTGAAAATCATGTTAACAAAATCAAAAGTGACAAATTTAATTCACATGTTTCAAGGAGCATCTCTCAAAATATTGGCCAGAATGTTTCCCTCATTCCGGACAATGGTGGCAAAATGTCTGGTATGAGGCATAACTAGGCCTGTGCTAAAGGGAGAGACGAATCAGTGCTAGTCAGAAGATGCCAATATGTTTGCAGGGAAGCACATGGAGACAATCTGTTTTAAACCTGGCCCACCTGTCCCCCTTCCCAGCAAGTCTTTTTCTATCTATGGTAAAGATCTCTAACAAAAACTGAGGGATTTCAGATACAGTTAGCACTTCTAACAAAATACAAACTTAGTTTTAACAAAGGAACTGTCCAAGTATTTATATACTGAAAGAAGAGACCAGCCTATAAAATGCAATACTGTGAATTAAAAGGCACTAGCCTAAAAGTCAGAATCCTTGGGTTCTAGACCTAGTGCTTCCACTAACCAACTGTGGACTGGGCACATTTCACCTATGTGGAGCTTAGTTTCCTTACCTATAAAATGAAGAAACTGGAAAAAATTACTTAAGGGATTTTTTTATAACACCCTAAAAAATTAATCACTAGTATTAGAAAAGCAACTTAAATGCATGCCCTACTGATTATCACTATCCTTATGTGGGTAAATGAAGATTAGCCATTAGTATCCACAAATACCAAGATACCTATTGATCTATTAAGCAATGAACTTCTTCTGGTAAAGCTCACTTTATTCCTGAGAGCAATTTAAACAGTGAAAATAGAATCCTTACAGCCAAACAAACTTCTAGAGAAGCTGAGAATGACAGAATAGCTAAAGTGTTTTTTCCTACCTTTAGAATCATATTCAATTCTTTATCATATCTATATCAGATGCTCTGTAATACATGCTTAAACTCTCAAATACAAAGTTTATGCGTATTAGATTCTAGTGTATTTTCCTACCACAGTTTTTCACTATAAGCTATTTTCAAAAGTATGAAACATTTGAAAATAACAAAAAGGCCTTTCTTATTGAAACAGGAGATTCTTTTAGGTCCCAATAGCTAAGGGTAAGCCAAATGATTTAGTTTCTTCATCAACAGCAAACTTTTTATCATCCTACCTTTCTGCATAGAGCGTTAAATATCTAAGAAACTGTTAACAGGGAGTGTTTACTAAATCACTAAAGCCAGAGCAGCCAAACATTTCTTAAAATCTCTGCCAGATTTACAATTTGCAAAGTCATGCTAAAAGCATTTTGATTGGCACTTTCATTTAAGTTCTAAAATACTCTGCTGTTGCACTTTTAAAATCTAGCATGAGAGTCTTTGGTTTCAAATAATTTGACCTTGCCCCTCCAGGACATCTTTAATAATAGCACCATCAAATTAGATAGGAACACAAAGATGAAACCCTCTGACAGAGACTGGAATCTATGTCATGTGTAAATGTCCAATACCTATTCTACTGTATAGGAAAAAAAGACAAAGCTGTACCTAACTCTTTGGTCAAACCTTAAGTTGAAAGCAAGTTATTTAAGCTCATAGATATTTTAATTTGGAGTCACTAGTGATCACTAATAAATGGATATATTTTTACTACAACTTCAAATACTTTTTTTTCTGCTCTCATAACATGTTTCTACTTGATCACCTCTATGACACTCTTAGGATAACCTAATAAGCACTTGAAACTCTAGGTCTCCAGGAAGAGGTAATGGGGAGGAGAAGCTGGACCTGTCTCCTCCTGTTCACTTGCCTGACTCTCCGGCCCTCCTGAACCCACTGCTGATCTTTTCCTTCTTCCTATGATGCAGTTCTGCCTTCCTGCTTCACCATCTCTGCCCTGTCCCCAAAATGTCCTTTAGATCTTCAACCATTCCAAGTGCTTTGGGGTCCAAAGTTGAGGCATTGGCTACAGTCGCCATACCAAATTGTGGCAGATGTCTTCAGACTAAAACATCAATGGTTTGTGCTTAGTTTAGTAAAAGAGGCACTCAAAATTCAAGGTTGAAATTCAGAATTTATATATATTTAAAATTCTTCTTTACAAAAATAAAATATTTTATTAAATGAGAAAAAATGAGCAAACCTAAGCTCTTGGATCTCAACACCCCTTCTCAAGCCCACTCTCTATGTAAATCTCCCCCCACCCCCCAGTCTACTCTTTCACAGCCAATGGTACTAACATCTACTCAGCTGTTCAACCTGCGAGTGATTCTTGGTTCTACCCTCTCCTTACTCTGCACATCCAGCATATCTGCAAGGCTTGTCATTTCTACCCTTCAAATATATTTTGGATCTATCTACTTCACTCATCTGCACTGCTACCACCTTCATCCAATCCATCATCACCACTGCCCTTAACAACTTTACTGCTTTTAAATGGGTTCCCTGTGTCTACTCTGTCCCTTTCACACCACAACAGCCAGGATAAGGTTTTTAAACAGAAATCTATTCTTGCTGAAACATGTTCAAGGGCTTCATACTGCAATTCAAATAAAACCCAGACTCCTTCTTGAGGTCTCCAAGGCCATACAAATCTAAACACCTGATGACCCTCCATCCAGTTTCATTTCACTACCCTTTATTCATTGTGCTTTGACCACCTTGACCCCCTTTCAGTTTTTCAAACAGCCTCTCACACCTCAAAGAAAATGTCCCTCCATAGGTGCTTTTCCTAAGGATCCATCTATGCAGGTTTCCCACCACTTCCTCCCCCACCCCGCTCTGTTGATCTTCATTACATGCTCTTTTTGTTACCTTCATAGCATTTATCATCATCTATTAATATGTAGCTGGTTGTTTGCTTCACTCTTAATTGACTTTCCCTCCATTAAACTGTTAGCTCCATGAGGGTATACACCCCATCTCTACTGTATCACCTGTGCCTTGCTCAGTGCTGATTCCTAGTAGGGGCTCAACAAATATTGGGAGGTGTGTGCCTTACATTGGTGTTATAGGCTAAATTGTGTCTCCCCAAAATTCATATGTTGAAGTCCTAACTCCTAGTACCTCAGAATGTAACCATGTTAGGAGATAAGGTCATTAAGGAGGTGATCAAGTCAAAATAAGGCCATTAGGGTGGGTATTAATCCAATCTGACTGATGTCCTTATAAGAAGAGGAAATTTGAACACAAAAAACAGACACCAGAGATGTGTGCACACAGAGAAAGGCCCATATGAGGGCACAGCAAGAAGGCGGCCACCTGCAAGCCATAGAGAGAGGCCTCAGAAGAAATCAAACCTTCTAACACCTTGATAGTGGACTTCTAGCCCCCAGAATTGTAAGAAAATTGATTTCTGTTGTTTAAGCCATCCAGTCTGTGAAACTTTGTTATAGCAGACCTAGGAAACTAATACAATTGGAAATTAAAATGTAAATAGAAAATTAAATCACATTATGCTCCTAAGTAGTACTGTTATATATTTGAGTCATGGTTGATCTTGAACTCATAGTTATAACATGGCTTAGTGTGAATTCCAGATCTGTTCATTATCTAGTCAATCTGGTTAACAAAGGCAGATAAATTCTAAGATTTTCCACCTAGATTTGGCAAACTTCTAAAATTTTCCAAAATGATTTGTCAAACTTATTTATTTTTATCTGCATAAATGACAACTTTGACTAATATCATGCTTCTGTAACATATTCAGGTCAGCCTCATCTGTTCAGTTGTTGATAAGATTATTCAAATGTATCACCATCAGCCATTACCAAGGGTAAAGCTGGTAACAGCTTTATGCTCTGTTGACATTGCATAGACTATGCATGAACAATAAAAAGTCTTCTCAAACAGAAAGTAGTAACTTTATATAGTTCTGTAACTGTGTTCATCTCAATTTTCAAATTCGAAATGAATAATGAACAGTTCTTTAATCTCAATATGAAAATCATTATAAACCAATTTTTTTCAAACTTTTGAAGTCCTGAATATTAAAACAAATCTATAGCCAGTATGCCTCTAGGTATAAATCTAAAACGCTGCAGAGAGTAGGTTGCATTTCTGCCCCCCAACCTCACTACTTTAAAAATGGATGTCAAACAGAGGTGGTACATATGGCAACTACTGTAAATACAAAATGAATCCAGAAAAAGATTTTCAGCCTACAACATCATCAGCAGGTTTGGGCAGTTCTGACGCCTATAATTACTACTCATTTGAAATCATTATTCTGTCACTTGGCATGCCATCCATTTTGAAGTTCAAAGATTATAAACAGAGTTTGTCATAGATTTAATATCCCTATATAGAAACCTTGCCATTTTTTTGCCCATAGGGTTTAATGGGTTTCAGAATTTTTGTTTCTCTTTTTGTTTTCATTTGGCATTACAGTTTTCAGCTCCTATTGTCTCCCACTTTTAAGTATAGGGATTTTCTAAATTCATGAATATACCAAACAAGACGTGTCTATGAAAAGTCATAGATCTTGATCTTCATACCCAGTTCCTCCAACCATCTTTCTCTCTCTCTCTCTACCTCTCTCCCCCCACCCCTTTCTTCTACCCAAATTACCTCAGCAGGAATTATCTCATTTTACAAAGGAAAAAAGTATTTTTACATTTACAGAATCCCATATAATTTTCACAAAACATTTCAGAGTTGAACAGATGCCAAGAAATATTTTCAAGTTCTTCCAGAATTTCCACTGCTCCTATCTGGAGTTTCAGGGAAAAAAAATAAACTCCATTATTATTAAGAGTAGTAAGTCAATTACTCCTTTTTTTCTCAGGAAGACAGAGATTTTAAGTTTGGTCTCTTTCACCTGATTGCACAGTTACCAATGCGAAATCCTTCCTCCATAAACAGCTTCCATACAGTTGAATGCAACTAACCCATAGGCTGCTCATGAGCGTGGAACATAGTTGGCATTCATAAAGTCCTGAATGGGTGAAAGGAAAAGGTGTAATGTTTTCCTGCAGACTGCAGAGATAGAGCACAACCAATACAATGAAAGAGTTGATGGTCATTTTCCTAAATGGGTGGTTAGAGTTATAGAACCCATGTTTTTTTAAAAAAACATCTTTTTAAAAAAATGGCCTTTTGTCCTCACTACTGAAATTGTGTTGCCTCATAGATTTTTGTCATATTCACCTTCCACCAAAGTGCTTTAAGTCAGTAGCTTAAATTAGTAGCGTTTCTCCAAATTTCTCTCTATGTCTGTTTCCTCTGCAAGGAAACTCTTAGTGGACACAGTGGCTGAGCCTGATTCCAGTCAAAATGAGACCAGAAGGACCACAATATGTGGTACTCTGGCCTTTCCCACTATCGTTGGTCTTATATTTACTGAGATGTGAATGTGGGAAGGGCCAGTGGCGTATTCCTCCTTGCTATCATTGCTATCTCCTGCCCAGGCAAAAATAACTCAAGCAATCTAAAGTAATTGTATTAGTATATAAACTTAGAAGCCATAGAAAGGAGTTGAACATATTTTAATAACTGAATGTATTCCATTTTTAATATAAAAATACATACTCAAACTTTGAGAGGGGAAGAGGACATCATATTCAAAGCTGTGGCCTCCAGACCCTGTATCCTTCATTTTACATTAAATAATTTCTCTCACAGTTATCACTGCCAGGCCTCCTATATATCACCTATCAATATGGCATCAAAATAGTGCAATTAATCTAATTAGGCAATATTCAATTACTTCTGTTTGGGAAAAAAGATATACTTTCTCTTTCTGCCACAGTCACTATTGATTAAATAGAGAAGGGTTAGAAAGAGCATCTCTAAGCCCAGATTTTCAGGCTTCTTCAGCCAAGATTAAAGTAGTGTTTGGGCAAAAAGTTGATTCTTGCATTTCCTCTAGCTGGTGGATTGAGCAATCAAGCAAATCACAAAGTTCAGGAAATTGCTTACTTGCGGGGGAATCACTCTGTATGCTGAAGTGCAAGTTAACCCTAAATTTATAATTACACTCTCTGATCTGTGGATTGGTGTAGAAATGTCATATATGGACACCTGAAAATTAGCTCAGCTCTTGGAACCTTGCCCTTAAAGAACATTAGTCTTCTCTAATAATAAATAAAGGCAAGAACTAATTACTGCAATGATAGCAATTGTGGAGTGGTATCCCCAAGAGATAAAACGGTTCTCTTGTGAGAACTAAATTAAGAAAATCTGCCATCATTAACATAGGACGCATTCATTTTTGAGCAATATATAGGTGCAATTAATCAGGCTTTTAGAATACACTGTCTCAACTAATGCTACCTAAATAATATTTACATTTGGATTTTTAAGCCTTAGTTATGTCCCAAGGGAACTCTTGATTTCCACCTTCAACAGTGGGTACATTTTCCTCTACTAGTGATTGCCATTTCAGTTGCTGTTTAACTTTACCAGTACCCATTTATTTGCAATAAAATCTCAGAAGTCATCTTTGATTGATTCCTCTCATCCAATCCATTACCAAGTCTTATTTCTATATCAAAATACATCTGAATCTGGTTCCCTCACTCCATCTCTAGCACAACCAGACTAGTCTGGGCCACCATCATCTCTCAGTTGGTCAACTACAGTAGTCTTCCCATTTTACTCCCTCTGTCTGATAGCCCATTTTTTGCACTGTAGTTCAAATGTAGACTGAATGACACTCTAGCTACTCTAGTTTAATACCTACCCACCAGCGGCTTCTTATGACTCTACAATAAACCCCCAGCTTCTTCCTATGGTTTATCCAATCCTGGAGAGTCTGGCTTCTGTCCACTTCTCTCATCTCCTCTTAGCCTCCTCCACCTTACTCACTTTGTGACCTCCTTTCTGTTCTTTAAAAATTGCCAAGTGTATTAGTTTCCTGAGGCTGCCATAATAATTTACCATAAATTTGGGGGTCTTAAAACAATAGAAGTTTATTCCCTCACAGTTTTGTAGGCCAGAAGCTCAAATCAAGTTATTGGCACAGCTATGCTTCCTCTGAAGGCTCTAAGAGAGAATCTTTCCTTGCCTCTTTCTAGCTCTGGTGACTCTCGGTAGTCCTTGACTTTTGGTAGCTTAACTCCAATATCTGCCTCTGCCCTCATATGGCCTTCTCCTCTGTGTCTCTGTGCTCTCGTCTTCTGTCTGTTGTATGTACACTTTACATTGGATTCAGGGCCCACACAGTTAATCCAGGATGATCTCATCTCACGATTCTTAACTTAATTATATCTGCAAAGACTCTTTTTCTAAATAAGGTCATATTCACAGGTTCTGTGGCATGAGCATAGCTTTTTGGAGGCTACCATTCAACCCACTACAGCAAGAGTTTTTCAATTTTAGGCCTTTTTTAAAACTGAAGTATAGTTGATTTACAATATTATATTACTTTCAGAAGTACAGTATAGTGACTCAGTATTTTACAGATTATACACATTAAAAGTTGTGCAGCAACATGGGCGGACCTAGTGACTGTCATACTGAGTGAAGTAAGTCAGACAGAGAGAAATATCATATGATATCGCTTATATGCACAATCTATAAAGAAATGATACAAATGAATGTATTCACAAAACAGAAATGGACTCACAGACTTAGAGAATAACTTATGGCTACCGGGGCAGGGTGCAGGGGGGTAGGGAAAGTATAGTTACGGAGTTTGGGATTGACATGTACACACTGCTATATTTAAAAAGGATAACCAACAAGGACCTACTGTATAGCACAGGGAACTCTGCTCAATGTTATGTGGCAGCCTGGATGGGAGGGGACGCTGGGGGAGAATGGATACATGTATATGTATGGCTGAGTCACTTTCCTGTGCACCTGAAACTATCACAACATTGTTAATTGGCTATACTCCACTACAAAATAAAAAGTTAAAAAAAAATAATAAGTGACAAAAGTAATGCATAATTGGATCTTATTATTTACCTTTAAGCAAAACATTTAGTTAGACACTTGGTAGCTAAAAGATATGAACTAAATTGTTAGAGAAAAAAATTTTTTTAAAAGTTGTCACAAGATAATAGCTATAATTCTCTGTGCTACACAATATATCCTATTGCTTATCTATTTTTATACATAGTAGCTTGTATCTCTTAGGCCCATACCCCTATTTTGCCCATCCCCCCTTTCCTCTCCCCTTGGTAACCACTACTTTGCTTTCTGTATCTGTGAGTTTGTTTCTGTTTTGTATAAAGTAAGTAATTACTTGAGCAGTTAGATTCCACATATAACTGATATCATAAAGTGTTTGTCTTTCTCTGTCTGACTTATTTCATTAAGAATAATATTCTCTAGGTCCATCCATGCTGCTGCAAATGGCAGAATTTCATTTTTCTTTATGGCTGAGTAATATTCCATTGTATATATATACCCCATCTTCTTTATCCATTCATCTCTTGATGGGCATTTGTCCTCTGTAATTCTTGTTTCCTCTGCTTGGAGCACTCTCCTCTGAATATTTTGATTCATCACCCAGGTCTCACCTCAAATATTATACACTGTCCTTACTCAACCCTTCCCAAAACTTTTTTGGGTAATCCATCCTAGCCAAGCTACCTCTCCTCATTGCATTTTTCCCCATTACCCTGTTTATTCTCACCACACCATTCATCTAAATCTGGAGGGTTTGTCCTTTTTATTTACTTCTTATTGTCTGTCTCCCACTCGCAAACAAAATCTCCATAAGGGCATAAAATCTGTCTGTTTTACTCACTGCTGAGTCCCTCCCATCTAGCACAGTACCCAGCATGTAATAGCTGCTCAGTAAATATTTATCAAATACATAAATACAGTCTTTACAACAACTCTGTGAAGGAGGATGAAATTAGCCGTCTGAGGTATAAACTTGGGAATAGGCTAAATCAAATCAAAATCTAATTAAGAGAACCAGGACACAAGCTCAAACATGACTGAATTATTATTGATACAATAAATGGTTATCTAATCAATTATTTATAATCTACCTAAAGAATAAAAAGTCTGTTCCCCCCTCTGTTTGCAGAAAAGAAATAATCTACTTGAAATCCAGAAAGTGAGAAGCCCTAAAACAGGAAAATAATAGTGTGTCTCCAGAATGAGATAGATTGCTCTCCTAAGAATCACAGTGAGTCAGGACTGGGTACATAACTTATGGGGCCCAATGCAAAAAGAAAATGCAGGGCCACTTGTTACAAGGGCAGGAAACGTGTAAAAAAATAAAGCTTTTCCTTTTTTGTGCAGTTTCCCCGTCAATTGTCATGGTATTTTTTATTTATTATTTAATGTCTTTCTAAATGAAGAAAAGTTAATATTTTTATTTACTAGCATGAATTTTACTGTTTATCTTGATATTGTACAATGTTAGTTTTAAATGAAAATATAAGAGCATTTAACTTGTATGTTAAATCATCAAAATTATACAATTTGTATTTTGGGACTCATATACTCATGTGTATTTCATTCTTACCAGAAAAGTGGAAACAGCACAAAACTGACTTAACCATTTTTATTTCACTTCTTAATACATGCAACATTTTACCAACACTTTCTATGTCTGGCTACTGATGAGTGGGAAAAGGAATTACAGGTTGCTCTTTTTTTTTACCTTCTATGTCATCATTTTCATCAAAAGTGGTTGGCTAATACAGAGAAGTAACATTTGAGTAAGAAAGAATATAATAGGGTTCCTTGGTCATTTATGTCTCTCATAACACCACTGCCTTCTTCCTGCTTTCTAAGCAAGTCCTGGCCAGAATGAAAAGCATGGCCTCTTGGTCTGTCAGCACCCTGCTTACTCAGTGCAAATAACAAGCTTTGAGTACCTTTGAACTCCCACACACAAAAGTCCATTGGAATTCTGTGCTCATGGAGCATCCTGAACACCATATGAGAACCGAGTGGCAAGAAACAGAAGACACACATACTGCACTATCTCCTCTGTTCACAGTCGTGTTCTACTGTCCCATCAGACTTCACTTACAAAACACAAGTTCAAAGATAACATTACTAAGAATTTTAAGACTTCAGTAACAGAGCATTAAACCAAAGGTGGGTCTTTTTTAAGTGTGGGCCTCGTGTGACTGTACAGATCAGGTGACCCTGAAGTCAGTCCTGCAATGAATAGTCTGGTATTCTAGGCCAAGCTACTCCTACAGTGAACATGGATTCATATGGCAATCATCTCAGTGACCTGAATCATTAAGAGGATACAACCAACTTCCCCTGCTCTACACCTATGATGCAATCTTAAAACTGTAATTTGCCACCTCATATAGACTTTTCTCCAAGTAGCAAAGAGTAAGTTAAATTACCAACTGTAGTTTAAGATTGTCATTCTGCTGTATGCATAAGACTCTTGTGAATTTAGTTAACAAAGAAAATGGCCAGAACCTGATCATATGCATATTCATGACCAAGTAATCACGTTAGATCCGTATCTCCATTATTTCACCTTGTACTCAAGAGAATTTTTCTCATAAAATATTTTACATGGAAGCTTACTAATATCAACTGATATTAGTAATGGGATATGAAGCTCATTTTAAACCAAATGTTTAACCTATTGGTAGACTATTGAATATATGGAATAAAGGAAAGATCACCCAGCTATGATTTAGATTGCCTGAATTGTAGCTCCCAGATCTGCTTCATACTAGCTGGGTAACAAGGGCAAGTTTTATAACTCCTCTAATTCTTCGAATTCCTCATCTCCGAGATGAGGATTTTAGAGCAAATAGTCCCTCATATCCCTTTCTCACTTAGAATTCTACGATTCTATAGTACCAAACAAACACACACCGAAAAAACACACAAAAAGCATGTGCTATTATCACATAGTTCTGAGGCACGTGATTCCTCCTACAGATCTTGTGAGGCCCCAGTATAAGGCCATATCAATCGAGTGGGGTGAAGAGTATTTTCAGAGGAAGGTGGATAGAATAGAGCCGTTCATCCGAGACCTGATTAATAAATGTGTATTTATATGTGTGCCATGCTCTAAAAACTCTTTTTAGGAAACAAAGTAACTATTTTTTCCTACCTAAAAACTAAAATCTTTAAAATAGAAAATATTCCCAGATGCTTCTCAGCAGGGATGTGTGTGGATTTTTTTTAAATTTTAGATGGGATTTTAAGTGTATACTTGCCCCCAAAACCTGCAGGACATTGTCTGTTGGTTCCTGTGATAGTCTGTCTAACATTTCAGGCAAGATTAAAAAGAAGCAACATTTTTCCACTTCTTTAAATTCTGCTTAAGAGTTTGGTGTTTTTCGTGTTTTTGTTTTTTATTGATGTTTAGCTTTCCATGTTACATCATGCAAATCTGAACCACATAAGGTAGCTTTCTCTTATATAGTTATTGCTAATCTGTAGTGGATAGATTTTATATCGTCTCCCTTTGACACACAAAAACGCATGTGTAAGAATCATAAAATTTGCCACTGGAGTAGACTTAACTGAGCCCTTCCTCTGATACTCAGCTGTGAATCATATATCAAGTCATTTAACTTATATGAGCCATAGCTCACTCATTTTTACAAGAAAAAAGACTGGACTAGATGACTCAGTTATTTAATTGAGTTTATTCTATTGAATCTATTCTAAAAGTCTAGGAATCTATAGTTTCTAGTTTATATTTTCTATCATTTTGAACTTTTGATTAATGATTTATTCTTAAACTTAGATTTTTTGATTACAAAAATACAGTTACATGACTTGTACTTGAATCTTAAGTAAAATATAACCCCAGTTTATACATATTCCAGTAAGTAATAAAATAATGCTTTAACAATTAGGATTTCATTTCCAAAATAACAATTGCTATTGGTTATTGAGCGCTTTACATTAAGGTATTTATGTATTTTAAATACTTAAAATCTGTTTTGACATAGTTATTTCCATTGTACAGGTGAGAAAAGTGAGGCTTAGAGAGGTTAAGTAATTTACCCAAGTCCCCAAAGCCAATCATTGGTGGAGTCAGGATTCCAACACCATCCCTCTGTCTCCATAGGCCATCCTTGTAATTGAGTCTAGATTATGCTCCTGTATCTGTCTATGACAGCCAACAACAACGACGACAAATGAATAAAATGACTTTCTAACCACAGGTCAAACAAAATTAACGTAAGGATACATATTTTCAGTCCGTAAAGGAAAATTATATAATTTTTAAAGACTGCAGTCAGCAGTTTTTCTTTAAATAAAAGTTGGGGGAGGAGGAAATAATCACAGTTAAAGCAAGCTGAGGAGCATTTGAAACAAATCATATGACAAGAGTGGATTGTAAAGCTTGGTTCTTTTTTATTTCCTGCTTTTAACTGGATCTAAAACACATAACTAAGTTTAGTAGGCAATTTATTACCAATATAATCAAGAGAGGAGGAAAAGTGAGGAAATAAAGAGAAATCATTCATTAAGTGTTCTCTAATTAAAGTATGTCATGTCCTTTCTATACCACTTGTAGCAACAAGAGAAAGCTGTATCTGAAATAAAGCGTTCTTTGGCTAACATTCAAGATACATTAAAATAAAATGTCCCCAATTAATAAAATGGTATGAAATTTAATTGCCTATAACAGTCTTTTTATGGAAAAAAATAATACTCTGTAGCTTAAGAGTAGTGTGAAATATATCTGTAAACCAATAAGAAGCCTTTTGTTATGAAACTCTGAAATGCTGATGCAGCCCTGGTATCAGCAAATATATCATTTTATTGCAGAAGTTCAAGGCCCATGGCAATTCAACAGAAAATTAATTAGTATCACCTCACCATAAATCTCAACAGTATTAGCTAAAATGCCAATTTTGTAATCACTTTTCATTAAAGCCAAAAATACTAATTAAAATTGATTTTTGCCTGTGCTTTGGTAAACGGCTGCCAGTTAATGGCTTTCAGTTGTAAGGCAGACCTTTACTTAAATTAATTTTGTATGTTGTCTCCTTCCTTTTTGTAAAGATAATAAAGTGTGAAAGGATAAGAGATGAGGATGCAGAAAAGGGCACTTCACGTGCAGGAGGAACAGTGAAACATACAGAATTCTGGGGCTTTTGCTAATTCTAGCATGACCATGTTCCTTTATGTGCTATTTTTAAATATGTTATTTCATAAGCAAAAATAAATAAGGCTCCTTAACATATAAGTGGTAAGAATTCATTCTTATAAGTTGTTTGAATGATTTTTAAAGAATTTTCTGATTAAAGTCATATCCTTATTTGTGTGATGTCACGCATTTGTAAAAGAACAAAACCATGAACTTGGCCCATGTTTGGAGGATCACTGGGAACCAATCAAGAATAATTTAAGTCTCAACATATATTAAGTGGAAGGTGATACCTATATAAGCGTCAAATCCCTTTCATTAGAGCTAAATAGAAAAATAACAAACTATAAATCTCTTAAAGGTTAATCCACAAAGGCTTTAATTGTTCTTTTAACTTTTTAATTAATATAAAATAATTGATATGGTTCCAGAGTTGAGTTTTGAGGGGCATCAGGATGGGATAGATGAGGACAAGGGGTTGGGTTTTTCTAATAAGTGATGAGATATAGTTAGTCATCTGTAGTCAGGTTCTCTGAGGACCCAAAACTTAGAACCAGAAGCCACATGGGCAAAATCAAATTCAGAATTGTAGGGTCCCATGGACACAGAATGAAAAGTTGGCCAACATTTCTGAATTTAGACCAAGCATACGGGAAAAGGTACAAAGGAGATCCCAAATAAGAAGGCCAGTTCAAGATTCGAAGAACCAATAAACACAGGCAAAAATCCATTTTAACTACTATTTTTGGCTTTAATGAAAAGTGATTATAAAATTAAGATTAAATCTTAAAATCTTAGATTAAATTCTAAGATTTCTAAGAGGTAGGAATGGGAGGGGAGCAGAATTTATGGTGTTCAGATTCAGAGACCTGCACGGAACATGTATGATTTTCTATAGGACTCTGTGACCTTGGGACCTTTACTCTTTACCCCTAACCCTCAACCCTAACTATTACCACTACAGATTTACACTTCCTATTCCATTCTCATACAAAAGCAAAATATATTTCTTCTTAAGATGTTAGGAGGATAGAAATTTTAATAAACAAATATACTCTAAGAGTTAATAAATAATAGTTGTAAATCTCTCAGGTTCATTTGCAATATGTTTATACAAAGGAATTACTTACTACACCCTTGACGTTAGGGCAGCATAAATCCCAACTATTATGAATGCCCCAAATCAGAATTATCACTATACCAAATAGCTGCCATCCTAAAATGGGATAAAATATGACTGAATATTTCAGTTTGTACCATGAATTCATAACAAGGAAGTCATTTGGGGTTCCCCATAGACTTACCTAGGGGCAAGTCTTATGATCTCTTTATCCAAGTATATTTTGCTCACATAGCTAGGATCATATTTTAGATTCTGACTTCTAAGCATCACTAACAGAACATTCAAAAGTTCTGCATGTCAGATAACATGAAGAGGGGATTTATGATTGATGTTTGCCACTACATTATTTGTTCAACATCCCCAATATCTAAAATTGCCCCAAACTTACATCATTAAGTCATTTACCATTCATTTTAATGATACAGAAACTAGCCAGAAAATACTCAGTAGCCATTAAATTGTTCTTTGCAACTCTACTCTGAAACGAGTGTGTTCAGTAATTTCCCAAGCAGCGTTCCAACAGTGTAATATTTTAGTAATTGTTGGCAGGTATTTTGTCACTTATTTGAAGCAGTCATCAAACATAAAAAGAGATTCTATTAAACTGGGTTTGAGCAATGTAGCATAAGAAACACTCATCCTTGGCACTAGAAAGAGAGTAGAACCAGCAAAACAACAATTCAGTGAAATACCACAGAAACAGTTTTAATCTCCATTATATAGAATTCAACTAAAACTGCAATATCCATCGGGCTTCCTAAAATTGACTAAAGGAACACTCACAATGAATTTCTATCATGATTACCACTGCCCTTAAATTTGTAACTTTTATTGATCATTAAAATGCCTGAAGTTAATTTAAGGTTTATTTTTGTTTGATTTAGATGTGAGATATATCTTCTGAACCCTTGGATACTGGAAAATGTCTTTCTGTGTTCAAAAACATAGAAGATAACTTGGCTAAATGAAAATTTAGCACTTCAAGTTTTCCCTCTCAAAATTCTATCACTTTAACTCCATTTTACTGTAGCATTTAGCACTGAGAAGTCTGAGGCTAGACATTTTTTTTTTTCTTTTTTTCCTTTTGGAAACAACCTAATAACTTTTCCCCAAAGAAGGAGGTGCCAGATGCTTTTCTGATTTTTGTTTTCAAAGATTTTGTAAGGCTGTATCTAGATGTAGACTTGTGTCATTGATTTTGCATAAATGAAAAGGAAATTTTCAATCTGTACTGATTTTTTTCAATTTTAGTTTATTTTCCTCAATTAAGACTCTGGTTACTGCTGCTAAGTGTTCTAATGCTTATGTCAGATATCCTACAATTATCAAGCATTCTACATGTTATTTTCTTCCATATATCTATTTACTCACATACTTTTTTATACCTCTACCTTTATTCTCTCCAATCTTGAAGAGCTTCTAAAATGATGCACTCTATCACTGATTTAATTCTTCCGTGGTATCAATTGTGCTCTTCACTACACCCTTAAAATCTTCATTGTCTCTTCCATCATCATTTTAGTTTTCTACCTCAACCTCTATTCTCCCAATGACTTTCTGTTTCTAATAGAGGCTAGATCTTCATATTTTGAAAGATGACATTTTTCTAATAACTTTTTTTGACTCCCATTGTGGATCATTTTAAAAGAATGTGTTTTTGTTGTTTTTTGCAGTACGCGGGCCTCTCACTGTTGTGGCCTCTCCTGTTGCGGAGCACAGGCTCCGGACGCGCAGGCTCAGCGGCCATGGCTCACGGGCCTAGCCACTCCATGGCAAGTGGGATCTTCCCGGACCAGAGCACGAACCCGTGTCCCCTGCATCGGCAGGCGGACTCTCAACCACTGCGCCACCGGGGAAGCCCTAAAAGAATGTTTTTCCTCTAACATTTCAAGATATGCTTCCTGTCTTCATTTTAAAATACATTTGAGAGTTCCCTCATTTGCAGTGTCTAATCCTGCTAATAAAATGAAAAATTTTTATAACTAAAATTTTCTAAAAGTCAGAGTGTATAGGTTTTATTTGGCCCTACTCTCTATTTACTTGGGTGTCAATTAAATCTCCCTCCAAGACACAGGATAGTTTAATGTATACAATTCCTAAGTATCAGTATATGGCAGGTTTTAATTCAATGTAGGTATATTGGGATAAAAATAGAGTTCTTTATTATTCCCACCCTCTGATATTCTGAACAGATGTTAAATATGAAAATCTACAATATCCTTGTCATACTGAGAGAAGTAAGTCAGACAGAGAAAGAGAAGTATCGTATGATACCACTTACATGTGGAACCTAAAAAGAAATGATAAAAATGAACATATTTACAAAACAGAAATGGACTCACAGACTTAGAGAATGAATTTATAGTTACCATGGGAAGAGGGAAGGGTGGAGGGAAGGGATAGTTAGGAAGTTTGGGATTGACATGTACACACTGCTATACTTAAAAAGGATAACCAACAAGGACCTACTATATAGCGCAGGGAACTCTGCTCAATGTTATGTGGCAGCCTGGATGGGAGGGGAGTCTGGAGCAGAATGGATACATATATATGTATAGTTGAGTCACTTTGTTGTGCACCTGAAACTATCACAACATTGTTAATCGGCTATACTCCAATATAAAATACAAAAAAAAAAAAAAAGAAACGGAAAGAAAATCTACAATCTGCAGAAGGCATTGTTATCAGGTTCTCATGCCTTTGTTGAAAGCACTAACCTTCTAGAATATCAGTCATTCCAAAATTTTTTGTTCTTTCGTTTTTGGAAATTCGTGGTCTTTGCATAGATAAAATATTATTGATAATTACTGGATATGGTAAAATAATATTGTTCAAGCTGCCACAAATAGTAAAATATTTACAATAGAAAGAACCCTACCCAGGATCCTGGCTACTATTAAAGTTCTAATTATTTTAGAGGAATTTTGTTGAAGTTAACCTTTTTCCCTGCCAAGTCAAAGAAGAGGTTATTTTCACAAAGGAGAGAAATACTTATAATCTCAAGTAACAGACATCAATTGGAAAAGTTTTCAACACTACCTTAAATTTTTACTCAGCATAACACATAACAGGACTTCTCTTTCCAATCAAGATGGAAAGGATTATGATTCCTGATAAAGGAGAAACAAACAAGCTAAGCCCTATAATTGCCCCACCTTTTTGGCTGGACAGAGATTCCAGACCACAATGCAGGAAGGAGGAGTCCAAGCAGAGCCCAGAGGTCTCCCTGAGAGGACCAGAGTTAAGAGTCCAAGGAGGCCAAGATGGCTAGAGTTTATAGGGCAGAGCGCCAGAGAGTAGAGTCCTTCACAGAGAAAGTGCTTCTGAAATAAGCAGAGGATCCCTCTCAAGTCTCCAGATGCACATGAGTGAGGAAACTACCCAAAGCCAGGAAAAAAACACCCGAAAGGACTAGTGGTGATATTCTTCACAGCTCATACAGGGCCAGGAATAGTTTGTGTTCTCACTACCCAGACTGGAAAATCTTCATAATTCACAGGCCATCAGAGTACTCAGAAAGGTATCACCTCAGTAATGTGGCAAGATTAATCTAGGACTACAGGCTGCTCTGATCCCACTTTAAAAAAGCTTAAAAGCAAGCCGTTAAAAGATCAAACAATTTCCACATAACCTAACTGCATCCTAGAAAAAACCTCAAGAATACTTACAGGAATAAAAAATAATCGGCACCCAACAAGAAAAAATACATAACATATGGCAAGCACTCTAATTATCAGACATGCAAAGGAGGAAAATATGACCTAAAATGAGGAAAAAGAAATCAATCAATAAGAACAGATAAGAAATGTCAGATGATAAAATTAGTAAAGACATTAAAATATGCACTTAACTATAATTCATATATGCAAGAACACAGAGGTAAGACTGAGTATTTTAAGTAAACAGTAAAGTTTTTTTTTTTTTTTTTTCTGCTGTACGCGGGCCTCTCACTGTTGCGGCCTCTCCCGTTGCGGAGCACAGGCTCCGGACGCGCAGGCTCAGAGGCCATGGCTCACGGGCCCAGCCGCTCCACGGCATGTGGGATCTTCCCAGACCGGGGCACGAACCCCTGTCCCCTGCATCGGCAGGCGGACTCTCAACCACTGCGCCACCAGGGAAGCCCCAACAGTAAAGATTTTAACAGATAAACTGAATTTCTGAAGTAAAAAATTCAATGTCTGAGATAAAAAATTAAATTAATGGTAGATTAGATATTGAAGGAGAAAAGATTTGTGAACTTGTAGACATACTAGAAATTATCCAAAGGGAAGCACAAGACAAACAAACAAAAAAGACTGAAAAAAGGAATTAACATAGCATTAGTAAACTGTGGCACAACTTCAGGCAGACTAGTATATGTGTAATTGCAGTTTCCAAAAGAGAGAAGAGGGTTGAGGGAAACAGGAAAACAATTTGAAGAAATAGTGGCTAACTTCTAGTTTCCAGTGACACATGTAAGAAGCTTAGAAGTTGCTACTATATCCTACTAACAAATAAAAAGCTGAAAAAATTGAAAAATCAATAAGTTTCATAGATCTGTAAAAGAAGTGAAGTCACAGGGCGAACTGCTGCCTCCAAACTGGAGAGACAGACAGGTGGACAGAAAATCACAATATACCATTAGAAGAATCTTCTGTGGGGATCAGTGCCAGGGTAGGAAAACCTGAACTGAAATTGACAAATTTTGGACAAGTCTGAGAGTTAAAAACTCCAGGAGGCTCCAGTCATACAGAAGTAATACTTCTGTGAGTTTTACCTCCAGGAGTTCAACCAGGTTTACTTCTCACAGTAAATATTGGGGGAGATCCCTCATGCTTCCAGCAGGGAAAGGAGGAAGAGAACCATCTTGAAATACAGCAAAGCACTCTGTTTTTATTAACAAGTTCTTCCCTCAGGGGAAACTAGTTAACGAGAACCTACCCCGCTGGGGTTTTACCAGAGTCTAATTGACCAGGAGGAAGGGAAACACCCAATTCCAGCTTACTCTGGCCATCCTGTTCCCCCTAAGAGGGGAGAAAACAACTGGGAAACACTTCTGCAGAAGTAGTACCCAAAAGTTTTGAAAAATTTAATGAAAACTTTAAACATGTTGATCCAAAAAGCCCTAAAAAAGAAATATTAAGAAAACTACACGAAAGCTTAAAACCAGTTATAAAGAGGAAATCTGTGATGGGTAATTTTAGGTGTCAGCTTGACTGGGCCACAGGGTACCCACGTTAAATATTACTTCTGGATGTGTCTGTGGGGATGTTTCCAAATGAAATTAGCATTTGAATCAGTGGACTCAGGAGATTGCCCTCACCAAAGGGCAGTGGTGGGGGTCTCTGTTGAAGGCCTGAATAGCAAAAAGCAGGGCAAGGATGATTCCCTTCTCACCTGCCTGCATGAGCGAGACATTGATCTTCTGTCCTTGGTCTGGGACTTACACCATCAGCAGTTCCCCTGATTCTCTAGCCTTCAGACTCAGACTAGAATTACATCACCAGCCTTCTGGGGTCTCCAGCTTGCAGGTGGAAAATCATAGAACTTCTCAACCTCCATAATCACATGAGACAATTCCTCAAAATACATATGCATTATTCCTCTCATAGATATAAAACATATATAAATATATATAAATTTTATATATTTTTTTCCTGTTCCTCTGGAGAACCCTAATACAAAATCTTGAAAGCACCCAGAGAAAAATAGACACATTATATACAGAAAAATAAGAATGATGGTAGATTTTTTTTTTTTTTTTGCATTATGCGGGCCTCTCACTGTTCTGACCTCTCTCGTTGCGGAGCACAGGCTCCGGATGCGCAGGCTTAGCAGCCATGGCTCACGGGCCCAGCCGCTCCGCAGCATGTGGGATCTTCCCAGACCGGGGCACGAACCCATGTCCCCTGCATCGGCAGGCAGACTCTCAACCACTGCGCCACCAGGGAAGCCCTCATGGTAGATTTTGCATCCAAAAAATGGAAGTAGAACATCTTTAAAATATGAAAAGAAGAAAACCGCCAAACTAGAATTCTATAGCAAGCAAAAATGTCTTCCAAAACAAAATCCTTCAAGAAGAAAGAAAATGATACTAAACAGAAAAATGGGTCTAAACAAGCAAATGAAGAGAACAGAAAATAATAAACATGTGAACAAATATAAGGATAATATAAAAAAAAAAAGTGAGTTTTTTAGCCTTCTGCTAGTAAAATCTCTCGCCCTGTAATATTACAAAGATCCAAGCAGAACTTAAGATTTTCCCCACTTCATCTTAACATAGGGGATGGGCAAAAAGAGGCTTTCCTAGAGATGACTGTTTCTCTCATCTGAAGTGACCTACTATAGTACAGCAACCAGGTCTTTCTCAGTTGCTTGAACAATGAGCCAGCTGATACCATCCCTCCTCTTTTCCAGCCAAAGAGGCTATGCCTGAACTCTGATTCCCATATTCCCATGTCTCCTCCCTGGAGAGAGGAATTCAACTTCCTATGAACCCTCCAAAGCACCTAGGTATTGGGTTGCAAGATTTCCCAGACAATTTATATAAAGGGCTGGCTTCCAAATCCAGACTTCCTGGTGACCCAGTGGTCTGTTCGTATACCTCCTAACAAGGTTGCTATCACAGTTGCCCTATAAGAAGGTAAAGTGACAGGAAAGTGGACACCCTCCTTTCTAATGCAAATCTAATGTTTCTACTAGATGGCCTAGGCTCCAGTATTACCTCCATGGAATAAAGAGAATGCAGGTACCACATGCCTCTTCCCTTCTTATCGTCCTTGATTTGTAGGCTTCTCCCAGTCAAGCCTGTACCTTAACCCTGTAGGACATGGTGGAAGTCTTCCCAAGCAAGCCCTGATACATGACACATGGTGGTGACTGTGATGGGACTCAATTTGCACCAAAATTCTTATGTCTTTTGTACCGAAGATGATTTACAGTAATCATATCAATCGCCACTCATCTTAGGTGACTTGGTGCACAAAAAGGAGAACCCCCCATGTTCTCTAACAAAGATCTTTCAAAGTGCCAAGCAGGCAAAAGTTTTCACAACAGAGGGAGGAAATGAAGTCTAAAAACATTTTATGCTTTCCTAACATTACCATTGTTATAAATTATAGGAATCAGTTCATAAGAATAGAACATTCTCAGCCTAACTGTACTGTGCTTTCCTAGTGACAGTTTTAAAATGTGTGCATTCCCAGAAGGAAGCACAGTCATGCTACAAATGACAGGAGGCAGGCTTGCCAAGTCACTGCTAGGATGAGCTAAAACAGGGGTGCTTAATTCAATTTCATAGCCCTAACAATCAGTGGACATTTCTCTCAGACTCTGGGATTAGGCTGACGCAAACTTATTTTAAGGTGTTATGGGTTTTCTTCTTTGTTTCTGTGTTTTATAGACATTTTTGTGAGCATACAGGAGAGACTATGTCAATAGACCTTAAGCTGTATATTATATTATTTATTTATTTATTTAAACAGATTGCATGGTTTTCTGCAGAAGTGGTACCTATTGTTTGTCTATTTATTTATTTATTCGGCTGCACCAGGTCTTAGTTGCAGCAGGCGGGCTCCTTAGTTGCGGCTCACAGGCTCCTTGGTTGCAGCATGTGGGCTCCTTAGTTGTGGCATGTGAACTCCTAGTTGCAGCATGCATGTGGAATCTAGCACCCCGATCAGGGATCAAACCCGGGCTCCCTATATTGGGAGCTCAGAGTCTTATCCACTGCGCAACCAGGGAAGTCCCAATCTGTATATTATTTTAAATGCGACATCTTTAAACTAACCTTGGGTCTTGATTCTCTTCTTCTGTCTTGAGTTCTTTCCCAGGATGTTCTCATGGTCCTTTATGTAAATCTATTCTTGTTGGCTCTATCTCACCAGTTCATTAGAAGTGGAGATTTATGTGAAAGAACTTTGATAACTGCAAAATACAAATAGATTATCACTCCCATATTTCCCCTGCTGTGAGTAAATAACTATGTTCTAATCATCCCCTAAGTCAGAGTGATTTGTTCCCTGTAGTCTGAGATTATAGGACTATTACTTAGTGTCATCTTACCACAAATAAATTCACACATTGATTATTAAAGTTGCAAAACTATTTTATCACAGGATACTACAGGAGGGATCAATTCTTAATATCACCTGAAGAAAACAAGAAAGTGATGGCAGAGAAGTAACAGGTGTACCTGTGAAAAATCATTTTTGAATCATGAATATTAACAAATCAGTGGGTCATGAAATCAGTTATTTGGTTATGATCATCATTTTAAAATATAAAACAGTATAAATAGGAAGAATAGAAAAATAAAACTGCATTGCTCATAGTAACAGTAAGTACGAGTGTGTGTTTGCATGGGCTATGTGTCCATCTAATGCTTATTTCTGTTGGTGGGTGATAGGCAAAAGCCAATTGCTTAAAATGTGATTTCAGTTTGGGTTCTCTTTCTGCTTCTTCCTTGAACCCCGATGTGGTTACAAAAATTGAATACTTTACAAATACTTCTCTAATCTCTAAAAAGATATTTATTGAATTTCCTAAAAGATGATTTGTAACAACCTAATTTACTATTTTGAATGGCTGCATATTACTTCCTAGTATGGATGTAGGATTGTTTGTTCACCTATTTGGGTAGTTTGCTTTTTTCCAGTTTTGTGATTAACAGTTCTGCTAAAAACATCCTAAACATGCCCTTAACTACTGTGATTTTATTTCTTTGGCCTAGATCCCCATAAGTGGGAGTGTTCTTCACAGGGTTTACAAACTGACACCTGAAGTCATTTCGTAACATCCGTATATTTTGTTTCAGACTTCCTGTACTTCTGGCTTCACATTTATGAATCTTTGCTGAAATGACTTATTACCTTTTCTTTAGAATCTGGGTGTCCCAGTCTGGGTTCTTGGTTACAAACAAAAGAATCAACTTGGGTAATAAATCAGTAAGATCCAGTTGGAAAGTACATCTGTCACTAACACAACTAAGAGAAAGCTGGAATACGAGACTCAGAACATGGGAAGAATGCATCCAGGTTTGTGAGAAGGCATCTGATACCATACTATCCATCAGAGTTAATATTCAACACTGAGGCTTAAAACTCTTTAACTGTCTATGAGACAGTCTTTAACTGTCTATGAGGCTTAAAACTCTTAAACTGTCTATGAGTCTATGTCCCTCCATAAAGATTTCAAAGCCAAAGTAGAGAAGCAACTTGCATGAGCCTAGGACACAGGCCACCTCACTAGCTTCTAGGGATCAGTCCCACTCAGTTCTCCATAAAGTAAGCAAAGTGAGCCTCCTACACATTTTCTGATGCCTTTCAGATGTTTTAGAGTTCACAGCTTGTACTACTCAAGATCCATTTTTACAAACTTCTTTACATATTTCCCATTCCAAAACAAAAATTTTAATGACACATTTCAACTTTTCCTGGTGTAGTCACAAAAGGGCTCCTCTCCTCCCAAAGCCTCATTAGTTACTTCATCTAGATTATAATTATCCTCCCTATAGTTTTTCACTGTTTTATCTGGACATTCCACAACCAGTGAACTGAATTGTAAATTTTACCACAACCAACTCCCTTAAATTAGAATAGGAAAAGAAAATGACCAAAAATAAAAAAAATTGAGGGGCTTCCCTGGTGGTACAGTGGTTGAGAATCTGCCTGCCAATGCAGGGGACACAGGTTCGAGCCCTGGTCCAGGAAGATCCCACATGCCACGGATCAACTAAGCCCATGCACCACAACTACCAAGCCTGCACTCTAGAGCCCGTGAGCCACAACTACTGAAGCCCACGCACCTAGAGCCCGTGCTCCACAACAAAGAGAAGCCACCGCAGTGAGAAGCCTGAGCACCGCAACAAAGAGCAGCCCTGGATCGCCGCAACTAGAGAAAGCCCGTGCACAGCAATGAAGACACAACACAGCCAAAAATAAATAAATTTATTTAAAAAAAAAAATTGACAACTAGTTCAACTAACTAAAAATATTCAGAACACAATGAAGAAGAAAATATAGGCAGAGGCTACAATCTTCGATTCTGCGACTGGCTGTGTGACTGTAACCAGTATTTATGATTCTCCTCCTCCACTATGCACTCTATACTCTCACTGCCTTAAAACAGTGCCTCTGCTAATCAAGATCTTATTTAGTTAGATATAGCAAATTTTTATTCCAAAGGGAAGAGAACTTTTATCGATTATCTTCACTGTGATAATAACTCCCAAATCTCAGAACCTTGTAAGAACAAACATGTATTTCTCATCAAGTTACATGAAAGTTGCCAGTCACCTGTGGGTTGGTTCCAGGTTGAACATCTGCTCCATGTCTCTTCTTACTCATGGACCTAGGCTGAAGGAGGAATCATCCGGCCCTTTCCTGATCCATTCACTCTTCTCTCTCTTCAATCCACCAACACTACGCTCCCCAGTCTCCAACTAAGTTTTCACCCTCATCTCTCAAATGAAACAGCTCTTGTTAAGCAGGGACAGGGCTGGGGTGAGATAAGTGAGGCAATAAAACTTTGTACTTTGTGTTGGGCACAAAATTCAAGAGGCAATAAAAACTCATCTATGCGGCTTCCCTGGTGGCGCAGTGGTTGAGAGTCCGCCTGCCGATGAAGGGGACACGGGTTCGTGCCACGGTCCGGGAAGATCCCGCATGCCGTGCAGCAGCTGGGCCCGTGAGCCATGGCCGCTGAGCCTGCGCGTCCCGAGCCTGTGCTCCGCAACGGGAAAGACCACAACAGTGAGAGACCCGCGTACCACAAAAAAAAACACTCATCTATGAAGATGAATAATTTTCAAGCAATATTTTAGAAGTCAAAATTAATGCCAAAGGTCACAATGAACTCATCAAATGTTTAAATAAAGACAAGCTCAATATTTTTGATGTTTCCTTTTGCCTCAGACTCCAATATGGCTCAGCATGGTACTATTACCAGTTCTGTCATTATTTAAACTTTGAATATTGCATTCATTGTGAATTTTGCATTAATTTTTAAAAATATTGTATTAAGGTATCATTTAATTGAGTTAAAATACTGAGATTTTTGGCAACCAAGGCAAGTACCTCACTTGGCTTACCCTAGTCCTGGCCCTGTAATTAAGATCACCAGTGACACCGATATTGCTGAAGCCAGTGACTCAACTTTCAGCTCTCTTCTTACTTGACCTGTGAGCAGCATTTCACATGGCCGATCACTATCTTCTTTAAATAAATCCTCTATGTAGCTTCCAGGACACAGTTCTCTCAGATCTCCTCCTAGCTCACTGGGCACGCCTTCTTTGTGTCCTTTGCTAATTCCTACACATTCTTTTAACACTGGAGGGCCCGGGTTTCTGTTCTCAGACGTTTCTCTTCATTTTTTTCTACACACTCCCTAGGGTAGCTAATTGAGTTCCATAGCTTTAAAAAATGCTTTTAATTTAAAAATTCAAATTTATATATTCGCTTGGTCCATTCCAGCTGCTATAACAAAATTCCATAGACTGGGTGGCTTATAAACAACATAATTTTATTTCTCACAGTTCCAGAGGCTGGGAAATCTTAGATAAGGATGTCAGCTTGGCAGGGTTCTGGTGAAGGCCCTCAATCAGGTTGCAGATGGCTGACTTCTCACTGTGTCATCACATGGTGGAAGGGGCTAGAAAGTCCTCTAGTGTCCCTTTTATAAGAGCACTAATCCCAATAACAAGAGCTCTACCCTCATAACCTAAGCACCTCCCAGAGGTCCTACCTCCTAACACCATCACTTTGGAGGTTATGGTTTTAACATATGAATTGGGGGCACAAGCATTAGGACCACAGCACCCTGAAGTACAAACTAGCACATCCAACTGCCTTTTGGTCACCATCTTGTTCCCTGGCTTGTTTGCTCTCAGATTTATTCCGTGCCTTCTCTTGTTTCCTTCCATTCTGGCTTCCAGACCATTTCAGCCAGTGGATTGCACTGACAAAAGCCTAGAGGGCAAGAGTAAAATAAAAGCCAGGTTATTTCTATCCCCTCACTCTGTTTTCTGTGGGATCTCAAGCAACAAGTGTTACTCTTCCGTTGCCTCTGCTCCAGCTGGATCCTGAATCCACTGGGTAACTCCCATCTTGGCTCTATATCCATGATGGCTCCAATTTTTTCCCAGTTTTACTGAGAAATAATTGACATATATCACTGTACAGGTTTAAGGTATACAGCATGATGGTTTGATATATATATAATGTAAAATGATTACTACAATAGATTCAGTTAACATCCATCTTTTCATACAGATACAATAGAAAAAAGAGAAAAAAGGAAAAAAAAATCACCTTGTCATAAGAATTCATAGGATTTACTCTCTTAACAACTTTCCTATACCTTATATTTTTTGACTCTGGAAATGCCACCTCCTTTAGTGGTTCCTCCAGCCTAAAGAGTGGTAGCCATTTCCTGCTGTGGCTAATCTCAGATCAAAAACCTTGATTCTTCTCCATCTTTTATAACACAGATTTAAGCCATCAACAAAATTATCTGGCTTTACTCTAAAAATGCATCCAGAGTGTGATTACTTCTCACTATCTCCCACTACTACCAACCTGCTCTAAGACACAGTCACCTCTCACCTTAACCATTGCAATTTTAGTCACCTAATTGCATCCTCTTTTCCACCTAATGTATTCATTTTACATCAGCCACGATGGTCCTTTTAAAATATAATTTAGATCATGTCTCACTTCTGCATAAAATTATCTGTTTCCCAACTCACTCAAAGATGGCCTGCAATGCCCACTATGATCTGCTGCCTCTATCCCTAGCCCCACCTCATTCACTATGTATCAGCTACTCTGATCACCTTGAAATTCAGGCTACTGCTTTTATAGTCCTTGCATTTCCTCTTCCTTATACTTGGAACTTTTCTCCCCAGATATTTTCATGATGTGTTTCCTCTCTTCCATCAGGCTTCTATTGGTATAGTACAACCTAACACCCAATATTAAGTTACAGTGCCCTATCCTCTAACCTCTCCTATTTTCCTTGACTTTATTTTGTTTTTCTGTATAGCATTCATCAGAATTTGATGTGTGATGTATTTAGATGCTAATTTGTTTAATATCAGTCTCTCCCCTCTATGATCTCAAGAGGACAGGAACTTGTTCTTTCTTTCACTGCTACATTTTTAGCATTTAGAAAGATGACTGACACAGAACAGGCACTCAATAGCCAGTTTTGAATGAATGAATGAATAACATGCACATGTTATACCATCACATTTAAGATAACTTCTTTCCAGGTCCAACCAGCAAAATGTAATCAATATAGTGAAACTGTGTGTTGATTGAATCCTGGGTCAAATTTTGAAGATGTAATGATAGCTTTTAGAAGTCCTGTTATCTTTTCCTCAATGGAATAAAAGGAATAAGAAAAAAATCATTTTTCAAATAAATAATTGCATACCAGGTGTCAGGGTACATTGATTTGCTCCAGTAAGGAGATCACATTTGAAACAGCAGCTGTGATTGAAGTAACCACCTGTCATTTTCTAGAACTCATCTATCTTCAGCACTAGCCATATTTTAAAGATAAATGAGGATGGGGTAGAAATCAACTGTGCACATCTTTTAAGTATTTGATTGTGGCACTAACATCTGCTCTTCCTCAGTGATGCACTATTGCTTGGGTCAAAACTGTTTATCAGCTAACTCACCATAAATGCCTATACTGACTGGCAGTCTGCAGTAGCACTGTGAATCCCTAGAAATTAGTGCCCACTCACAGGCATTGTCAATTAATGATAAATATGGCACAGTTTTGATAGCAAGTGGAAACCGGATGATTTAGAGAATCCTAGAATGAAGATTCACACTATGTGTTTGTTTTTCCTGAAAAGTGCTTTAAACTTCCTTTATAGATACTGGGTCATTGGATTGATTCATCTGACAATTAGGAAAAGGGGTGTACATTCTCTAAAATGTGATTCATCAGGCTTCAGTTCAAATCAAGCAGGGTCTTAGTGGACTTCCCTGCTACCTAATATGGGATGCAGTTAAGCCATTCTGACACTACACTAACTTTGTTGCCCACATTGTCAGTGATAGTAAAGAGAGGCTCCTTGGCCTCTGCTTCCCCAGAATCCAACTATCCTTACTGCAATCAAGGCAACAGTTTCACCTCCAGTATCTCACTGTGTGCCCAATCTACTGAGAACAACCTCTAAAGCCCCTTTCCAAAGTAATGGCATTTTTCTCACAACTTTATTTTTCAAGGTCTTGGTAAATAAAGTATATTCTGGTAAATAAAGTATATTTACCAAGCATATTCTTGGTAAATAAACTATGACATTAGGTCATATTAGATAAATTCACCCCATTACTTTAGTCTCCTGAAGTCTTTGAACGTCTTCTCCATTATAACCAAGAAATTTCCGGCATCTCTCTTTCATTAAATTTGGGCCATCATTAAGTACAGGTTTCAATCTGTATTTGAAAGCTGAGCAAGCAAACAATTAAGATCATTCTCAGAGTAGAAATGAGGAAAGTTGTCTTAGTAAGGGATCTCCCACAGATCAAAAACTTATCATATCTTTAGGCAAAAAGAGAACAACTTTTTCAGAAAGGGGAGGAAAGGCTTGCACTGGTTGGCATGAATGATTCAGCAGAATTGACAATTTAAGCTTTGCCAAGTGCTTCACATCATCTTAGATACTGTTGTCCCAATTCTCAGTTTCCAGACTTTCCTAGAAGAAATATCATGGACCAGAAAATCGACTGACATACTAATTTAGTAACTAAAATTAGGATCAAATTATATATTTGGCTCCTAACTCAACCCTATGGCTTCAAAAGGTTAGTGAATCTTTGGCAAAGTCATAGAACATCAATGCCTTGAGCTGAGAATCTAGGCACTTAAACTTGTCATTCTACTTCTCTGACCTGTCCAGTGCTGTTAGAAAAAGCCATCCCACCTCACAGTCCTTGATTTCTTTATACCTCTCCTATTTTTATAAGGCAAGAGACATTGGATTTTCCAAAGATTTGCCTTCAAAAAATATTTTATTATAATCGAACACATGTCAAAATTTAAATAACTGTATCACTACTACATACAATGAATTTCCAGATTATTTTTCCAGAATCTTAAGAAGATTTTCACTGCCTTTAGTCCCTACTCTATCAGATTCCACCTATTTCCACTCCTATGAACAATTTCTATATTCTTAGTTATCAACAACAGGATCCTATTCTGGGGAGTGGGCAAGATGGCAGAGTAGGAAGACCCTAAGTTCACCTCTTCTCATGGGCACAAAAAAATTACAATTTACAGAGCAGCTAATCAATGAGAAAGAGTTGAAGACTAGCAGAAAAACATTTCCACCACTAAAAATATAAAGAAGGGACCACAATGAGATGGGTAGGAGGGGCAGAGACACAGTATAGTCAAGACCCACATCCCAGGGTAGGTGATCCACAAATGGAAGGACAGTCATAATTGCAGAGGTTCTCCCCAAGGAGCAAGGGGTCTGAGCCCCACATGAGGCTCCCCAGTCCATGGGCCCTGCACCAGGAAGACAAGTTTCTCGAATGTCTGGCTCTCAGGGCCAATGGGGCTTGCATATGAGAGAATCAAAGAGCAACAGGAAACAAAGACTCCACTCTCAAAGGGCACATGCAAAATGTCACACATTCTAAGAGGTAATAATTTAAAAGGAGCCTGGGTCAGACCCACTTGCTCATCTTGAAGAGCCTCTCAGAGAGGGAGGAAGCCAGTGGGACTCCCCCTGAAGATATAGATGCTGGCAGCAGCCATTTCAGGTAGGTTGTTCTATCATGAGGACATTGGTGCTGGCAAGCGTCATTTTGGAATCATCTCTCTAGCTTATTAGTGCTGGGACCCTGCCCTACCCACCAGCTGTCTAGCACCAGTCTAAGACCCCATAGGCAGAGCAGCCAGTGCTGTGGGGATGCAGCAACACCCACCATCAGGCTAGACCAGCACCAGGACTCACAAGACCCCAGCTGTGCCCAGAGGGGAGTGTGCTACTGGGTCCTATAGGACAACTCCTACATAAAGCCACTTCTCCAAGATGGAGAAATGTAACCAAACTACCAAATACATACAAATAGACACAGAGAATTAGGTAAAATGAGGTGACAAAGGAATACATATCAAACAAAAGAACAAGATAAAACCCCAGAATAACTAAGCAAATTGGAAATAGGCTACCTACCCAATACAGAAATCAAGGTAATGATCTTAAAGATGTTCAATGAACTTAGGAGAAGAAGGGTTGAATACAGTGAGAAGCTTAATAAAGAGTTAGGGGACTTCCCTTGTGGTGCAGTGGTTAAGAATCCACCTGCCAATGCAGGGAACACGGGTTCGAGCCCTGGTCCAGGAAGATCCCACATGCCGCAGAGCAACTAAGCCCGTACTCCACAACTACTGAGCTCACTTACCTAGGGCCTGTGCTCCACAACAAGAGAGGCCACTGCAATGAGAAGCCCGCACACTGCAAGGAAGGGTAGCTCCCGCTCGCCGCAACTAGAGAAAGCCCGCAGGCAGCAATGAAGATCAATCGGAGCCAAAAAGTAATTAATTAATTAATTTTTAAAAAAGAGAAAATATAAGGAGGAACCAAACAGCTGAATAACACAATAACTAAATAAAAAAATACACTAGAAGAATTCAGCAGTAGTTTAGTTGATACAGAGGAATGGTTAAGTGAACTGGAAGACAGAGTAGTGGAAATCAACCAAGCTGAAGAGAAAAAAAAAAAAAAAGATTTAAAAATGAGGACAGTTTAAGAGAAGAGAGAGAGAAAGGGGCAGAGAACATTTTTGAAGATATAATGGCTGAAAACTTTCCTAAAGTGGAAAAGAAAATAGATATCCAGGTCCAGGAAAACAGCAACCCAAATAAGTCCACATCAAGACACATTGTAATTAAAATGGCAAAAAATTAAAGATAAAGAGAGAATATTAAAGGCAGCAAGAGAAGAACAACCAGTTACACACAAGAGAACACCCATAAGACTGTCAGGTCACTTTTCAGCAGAAACTTTGCTGACCAGAAGAGAGTGGCACAATATAATTAAAGTGATAAAAGGAAAAAAAGCCACAAATAAGAATACTCTACCCAAAAATGGTATCATTCAGAACTGAAGGAGAGATAAAGACTTGTACAGACAAGTAAAAGCTAAGAGTTCAGCACCACTAAACCAGCTTTACAAGAAATATTAAACAGACTTCTGTAAGTAAAAAGAAAAGGCTATAACTAGAAATATGAAAATTACAAAATGAAAAATCTCATTAGTAAAAGCAAATATACAGTAAAGGTAATAGATCAACCACTTATAAACCTAGTACGAAGATTAGAAGAAAAAAGTAGTAAAAATCATCTATATTTACAATAAGTAGTTAAGATATACAGAAAACACACAACTAACCGCTGAACAATCATCGACAGGAAGACACTGGAACTCCCCAAAAACGATACCACACATCCAAAGACAAAGGAGAAGTTGCAATGAGACAGTAGGAGGGGCGCAATCACAATAAAATCAAATCCCATAACTGCAGGGTGGCTGACTCACAAACTGAAGAACACTTATACCACAGAAGTCCACCCACTGGAGTGAAGGTTCTGAGCCCCACGTCAGGCTTCCCAACCTGGGGGCCCAGCAATGGGAGGAAGAATTCCTAGAAAATCAGACTTTGAAGACTAGTGGGATTTGATTGCAGGACTTTGAAAGGACTAGGGGAAACAGAAACTCCACTCTTGGAGGGCACACACAAAGTAGTATGCACATCAGGACCCAGGGGAAGGAGCAGTGACCCCAGGGGTGACCGAATCAGACCTACCTGCTAGTGTTTGAGGGTCTCCTGCAGAGGCGGGGGTGGCTGTGGCACAGCATGGGGACAAGGACCCTGGCAGCAGAAGTTCTGGGAAGTACTTGGCATGAGTCCTACCAGAATCAGGCATTAGCCCCACAAAAGAGCTGGGTACGCTCCAGTGCTGGGTCGCCTCAGGCCAAACAACCAACAGGGAGGGAACCCAACCCCACCCAACAGCAGACAAGTGGATTAAAGTTTTACTAAGCTCTGCCCACAAGAGCAACAGTCAGCTCTACCCACCACCAGTCCCTCCCATAAGGAAGCTTCTATAAGACTCTTAGATAGCCTTATCCACCAGAGGGCAGACAGCAGAAGCAAGAACAACAATCCTGCAGCCTGTGGAATGTAAACCACATTCACAGAAACATAGACAAAATGAAAAGTCAGAGGACTATGTATCAGATGAAGGAACAAGATAAAACACCAAAAAAGCAACTAAATGAAGTGGAGATAGGCAACCTTCCAGAAAAAGAATTCAGAATAATGATAGTGAAGATGATCCAGGACCTCGGAAAAAGAATGGAGGCAAAGATCGAGAAGATGCAAGAAATGTTTAACAAAGACATAAAAGAATTAAAGAATAAAGAAGCAGATTTGAACAATACAATAGCTGAAATGAAAAATACACTAGAAAGAATCATTAGCAGAATAACTGAGGCAGAAGAACAGATAAGTGACCTGGAAGACAGAATGGGGGAATTCACTGCCATGGAACAGAATAAAGAAAAAAGAATGAAAAGAAATGAAGACAGTCTAAGAGACCTCCGGGAAACATTAAACGTACCAATATTCTCATTATAGGAGTCCAAGAAGGAGGAGAAAGGACCCAAGAAAATATATGAAGAGATTATAGTCGAAAATTTCCCTAACATGGGAAAGAAAATAGCCACCCAAGTCCAGGAAGTGCAGAGTCCCATACAGTATAAACCCAAGGAGAAACACGCTAAGACACATAGTAATCAAATTGGCAAAAATTAAAGACAAAGAAAAATTATTGAAAGCAGCAAGGGAAAAATGACAAATAATATACAAGGGAACTCCCATAAGGTTAACAGCTGATTTCTCAGTAGAAACTCTACAAGCCAGAAGGGAGTGGCATGATATATTTAAAGTGAAGAAAGGGAAGAACCTACAACCAAGATTACTCTATCTGGCAAGGATCTCATTCAGATTTGATGGAGAAATCAAAAGCTTTACACAGAAGGAAAAGCTAAGAGAATTCAGCACCGCCAAACCAGCTCTACAAACAAATGCTAAATGAACTCCTCTAAGTGGGAAACATAAGAGAAGAAAAGGACCTAGAAAAACAAACCCATAATAATTAAGAAAATGGTAATAGGAACATACATATTAATAATTACCTTAAATGTGAATGGATTAAATGCTCCAACCAAAAGACACAGGCTCGCTGAATGGATACAAAAACAAGACTCATCTATATGCTGTCTACAAGAGACCCACTTCAGACCTAGAGACACATACAGACTGAAAGTGAGGGGATGGAAAAAGATATTCCATGCAAATGGAAGTAAAAAGAAACCTGAAGTAGCAATACTCATATCATATAAAATAGACTTTAAAGTAAAAATGTTACCAGAGACAAGGAAGGACACTACATAATGATCAAGGGATCAATCCAAGAATAAGATATAACAATTATAAATATATATGCACCCAACATAGGATCACCTCAATACATAAGGCAAATGCTAACAGAGATAAAAGAGGAAATCAACAGCAACACAATTATAGTGGGGGACTTTAACACCTCACTTACACCAATGGACAGATCATCCAGACAGAAAATTAACAAGGAAACACAAGCTTTAACTGACACATTAGACCAGTTAGATTTAATTGATTCTTATAGGACATTCCATCCCAAAACAGCAGATTACACTTTCTTCTCAAGTGCACACAGAACATTCCCCAGGATAGATCACATCTTGGGTCACAAATCAAGCCTCGGTAAATTTAAGAAAATTGAAATCATATCAAGCCTCTTTTCTGACCACAGTACTATTAGATTAGAAATCAAATACAGGGAAAGAAATGTAAAAAATACAAACACATGGAGGCTAAACAATATGTTCCTAAATAACCAAGAGACCACTGAAGACGTCAAAGAGGAAATCAAAAAATACATAGAGACAAAATACAATGAAAACACAATGATTCAAAACCTATGGGATGCAACAAAAGCACTTCTAAGAGGGAAGTTTATAGCAATACAACCCTACCTCAAGAAACAAGAAAAATAAACAATCTAATATTACACCTAAAGGAGCTAGAGAAAGAAGAACAAACAAAACCCAAAGTTAGTAGATGAAAAGAAATCATAAAGATCAGAACAGAAATAAATGAAATAAAAACAAAGCAACCAATAGCAAACATCAATAAAACTAAAAGCTGGTTCTTTGAGGAGATAAACAAAACTGATAAGCCATTAGTCAGACTCATCAAGAAAAAGAGGGAGAGGACTCAAATCAATAAAATTAGAAATGAAAAAGGAGAAGTTACAATGGACACCACAGAAGTACAAAGCATCCTAAGAGACTACTACAAGCAACCCTATGCCAATAAAATGGACAACCTAGAAGAAATGGACAGATTCTTAGAAAGGTATAACCTTCCAAGACTGAACCAGGAAGAAATAGAAAACATGAATAGACGAATCGCAAGTAATGAAATTGAAACTGTGATTAAAAATATTCCAACAAACAAAAGCCCAGGACCAGATGGCTTCACAGGTGAATTCTATCAAACATTTAGAGAAGACCTAACACCCATCCTTCTCAAACTCTTCCAAAATATAGCAGAGGGAGTAGCACTCCCAAACTCATTCCACAAAGCTACCATCACCCTGATACCAAAACCAGACAAAGACGTTACAAAAAAAGAAAACTACAGGCCAACATCTCTGATGAACATAGATGTAAATATCCTCAACAAAATACTAGCAAACAGAATCCAACAACACATTAAAAGGATCATACACGATGATCAAGTGGGATTCATCCCAGGAATGCAAGGGTTCTTCAATGCATGCAAATCAATCAGTGTGATACACCATATTAACAAATTGAAGAATAAAAACCACATTATCATTTCAATAGGTGCCGAAAAAGCTTTTGATAAATTCAACACCCATTTATGATAAAAACTCTCCAGAGAGTGAACACAGAGGGAACCTACCTCAACATAATAAAGGTCATATACGACAAACCCACAGCAAACATCATGCTCAATGGTGAAAAGCTGAAAGCATTTCCTCTAAGATCAGGAACAAGACAAGGATGTCCACTCTCACCACTATTATTCAACATAATTTTGGAAGTCCTAGCCATGGCAATCAGAGAAGAAAAAGATATAAAAGGAATACAATTTGGAAAAGAAGAAGCAAAACTGTCACTGTTTGCAGATGACATGATACTATATAGAGAGAATCCTAAAGATGCCACCAGAAAGCTATTAGAGGTAAACAATGCATTTGGTAAAGTTGCAGTATACAATATTAATGCACTGAAATCTCTTGCATTCCTATACATAACAACGAAAGTTCAGATAAGAAAAATTAAAGAAATAATCCTATTCACCATTGCAATGAAAAGAATAAAATACCTAGGAATAAACCTACCTAAGGAGGTAAAAGACCTGTACTCAGAAAACTACAAGACACTGATGAAAGAAATCAAAGATGACACAAACAGATGGAGAGATATACCATGTTCTTGGATTGGAAGAATCAACATTGTGAAAATGACTATACTACCCAAAGCAATATACAGATTCAATGCAATCCCTATCAAATTACCAATGGCATTTTTTATAGAACTAGAACAAAAAATCTTAAAATTTGTATGGAGACACAAAAGACCCTGAATAGCCAAAGCAGTCTTGAGGGAAAAAAACAGAGCTGGAGGTATCAGACTCCCTGACTTCAGACTATACTACAATGCTACAGTAATCAAGACAATACGGTACTGGCAAAAGATAGAAATATAGATCAATGGTACAGGATAGAAGGCCCAGAGATAAACCCCTGCACATATGGTCACCTTATCTTTTGGTAAAGGAGGAAAGAATATAAAATGGAGAAAAGACAGCCTCTTCAATAAGTGGTGCTGGGATAACTGGACAGCCACATGTAAATGAATGAAATTAGAATACTCCCTAATACCATACACGAAAATAAACTCAAAATGGATTAGAGACCTAAATGTAAGACCGGACACTATAAAACTCTTAGAGGAAAACATAGGAAGAACACTCTTTGACATAAATCACAGCAAGATCTTTTTTGATCCACCTCCTACAGTAATGGAAATAAAAACAAAAATAAACAAATGGGACCTAATGAAACTTAAAAGCTTTTGCACAGCAAAGGAAACTACAAACAAGACGAAAAGACAACCCTCAGAATGGGAGAAAATATTTGCAAACAAATCAACGGACAAAGGATTAATCTCCAAAATATATAAACAGCTCATGCAGCTCAATATTAAAAAAACAAACAACCCAATCCAAAAATGGGCAGAAGACCTAAATAGACATTTCTCCAAAGAAGACATACAGATGGCCAAGAAGCACATGAAAAGCTGCTCAACATCACTAATGATTAGAGAAATGCAAATCAAAACTTCAGTGAGGTATCACCTCACACCAGTTAGAATGGGCATCATCAGAAAATCTACAAACAATAAATGCTGGAGAGGGTGTGGAGAAAAGGGAACCCTCTTGCACTGTTGGTGGGAATGTAAATTGATACAGCCACTATGGAGAACAGTATGGAGGTTCCTCAAAAAACTAAAAATAGAATTACCATATGATCTAACAATCGCATTACTGGGCATATACCCAGAGGAAACCATAATTGAAAAAGACACATGCACCCCAATGTTCATTGCAGCACTATTTACAATAGCCAGGTCATGGAAGAAACCTAAATACCCATCAACAGATGAATGGATAAAGAAGATGTGGTACATATATACAATGGAATATTACTCAGCCATAAAAAGGACCGAAATTGAGTCATTTGTAGAGACTTGGATGGATCTAGCGACTGTCACACAGAGTGAAGTAAGCCAGAAAGAGAAAAACAAATATTGTACATTAACGCATATACGTGGAACCTAGAAAAATGGTACAGATGAACTGGTTTGCAGGGCAGAAATTGAGACATAGATGTAGAGAACAAATGTATGGACACCAAGGGGGGAAAGCATTGGTGGGGTGGAGGTGGTTGTGTGATGAATTGGGCAATTGGGATTGACATGTATACACTGATGTATATAAAATTGATGACTAATAAGGACCTGCTGTATAAAAAAAAAAAAAATTACCAAACTTCCCAAAGTAATCTACAGATTCAGTGCACTCCCTATCAAAATACCAATGGCATTTTTCACAGAACTAGAAAGTATAATTCTAAAATTTGTATGAATTCACAAAGGACACTGAATAGCCAAAATAATCTTGAGAAAGAAGAAAAAATCTTGAAGTATCACACTCCCTGATTTCAAACTATACTATAAAGCTATAGTAATCAAGACAGTATGGTACTGGCATAAAAACATACACATAGATCAATGGAACAGAAAAGGGAGCCCAGAAATGAACTTACATTTATAGGGTCAATTAATCTATGACACTGGAGGCAAGAATATATAATGGGGAAAAGACAGCTTCTTCAATAAATGGTGTTGGGAAATCTAGATAGCTACATGCATAAGAATCAAACTTGACTACTTTCTCACACCATACACAAAAATAAACTCAAAATGGATTGAAGACTTAAGTAAGACCTGAAACCACAAAACTCCTAGAAGAAAACATAGGCAGTACAAATTTTGACATTAGTCTTAGCAGTACATTTTTGGATCTGTCTCCAAAGGCAAAGGAAACAAAAGCAAAAATAAACAAGTGGGACTACATCAAACTAAAAACTTTTGCACAGCTAGTGAAATTATTAGGCAGCCTACTGAATGGGAGAAGATATTTGCAAACAATATATCTGATAAGGGGTTAACGTCCAAAATATACAGAGAACTCATACAACTCAACATCAAAAAAAAAAAAAAAAACCTGATTAAAAAATAAGCAGAGGATCTCAATAGACATTTTTCCAAAGAAGACATACAGCTGGCCAAGACATATGAAAAGATTCTCAGCATCTCTAATCATCAGAGAAATGGAAATCAAAGCCACAGTGAAATATCATCTCATGCTGTCAGAATGGCTATTATCAAAAAGACAACAAATAACAAGTTTTGGCAAGCATGTGGAGAAAAAAGAACCCTCATGCACTTTAGTGGGAATGTAAATTGGTGCAGTCACTATGGAAAACAGTATGGAGGTTCCTCAAGAAAATTAAAAATAGAACTACCATACAATCCAGCAATTCCACTTCTGGTTATTTTTCAAAAGAAAATGATAACACTAGTTTGAAAAGATATATGCACCCCATGTTCATTGCAGCACTATTCACAATAGCCAAGACAAAGAAGCAATCTACATGCCTATTGACAGATTAATGAGTAAAGAGGGCACGTATATATATGCAATGGAATATTACTCAGCCATAAAAAAAGAATGAAATCTTGCCATTCACGACTACATGGATGGATCTACAGGGCATTATGCTAAGTGAAATAAGCCAGACAGAGAAAGACAAATGCCGTATGATTTCACTTATATATGGAATTTTAAAAACAAAACAAAGGAACAAGCATAGTAAAACAGAAACAGAGTCTCAGATACACAAAACAAACAGGTGATTGCCAGAGGGAAGAGGATTGGAGAGATGAGAGAAATAGGAGAGGGAGATTAAGAGGTACAGAATAAATGGGTCACAGTTTGAAATATACAGTGTAGGGAATATAGTCAATAATAATTATTATTTTTGTATGGTGACAGAGAGTAACTAGACTTACTGTGGTGATCATTCTGAAATGTATAGAAATACTGAGTCACTATGTTGTGCACCTGTAAATAACATAGTGTTGTAGGTCAATTGTACTTCAAAAACAAACTCATATAAAAAAAATCAAATTTGTGGTTATAAGAGGTAGGGGGTAGAGGGAGGGGAAATGGGATGAAGGTGGTCAAAAGGAACAAACTTCCAGTTATAAGATAAATAAGTACTAGGGATGTGATGTACAACATGATTAATATAATTAACACTACTGTATGTTATATATTAGAGCTGTTAAAAGGGTAAATCGTAAGAGTTCTCATCACAAGGTAAAAAATTTTTCTATTTCTTTAATGTTGTATCTGTATGAGATGATGGATGTTCACTAAATTTATTGTGGTAATTATTTCGTGATGTTTGTAAGTAAAATCATTATCCCATACACCTTAAATTTATACAGTGCTGCATGTCAATTATATCTCAATAGATCTGAGGGGAAAAAGTATTACTTGAGCAGAAAAGGTATTTTCTGGAATATATATTGCTGTATAACAGATTATTTGGAATGTAGCAATTGAAAGCAATAAGCAGTCATTATATCAAGTTTATATAGGTCAGGACACTGGGCATGGTTTAGCTGGTGCTACTGGTTGAGGGTCTTCCAAGAAGCTATCATCTATATGTAGACTGGGGCTGCAGTCATTTTAAAGCTCAGATGGAAGACCTGCTTCCCAGCGCAATCACATGAGTATCGAAGAACCTCAGGTTCTTGCTAGTTCTCAGCTAGAGACATTAATTCTTTGCCATGTGGGTCTCCCCACAGGGCAAGAGAGCAAAAAAGAGTACACACGACACAGAAGCCACAGTCTCTTTGTAACCTGATCTCAGAAGTGACATCCCATCACTTTTGCCATATTCTATTTGTTAGAATTGAGTCATTAGGTCCAACCCATACTCAAGGGGAGATCACTCAAGGAGACATGAATCATTGGGTCACGGATCACCGGGGCCATCGTAGAGGGCTGCCTACCACAGATATCCCAGTGCCCTACATAATTTACAAGAAGGCTAGAGAACCTGTTCAGAAAGCCCCAGGATCAAAGACAGGCTAACAGCCAAGAACACAGCTAGGTCACATCTAAGGAACAGTGTGACTGTAATGCCACCACTGGATACTTGGTACTGTCCTCATTTGTGCTGCTGCACTCCTGGACTTTGACTCCTGTGATGATTAATTCTCCGTGTCAGTTTGACTGGGCTAAAGGATACCCAGATAGCTGGCAAAACACTATTTTGGGGTATGTCTCCAAGGGTGTTTCTAGAAGAGATTAACATTTGAATCAGTAGACTGGGTAAAGAAGATCGCCCTCACCAATGTTGGGCAGGGAGGCATCATCCAATCTGTTGAGGGCATGAATAGAGCAAAAAGGTAGAGGGAGGGCAAATTTGCTCTCTGTTTGAGGTGGGACATCCATCTTCTTCTGCTCTCAGATATCAGAGCTCCTGGTTCTCAGGCCTTCAACTCAGACTGAATCATACCACTGTTTCCTGAGTCTCCAGCTTGCAGATGGCAGATCCTGGGACTTCTCAGGCTCCATAATCATGTGAGCCAAGTTCTATGATAAATCTTCTCATATATCTATATCCATATTTATATCTATCCTATTGGTTCTGTTTCCCTGGAGAATACTGAGTGATACAACTCCACTATTACCACTAACTTAAAAATCTTTTAACTAATTATAAGATTCAGAGCTTGACCTGAATATAAGATATAAGACCTGAGCTTGAACATCCATTTGCCTAAGACTAAGTCACTTACCCGAGCCTTAACAGACAGAAAGTTGAGAGAGGAATGTATGCCCTCTTTGTCCCATTATGAGAGGTAGAACCTATTTGAGATTCCCTCTACTATAAGGGAAGAGTTTTAGATTCAAGATAACCATAAATAAATAGACAGATAAAGACCTAGACAGATTTACAGGTACATAAAATGTCTCTTGTACTTATCTAATACATACAAAGTCTCCTTGAATTGTTGCCTTTTTTGCTATGAAAGCAAGCAATGGTTATTATTATGGTAATTAAAATTCCAAAATATTTGTGTATTAATCCACATTCTCTACATTCAGTGGAACTCAGTGCATTCTTCAGTTTCTAAAAAGTTTAAAATATACACAGAATGGTTTAATCTGCCTTCATAGCGGATTCAAACAAGGTCAGACATGTTGATAAACAAAGTATCTGGTGATAACATACTGTGATTGTAAGACCATAATTTAAGGTAGAAATTCCTACAACCCCCTCCCCAATAACTCTGTTGAACACTTGCCTACCGTCAGACCAGTTTATGAACTATTACCACCCATTTTATGTAAAGTTGAGATCCCTATAAATACATCTGTATCTTTAGGAGAGATGTTATTTGTTTATACCCAACTGAAAGTGATATCTCACTTCATTTTTTTTGATGAGGAAGAAATTAAAGAGGCCATAAAAATGCTTTAAAAAATTAAGGAAAGTGACAAAGGGAATAAGGCAAAATGGAGGACATTATGTGCTTAGCCCGCTTAATAATTTTTTGTGTCAGGTTCTGAATCAGACCAGACCCAAAAAATAAGAAGAGACTAAATTTATAAAATCACCTTTCATTTTTATCATCAAAAAAAAAGATATGTCAGTCATTTATCTTAGATGATAAAGTATATATCAGTCTGTAAAATGGGTTGAGCTAAATAAGTGACTTTGAAATCATTTATTCAACAACATTCAACAAATACTTAATGGGCATATATTACATAATGGTAATTGTCCAGGCACTGGGGACAAAACAGTTAAGAAGACAAAACTAGTTCTTGATCTTATGAAGCCTATACGTAAAAAGAGATGATAAATAAGTTACATAGATAAGAGAGAGAGAGAGAGATAAAGAAGTCTTAAAAGGAAATAAGATGCTGGGATGGAGAATAACAGATAGGAGAGGTAGTTAATTTACTTGAAGTATACAAAAAATTTCCTACAGACAGATGACATCTAAGATAAGCCCTGAAATATACAATTTATTCCATTTTTTTGTATTTTTATTGATATGGATTAGAGGAGCTGAAATGACCGTGGGATCACAAAAAATATAGAATTGAGGATCAAGTCAAGAAAGAATAAGGCAGTGGTTAACGTTAAAAGGCATCATACCTTACCTGAGTGTTTGCCTTCCAGCACTCATTTCAAGATGAAATTCTTATTACCTAAGTTACATCTAACAAATCATACCAAACTTTAGGTAATTCACATGTGATTCTTCTATACAACTATAGAGCAATATTATCATCATTAATAATAATTTGTAGTTTTCTTTCAATGATTCCCAAACTATTTAGGTTTGTGCCAATTTAGTTTAATTATTGCTATAAGAAAACTAATGAAAAGGTATGTTATTTCTGGAAAGAAATTTTTAAAGGTATTATTTTCTTTGTTCTTGAGTTTCCTTTGTTGAAACAGAATTAAAGAGACAAATTTTGCGAGACTTGATTTTAAACCTCATGCACTTCAAGAACTGTAATTTTGAAATTTGTCCAAAATTTAATGATGTGTTTAACCTTTTGAAGATATCTTGCAGGCTCCTTGAAGTTAGCAAACCATGTCTTCCATGACACCTTGCACATGGTTGGTACCCAATAAATGCTTACTTATGACTGATTTAAAGGAATCAAATGGATTCCATTTACATAAAACATCCTTTGATTCCTTTCAATCAGTGTCACACAAAAGAAGAAACAATTTTGGTGTATGAAGAAAGCAAAGGAGTGCTTTTTCAGAATGTTAATGCATACAATAGAGGAAAGTCACATTTGTTATAAGCCTTCCATAAAGTGGAGCTGTAATCATGCAACTGTTCCATCTGCCATCAATTAGTTTGATGAAAACAGGCTAACAGTGCAGTAGTGATTAGCAGGAAAGATTAAATTTACTTCAGTTTTAATTACAAATCTTTGCCCTTAAAGTTTTATTAGATTGAAAGAAACCCTACTGTTGCCTTGTTTCTCCTCCACAGTTGATGTGCATTTTATTATTTCACTGTGAAATTACTAATGCATTTTATTTGGTACTTATTTCTAACTACAGACTTTATCCACAAATGTTACTGATATGCTCATATGCCAGAATAAGCGTAACTAAGACTATTCAAATCTTACTAATTCAAGTACAAATAATCTTTAGTAGCAAATGTGGCGTCTATTACATGCAGAGAACTCTGAGGTTTACATATTTGTCACTCAAGTTATTCGTTCCATTCAATGACTGATTCATTCATTTATTCATTCAGCAAATATTAATTTAGTGTCTATTATGTCCCAGGCACTGATCTAGGTGATTAGGATACATAAGTGAACAAAAGAAACAAAAATCACAGACCTCACAGAATCTATATTATAGTGGTTGGAAATAAACCCATAACAAATGGGCTGAATTGTGACCCCCAAAATTCATATGTTGAAGTTCTAATCTCCAGTACCTCAAAATGCAACCGCATTAAGGGATAAGGTCTTTAAAGAGGTCATTAAATTAAAATGAGGTTTTTAGTGTGGGCCCTAATTCAATATGACTGGTGTCCTTACAAATAGAAGAAATTTGAACATGGACATGCATACAGAGGAAAGACTATGTGAAGACTAAGGGAGAAGACAGCCATCTACAAATAAGGAGAAAAGCCTCAAAATGAAATCAACCCTGTCAACCACTTGATCTCAGGCTTCTAGCCTCCAGACTGTGAGAAAATAAATTTCTGTTATTTAAGGGACCCATTCTGTGGTATTTTGTTACGGCAGCCCTAGAAAACTAATACACCAATAAACAAAGCAAAGCATAAAGAAGTAAATTATATCATTTAGAAAGGTATACATGCTAAAAAAAAAAACAATAGAGAAATAAAAGAGAACTGTGAAGTAGGTGGAGCCTTCATTTACTTCCATCTCTGAGAAAGTCACTACAAAATGTGCATACTCACCAGTTCTATAAAAATAAGACCAGAGCCAGAGGGCTTCTTGATGAGCGGAAAGAAATGTTTTCATAACTCTCTACCAATTGTTTCTTCTATCATTCTTCCCTTGTTAATAGCCATATAGCAAAATTTGATCCTTATGAGTATGCTTTACAGCATCAAAATTTTCTAATATGTCAAGGTTAAGCTAGCTGAGCAACCAGTGTTGGACAACTATTTCATATTCGATAAAATTTTTTTTAGAAAACACATAAATGTCTACTTTTAAATATTACATTTTTATTGTGCTTTGAGTCCAAAACTCAGTATTTCTGAACTTAATATAGCAGCAGTTAGAGAAAACATAGACACTTTAAAAACTGTGAGAAGTGTTTCCCTTTAATTCTAAAAGGAGAAGCAGAAATTTTCTTGTGGGTAGAGTCTTTTGGGCTCTGGGAAATAACACTGCTGTGCAGACCTGGTCAAGCAAATGTAAGCCACAAGATAGATATATTCACTGTTCTTGAGGTTAGACCAGACATTAGTTAAGTAATGCAAATGCATATAGTTCAGCCTTATGAAGTATTCTATTTAATAATGTAAAATTCTCTGGGTCAGTGAGTGATGAGCAGTGCAGAAGGTATGTTTCCAAAGAAAGTCTCCATCATCTTCTATGGGTTAGCCAAAAATAGTCCCATGACATTACCGCTCTGTATTGATGTTTCCAGGAGCATGACTTTCAATAAAATAGAACTTCCAAAGATTGGCAAAATGCTTCACGATATCATCAAAGAGTGAGGTAAGCAGTGACTCAGTGGATTTAGCCATTACTCACTCCCCTCCTACCCCACCATGTGGAGATGCACCTTGCCAGTTCCAGAAAAGAGTTATCCATAGACTTGCTATCTTCAGAATTGCCTCTTTTCAATTAGGCATGGAAGCAAAGGAGCAAAATGTCCTTCTTGATGACATCCTCAGATTTGTGCACAAATCAAGCAGAATTTCATTCTTCTCAATTTTTATGTCTTACTTGTATAGTCCTAAATAAACCAGTTTAGAAACTTTAATTCATCTGAACTTCTAAGTCTCATAGATTTCGTCAAGACTCATGAGTTGTGCCTGACCCAACTTTTTCTCTATCATTATTATGCCCACAGTTCTATCTGCCAGAGTATAAAATTCACAATTAAATGAAGGAAAGGATGCCAGTTGTCCCTAGACTAACAGTTGAAGCCATGTCTTTATTATCATGCTGAGAAATATTTCCAAAATACACTCAAAGCATTCAGATTTTTAATTTCTTCATTGGCAACTAAGTTAATTGGGGAAAAATAAGGTAAGGAGATAGTTTTAGGTAGAAATGCAGCAAAAACAGTCATTGAAGAGTCTCTGGCCAACAATTTCAGCATGGTGAACAAATACATATTGAAGATTGTAGGGCAGCCAAAGTTATTCTCATGGGGGGAAAAAACTGTCTCCTGCCTTCTCTTTTACCGCAGCTAATCACTAGTTTTTCATGCTTTGAAAAGCAGATATTTTGTGCCTTTTCAACTCCTTTCCAAGGCATGTTTATATTACACAAAAATTCTTTCCAGGAAAGTCATTTGTATACTGTTTTATTGATCCTCACAGCCTCTGTATGAGAAAGAGCGATGGAATGTAAAAATATTTACATTTTGTAGATCAAGAATACTAAGGTCATAAAAGGGGTAAAGGTAATTCCTGCTTTAAACCCTAGATCCTCCAACTCCCCTCTACCAATGTAATTATTCAAGGAGAGACAACAAGCTAGAGCATATCTGCCAAAGATGATCCAGGGCACAAGTTCAGAAGAGTGTCATATGCTATACCTGCCCCAGGCAGCTGTGTCTTTATAGATAAGAGTTAAACCAGATACACAGCCAAGAACTCTGCACATTTTGACACTTGGTTGCTCTTCATTCCTGATTAGGTTCATGGCTCGACACACTGGCATCCTTTTTGTTACCCAAGCTCCACTCTGTCCTGACCCACGCTTTTCCCACCCTTGCCTGCTACTATCTCTGCCGGGTGGCCTGCATCCTGTAGATTACTAGCTGGAACAGGCAACCAACTGGCCACCCAGTTGTTCACAACCACTTAGCCTCCACACCACCTCCCCTTCTGAGCAGTTCCAGCTGGGGAATCTCTTTGTAGTGAGCCAGCCCCCATACTCTTAATATCAGCTGGTCCCAGTTAGTTGCTACAGCTAAGCAATCAGACCCACCTATATCCTAATATAGGCCAAACCCAAGAATACTACTAAAGTGGCTAGGTTATCTCTTCTTTCAGTGTTGCTAGCCACTCCAGAGCTAGCCACAGCCCATTCTTGCTCTATAACTGTCAAATAATCCCTGTTAAATCTTCAGTTAGGCATGTAGACGATAGATGCTAACACCTTAATATGCTTCTTCCTTCCTCCGTCATCAGTCTTGCCCTCCCAGGCTTATCTCTATGGAAACGTGGAGAAAGCAATGATCTTGAAATAAAGAAATCAGATTCAAAGAGAACCTGAGCAATTAACCTCTCAGAGCCTCTCTTGTTGGGAACACTGAAAAAGATCCATGCTTATGAGAGAGCTTAGAACAATACACAACCCCTAAGAGCTTCTCAGTACAAGTTAAGGAAAATTTGAATCGAATTTAGAAAAGCATTTCTAGGCAAAAATAATTAAACAATAAGTAAAATTATCGGGCTGGGGGAGCATGGGTCTTGAAAGAGCCAACTACCCTGGCTATTCAAAATTAACTGGAAACTTGTGGTTTGGGGCTGGAAAAGTCAGACTCCCCGGTGCCCATTTTTCTCTTTAAAACTTCCATTTGATTAACCTCCAGGTGTCCAAATAAAGACATATTCTTCAAGGGGGAAACTGTAGAAGGTCAAAAATGCCCCCATAAAAGATATTCACATCAATCCCTGGAGCCTGTTACCTTATTTGAAAAAAGGTCTCATTCGCAGATGTAATTAAGTTAAGAATCTTGAGATGAAATCATCGTGGATTATCTAGGTGTGCCCTAGAAGTGTTCTTAGAAGAGAAACACAGAGGAAATTTGAAAAAGAGGAGAGGCATCTATGTGACCACAGAGGCAGTGATTGGAGTAATGCAGCTACAAGCCAAGGAAGGCCTGGAGCCACCAGTAGCTGGAAGAGGCAAGGAGTAAAATCTCCCCTAGAGCCTTTGAAGGAAGTACAGTCCTGCCTACACCATGATTTCAGATTTCTGGCCTCCAGAACAGTGAGAGAATAAACTTCTCTTGTTTTACATCACCAAGTTTGTGGTAATTTGTTGCAGCGGCTTCAGCAAAATAATACAGTAACCTTGACAGAAACCTACTTGTATTAGTCCAGGATGCTATAACAAAACACCATAGACTGAGAGCCTGAAACAACAGATATGGCAAGTTCAAGATCAAGGTGCTGGCAGATTTGGTTCCTGGTGACGGCCCTCTCCTGGTTTGCAGACAGCTACCTTCTTACTGTGTTCTCACATGACACAGAGAGAGAGAGACAGAGAGAGAGACAGAGACAGAGAGAGAGAGACAGAGAGAGAGAGACAGAGAGAGAGACTGGAAGCAAGCTTTCTGGTGTCTCCTCTTATAAGGGAACTAAGCCCAACATAAGGGCCCTACCGTCATGAGTTCATCTAAACTTAATATTATTCTAAAAGCCTTATCTCCAAATATTATTACATTTGGCAGTTAGGGCTTCAACATATGAATGGGGAAGGGTGGGGGGACACAAACATTCAGTCCATAGCACTCTTCCAATGATGTTTAAGGAACACAGATCCCTCACAGGGGGATGACCTAGTTGTGCTTCCTCCAATATCATACATTCTCCCATGATTTACCATTCACAGAGGATGGCTTTGTATTCTCTACTATGAGGTCGTGGGGAAAGCATAGAGACTTAGCATATACCCTCTAAACAGTTTTAACTATTACTCTAGTTATTAATTCCGTCACTCTGAAATCCATTCACGCATTCAATTAAGCTACATAAGGTATATATCAAGCAATTTTTAGTTGATATCACTGGGGATCAAGGTGGAGGAATATATAAATGTTTTATTTAACACACAATCTGGAATCTGGGGTCCTTCTATCTAGAATGACCTGGTTTACTCTACTCCAACAGAGCAAGGAGAATAAACTTAAAGTTAACGTTTCTCATCTGAAAGGAAACTGGACACTAGACAGAGCGAACTAGAGTTGGAATCAAAAAACAGGTAGTCAGGAGTGTGAGTGCAGCAAAGCTCAATTTGTGATGCATATGCCCAGGGTACTGGAACCAAAATGAGGAATCTCTTGGTGGTCACTTAGTTCCAAGGATAACGCGCTGTTCTGATTTTCCCCTTACCTCTCTGGCCGCTGCTTCTCAGTCTCATTTGCTTGAACTTCCTCCTCTGGTTGTCCTCTAAATATCAGGGTATCCCTGAGTTCAGTACTCTTGTCTCTTCTAGCTACATTCAGACCTAATCAATGTCCTCTAAGGCCATGGTATATAATGCCTCCTATATGCTGACAAACTCCAAACATGTCTCTAGCCCACCTCTTGACATTCCACTAGAGGTCTATGGTGGAGAAATCTGTATTTCAAAAATAACAAATCCAAAACAGTCTCACAAATTCCTCAGCACCCCCTCCAGCTCACTTCTTCAGCCTTCCTCATTTCATTAAAATGCACCTTCGTTCACCCAAATACTTAGCCAAAAAATCTAGACGTCATCCCTGAGTCCCCTTTCCTTTCCATGCCTCACAGCCAATCCATCAGTAATTTTATCAATTCTGTCTTTAAAATATTTCCAAATCTGACCATATCCCATTACTTGCAGTGCTGCCAACCTAGTCCATGTTGTCATCATTTCTTACCTGGATTATTTCAATAACATGCCAACTCATCTGCTCCTTCTTTCTACTCTTGGCCTCTTATAGTCTATTTTTTATACAGCAGGTAGGATGAGATTTTAAAACAAATATCATACCAATTTTATGCTCAAAATCCTATAATGTTTTCTCTTTATACTTATAAGAAAATTCAACATCCTTACAGTAGCCTATAATGCCACATATATAAGCTCCAGTACCTCTGACCACATCTCTAACCTCTGCCTAAAACACTCTTATCTCAGATATTTGTATTATTTATTTCATTCAAGTCTATGACCAAATCTCACCGTATTAGAGAGGCTTTTTTGGATCACTGCTTAAGCTAGCTTTCCTTCATCACTCACTAACTCTTTATCTTGCTTCATTGTTTTTTTGTGCTGTCATGTTATATATTTACTCACTGGTTATTTATGATCTGTTTCCCCCACTAGAATGTAAACTCCATGAAGTCAACAATTTTGTCTATCTTATTCACTGCTGTATTTCCAACATTTAAAATAGTGTAAGGCACTTGACAAATATTTTTTGATTGAATGATATCCACTGCAGCTGCCATGACAAAACACATAGACTGGGTGGCTTAAACAAAATATATATATACATGTATATTCTCACACTTCTGGAGGCTGGAAGTCCAAAATCAAGATTCCAGCTGATTTGGTTTTTGGTGAGAGCTCTCTTCCTGGCTTGTAGACAGCTGCATTTTAGCTATGTCCTCACATGGCATTTCCTTGGTAATGTACACAGGGGGAGAGAGAGAGAGGGAGAATTTTTGGTGTCTCTTCTTATAAATATACTAATCCTATCAGATCAGGGCCTCATTCTCATGACCTCATTTAACTTTACTTCCTTAAAGGCCCCATATCCAAAAATAGCCACATGGCAGGTTAAGGCTTCAACATAATGACTTTTGGAAGGACACAAATACTCGGTCCATAACAAATAAAGTAAAAGCAAACAACTAACACTGAAGAAGAAACCGATGTTCTGTGCTAAGAGGAACTGAAGAATTTAAAGAATAAAACTTTAAAAATTTAAAATCTGGGGCTTCCCTGGTGGTGCAGTGGTTGAGAGTCTGCCTGCTGATGCAGGGGACACGGGCTCGTGCCCCGGTCCGGGAAGATCCCGCATGCCGTGGAGTGGCTGGGCCCGTGAGCCATGGCTGCTGAGCCTGCACGTCTGGAGCCTGTGCTCCGCAACGGGAGAGGCCACAACAGTGAGAGGCCCGCGTACCGGAAAAAAAAAAAAAAAATTAAATATCTACCAAAATGAGAAAGGTAAAAAATAAAAGGATGGGGGCTTGACTTCATGCCTTATCACACATTACTTATGTAAATGATGTATGGTGATTAAAGATAATCATTCAGGTAGACTATGTTTGATATATGTATTAGGATACAAATGTAATTTGAAAGCACTTAAAAACGTGAAAAATTTTGACTAGTGCTTGTAGCTGTCAGTCATATTGTCAGCATCTTTTTATCTCCTCTTTATTCCTTTAACTAGTTCCTTGACCTAGTTTTGGTTGGCAAACTTGGGAGCTTCCTGGGTGAAATCTGAAACTGCCCCTTCCCAGAGGGCAAGGAAAGACAGAAGAAAGAGGCAGATCACTCCAGAATGTTAGGAGTTTTAATAAGCAAGGGAACTTGCTTGTCTCAGGAAACAGCAAGACAAGTAGATCTCTACCTCTACCTGCCAGAATCTAAAAAGCTTATACAGAGGCCTTAACTGGGTTCAGCCATGTGTTCAGCCCAGATGGTCTCAACAATGCATTACTCTCACAAAGCTATGTCCTTGAAGTGGCTCCTAGTATGGGAATGAATGGTGGGCTGAATGTACATTCCAAAGACAGGCAAGGGGTTGAGAAGCCTCCAATTGCCCAGGTCCAGCTCTTGGGTCACATTCTCTTGATGACTTCCTTCAACATCTAGACTACAATTTTTCAAACTGATGTTATTAAAGTGATGCAGAGGATACTCTAGATGACTAGCAACCCACAGTTATTTCTTAAAGTCTCCACAGAACTTCAAGTTAGTATTGTTTGAGCCATGCAAACAATTTCAAAACTGCTTCTTGCTTCTTGAGAGGGAAAAAAAAAAAGAAATGTTGGGCTTAAACAGAAAGTACCCTTGAAGTCCATTTGCTGAAGGTTGTATAGTTGTTTGCAATTATTCACTATCACCCTTCCCAGTAAGAAGATTATCCACCCCCATCCATTTCCATATGACTAGCCAGTGCTTTCTATGGGAAGAGAAGAGTCCCCAGCCTCATTAACTTTGGGCTGGGCCATATAACGCTTTGGCCAACGGAATGTGGGTAAATAAGACATACGCTATGCCCAAGCAGAAGTGTTTAGAGCATCGTGAGTTCCCCCAGCTCTATTGCTCTTTCCCTCTACTTCAAAAATAGGCAAGTCCCCCACAAGAGCTGCTTCCTCAATCCATGGCCCTGTATGAGAAGACATATGGAGCAGAGCCACAGCTGCCCCATATATGAAACACGCATAAGAAATAAGCTCTTATTTATAAGCCAATGAGATTCAGGCAATGTTAGTTACTACAGCAATGTTAATTAGTGAAATTACAAGAAACAAGGATAAAAATAAAAGCCAGATTTTTTATTTTTGTAATACTAATTTTGCATTCCCTACATATCTGTTTCTATAACATACAATACTACTCTCAACTAACTTCCACTAATACCCACATTTCTGCTTGCTTTGAGCATAGGCTAGGAATACATAGCTTACAATAATAATGAAAATAACTAGCATTTTTGGCTGTTTATTATGTGACAAACATGGTGTTAAGAACTTGTGTACAGATCATATCTTCCTTACAAAAGCTCTACATTTTAATCTACATTGTTCATATAAGGGAGCTGATACTTAAAATGTTTAAGTAACTTTTCTTAGGTCATGCAACTAACAAGTCGTAGAATTAGGACTAGACAGGCAGGTTATAATCAGATCGTGAAGGGAATTGGAAGGGTGGGATAGATTGGCCAAGCAGTATATTTGACCCATACACTGACCCTTCCAAGAAATCTCAGAGTATTTGCCCTAACGACAATCCCCTCTTGAACCAACTATGAGCATTTCCAACATGTGGGTCTCCTTGCGCTAGTCCACCCTGACTCTGCCACCCTGGCTGTTGATAACTGGACAAAACACAAGTTCCTGACCCCAACACAGCCACCTTGACCATACTCTCTTGAACTAGGATCTGTGTCTCATTTGAGGGTAGCATTCTCAACATCAGCTAACAGCCTACGAGGTGACCTGAATTGAGAGGTCTGTTCAATAGGATTAATCTGAGCTGGGTGTTGACTAACTAAGCTCACCACCTCTTCTCTGCTGGAGAGTTGGAAGGTGAGATGGTCAAAGGGAAACCCAGGCAGAATGATGAAGAGAAATATCATGAGAGATGGAAGACTGGGGAGGTTGCTGGTCAGGTTCCCATCTGTGAAACAAAACGCATCCTAACTTGCACCAAAATTCCACCACTTGCATTTTATTTCTTTTCTCCTAGCTTGGGGAACAAACAAGATTGGCAAAGATTACCCGTTTTCATTAAGTAAGCTTCCCAGAAATTACACACGTTTCAATGCACAAAACTTACTTTCACATAATGCTTTCAAAGTTCACAAACTATACCTCCTTACTAGCTTAGTGTCATTGTCAGGAAAGAGAACAAGCCAGCCCATTTAATCAGCTCTCAATAATATATCATTAGACTGAATGTTACCAGTTACCATGGCAGATGCCCAGCATTGTTGCCCAGGAGAGATAATATAGGGGATAAGAGTATCTCCCCTCTTTGTGGTAGTAACAAACCAGCTTATATCCACAGAGCCTGGATATATGTTTTGAGCAAACTCCTTTGTCTCCATCCCCAAAAGCCAATGAAATGGAGATTCAGTTCTACTAAGTTTTCTTTCCAGACCTATTATTAAGAAGCAGAAGATCGGTATCCATAATACTTGTGTATCATTTAGCATTGTTTGGGTAGTAAAGAATAGAGGAAACAGAAGAATACTCCTTCAACCTCTCTCAATAACTTAGTGTCTTAAAAATTCCATCAGAGTAGGCCGAAATCATCCCTAATATTTGCAAGGACCTAAGAAGAGCAGTTGAAAAAATGACAGTGGATAGCTGACCACTGGCAGCACTTTAAGTAGAAAAATTCTTAGGGATGACCACACCAGAACTGCTTTTGAATGACCAGCACAGAAAACTAGAGCTAAGTTTTACCCTAAATAATTTTTAGTCTGTGTTCCCCAAGAGCAGATACTGAAACAAGTATTTGAGTGAAAGTAGTTTATCTGAGAGGTGATCACAAGACACACATGTAACAGGAGTGAGAATGTGAGATGAGGAAGGAAGGAAGCCAGTACATTATTGATCAGGTAAACTCTGCAGTCAAGTCACTGGAAAAATCAAACAAATAACATAAGAAATTTCAAAACTAATTAGATTCCCACAGTGGTTCCTAATGTATAGTCCCTGACTCCCTGAGACAGTTACTAGAACTCCCAACAAGCTTTTACACTGAAATTATATCCTGAATGCCATATTCAATATACTATCTTTCATTCATTCATCCATTAATTTATTCATTCATTCACCCATTTATTAAACAACCACAATCCCACCACAGCCACATTTGTAGATATAATTAAGGTAGCACAGTAACTCAAGTGGACAATTTTTATTTGTAAATCCTATAGCATTATGACCCAATTCACTAGTATTCTTTTCTATCTCTTCTGGGTATTTTTTCATAGTGACTAACCTTTAGGAGTTCTCACAGGAGGAGAAAAAAATAAATTTAATGTAAGACATTATGTGACAAGAGGGAGTACACAAACCTGAAATTTAAAAGACCTCTGTTTTATTTCCTACACTTCTTCCTAATAACTAGTAAACTGGGACCAGTCAGTTAAGCTTCTTAGGCTTCAATTTCCTCAAATGTACAATTAATTACCTGCTCAATTAGAGTATGATAGTTAAGTTATTCTAAAATCCTATGTGCATTAATAAAGGTGATACAGAGTGCTTTATGATTATTTGAAGAGATATTCTTTAAAAATTTTCAGCAGACAAGGGACAGGCTCATAGGAAAGCATTATAAAGATTAATCTAGAGTATCATTTGGACAGAGAGTAAGTCAGGGGCTATTGCAATAGTCTAAGGGTGAGAGTGGGGCCTGACATGAAGATGGTCAGTAGAAATTAAAAGATAGAGGGGAATGATGTATTTATTAAAGGAAAAAATATGTTTGTGACGACAAATGAGAGCAAACTGGCAGAAGTCACGATGTCATTTAGTTTAGGTGTCTGGGAGATGATAATGACAACAGCTGAATGCCCAGACACTCACAGCACCAGCATCCCAATGCCCAGCCACCAATCCTTCTTGCTCCTGTCAGTATCCTGTAAGTCTTCACCATCTCAAAACAGAGGAGATGCAACACGGATAAACTTCAAATAGAGAATTAAATGTACCTGTCACGTTAAAAGACATGACTTTCCTTCACCTTAATTAGAATATTAAAGATATACCTAGAATGATGTCCATCTCATAGTAGGCACTCAGTATTTGTTGAGTGAACTGGGCCCATTTTCAGTCTTCTCTGAAGAAGAAACAGGAATGCCTGAGAAGCCCTGTGCAACATGTAGAATAGAATAGTAACCACGTCTATGAAATCTGCAAAATCTCCCTTGGCAAACCTGCTTCACTGAAATGTCATCGTCTTTCACTACCATCAACAGTTTAAGAGAAAGAAGGAAAATAACATCTTCCTATTACCTGAGCTTTAAACCTTTCTTACACATACTAAAAGTGTAGATGATTTATTCATAGCAAAACCGTAAAGTTAAGGACTAAACTTCAGCTTGAAAGAATGAAAACAGCAGGATCCTTTAAACATAAAAATATTACCTTTCAGAAAGAGCTGTAGCAGACTTGAACTATTTGGGACAAATTTTCCTTCCTTTATTAGTGGGAGAGAGAAATTTTCAGTAAGAAAATAATAGCTATAGCAAGTTATATTTTTATGTTCTTCCCCCAAAAACACAGTGGAAGAAAATATCCCTTTCCATCACCTGAATCTTCAAAACCCAAGCTCCCAATTTTGCCTTAAAATACACATTTATGTTTTCTTCTCTTGCCTTGCTGTCTACTCAGACTGTAGTAGTGATTCCAGCCAACTAGTTACTGTATTTATTCCTAAAAGAAACAATGGGGAAAAGCAGAGGTGTTATTTTACATTTTTTTTTCAACCAGGTTATCTGCCAGAAATTCTATTTGCCTCCAAGTTAATATTTAACACAACCATTAAACATTTGGACAAAAATATATAATATCATGTTTCTCCCTATATACTTATCCTTACTATCACACACTTGCCACAGTGCAGAGTAAATATGGAAACTGGTAGCATTACATACAACATACATAACAAATATGGGAAATTCTCTTTAAATATTTTGCCATACTAAAAATCCTACTAACTTCAAAAGCACTTTGGTTCAAATAAATGTTCAGAAGTCATTATGTTTTCTAAGAACATTAGAAAGTGGTCCTTACTAATACTTACACTGTCAAAGAAGAATTTTGCTTCCTGAAAGCTAGACTAAATTGTTATGTTTTTCATTTCACCTTTCTTAAATAAACAGAGCTGTCAAAATCTGATGGATCTTTCATAATGATGGTGCTAAAAACTTAAGTGGAAGCATTCAAAAATCTCAAAAATTTTAGGCATCCCTTTAAAAGCAAGTTTGTTTTTAAGTGTTGTTTCTGTCTCCCTCAATAGCTGGTATCTGAATGCTTTATTTTTTTCCAGTTATAACCCACGAATGATTCACATTATTCAGAAAAAAACCTTACCTGTGGGAGAAAGAGACAGCACAGACAAATTACATTTGTGGAAAAGTGGACTCCTGATTAAATAAAAATGGATTTTAAAAAGAAGATGTAGAATGCTGGGATTTTGAGAAGGAGGCAGTGGGACTATTATGAAGAGTTTAAATATGGGACAGAGAAGAAGAAGCAAATAAGTTGCAGTGATAATTTGTCAAGAGTTCCGGCTGTAGGTCTTCACCAGATGAAACTTCTCCAGTTACTTGTGGGAATATTTGACCCACCAGGTGAGTTCCCTGAGTTAAACCAATTTTCTTTTTAACCATTCTAACTATGGACAGTCCAAGTTGTCCATATGAGAATTTGAACATGGCAGTGATTTCAAAACAATGTAGATCATGTCTGTGTGTCTGGCTAGACTTATTTGTCCCGTGTGCATTCATTCCTTCAGCCTAACTGACTGTGACTCCAATGGTGTTCTTTTGAAAGGTAAGCCAGCCAACAATTTCAGGGTATTGTGAGTTTCAATTAGGCTGTACGCCATTAAGAGTAAATTTGGACTCTTTTTATTTTTTTTTGCATTCAAATGATATTTATAGAACTTTCTATCTCAAATGCAGAACACACTTTTTCAATGCCAATGAAATATTTATAAATATTGATAAAATATGAGTCTCTGAAGGAAATACCAGATACCCCAAAACTGAAATTGTACTGGCCATCTTCTCTGACCACAATGCAATAAACCATAAATTTACAAGTATTCAATATTTAAGTAAGAAAATCCAACGTTTTGAAAACCCCAAAACAGTCCTAAATAATTCTTTGGTCACCAAGAAAATCCAAATTGCAAACATAGGTGATTATAAACAGATGTAAATTTGGACTCTTTAAGTTATAGGTTATTTTTCACATTCTACTCATTTTATGTTTTATTACATAATTGAATTATATGTAGCATTTTCTAAATAAAATGTGATTTGTATAATTTATGTTTTAGAGTTCAATTAATTGTGCTCACTAGGCATACAGTAATCATTCCTCAACTCCTAGGTTTATACTTTCAGGGAAAAAAGTGCATTTCTTTGTTTTATAATTTTAGTTTGTTTTAAAATGAAATACCTGTTAAACACAAGTTCAAAATGAAGGAGACTAGAGGAAAAAATCATCATACATATAGTTCAACTCCTACATGATAAATGACCATTGGACCTAAATTATTCAACTGAATGGAATTGCATTCATGAAGAGAATCACGAACAGAGTTTGGACTCAGTTGTCTATGATGGAAAAAATATGAGAAGGCAATGCTTCAGAATTGCAAAAAAATCAGAAAATCAATGTACCAAATAGTTTCCTGATATTTTTTCTCTTTTATTCATCACAGAATTCTATGAAGTATGTCTGAAACCCAATATAGTTTTAAAGTGGGTTTGTTTATTTCAAAAAACATCAGTAATTGTAGTATATTTCTGGGACATTTCATCTATTTTAATGAACCTTTTCAAAGAGTAACCAGACTAGGCTAAATTTGCGTCATTTATCTGGAACCAATATGCCAACAGAGAAACATAAAACAAAAGATGATTTAGCCATCCCTATCATTACAAAAATTGGAACAATTTACACAGGGGAAATTATAAGACTTAAACAATAAATGTTTCCTAACTTTATGTGTTATAATACCTCTAGCAAAGCATCCTTCACTGGAACAATAACTCCCTATGACTCTTTTCTTCATTTTCTTCAAAACAAATGCACTTACTTAAAACTACACAGTGTAATAATAGGTTTGTACAAGGTTTTGACCTAATTCAAGAAATTATCCCACTATCCTCTGATCAGTTTTCAACTGTTCCACACTCCATATTAGGATTTTGTTTGAACCAATATTGATCTAAAATATATTTAGTGACATAATTACTATGTGGAAAATATAGAAACTCTGCATATCTAAAAATCTCCAGTTAAGTCCTATGTTTGATGCCACCATATCTTTTGTATAAATTGAAAAACCTTTAAGGAAGTTTGCCCACCAATATAACCTCTGCTACGTGGTTCATTTATTTGCTATATCTTGTTTCCAATTAAATGTCCCAGAAATATACTCCAATTACTGATGTTTTTTGAAATAAACAAACCCACTTTAAAACAATATTGGGTTTCAGACATTCACTTTAAGACAATATTGGGTTTCAGACATACTGCACAGAATTCTGTGATGAGTAAAAGAGAATAAATAGCAGATTCAGTTTCAGGACTTTCCTGGGTTCTCTTAGGAACTGCGGAATGCCTTCGGTACCTTAGACAGTATATGCAATCAACAAGTGCCAATATTTTTGCACATCGATATTTCTAAAACATTAATTACAATGCATGAACCTAATCAAAATCTGAAGTTATTCCTGCAGATCTGAACACAAAGTGTTTATGAAAATCAGTACAAATACCAGGTTACCAGTTTGGTGAGGGTCTTATATCCCAAGCACATTATTCTCTGTCTGGCTCATGATTAAGTATACAGTAAATACATATTGGATAAATGAAGAAAACATTTCATTGGTAAAAATACATATTTTCCATAACAGATGACATTTTGAATTACCAGCTCTTTGAAAAGTTATTCAAAAAGGCTACAAGGAGGCCTCAGCCCACCTCCAGATAAGCACACTTCTCGATTCTATGATGCCTGACTGTGACTGCTTAACTTATCTTTTAGACAACTACATCATACATTTCCATTTTTTTTCTTGAATTAGTTTTTTTCCCAAATCAACTTAACAAATATCCTTTAAAAATCTACTATGTGTACAACATTTGCCATAGAAATTTCTTGAATATTTTGATTTTTCAATCCCAATACATCAACACAAAATATTTGTATTTAATGATGTCACTGAACCCCAAATTAGAAAGAAAAAAGCTCTTTGTCATACACTGATAGGTTCACAGTTGCATCTGTAACATTAAGCCAAGAATTGTTAGTCGATGGCAACTTCTGAAGTGTCAGACTGAAGGCACTAAGCTGCTTAAGTGCTTCACAAGGCTGCCAAATTGAAAAAGGATGGCAGAGTGGACAGGGGTAACATTATAATTCTGCCACCAGTTTCCTGGTAGTGAAGTTTTAAATACTGGGAAGAGTTACCACGGATGTGTATAAAACCATTTTAGGACATGTTTCTCAACAGAAAGATAACTCTTGCCGAGCTGGTCTAGTGGTAATCTTATCATTTTAGCCTGAGATACCACTAGTTCTGATTCTAAGGTCAGAATGGAAAGAATATTTTAAACAACAATAATAATGCTACCATTTTTAACACTGAGTGACTGTACTGAATCTAAATATCAGTATAGCTATAATCGACTTCCTTCTGATTTGTTCACCCCTCAGTGCTTCTGAGTGGGTGAAGAGGTATAAGACGAGCAATAGATGTGGCAGTAACATATGTGAGGAGGCCTATCTCCTCCTTTCTGGGCTGAGGCCTCCTTGTAGCCTTTCTGAATAACTTTTCAAAGAGCTGATAATTCAAAATGCCATCTGTTATGGAAAATATGTATTTTTACCAATGGTGGCTCCTATCTGGGGCAGAGGCATGGCTGGAGGGGAGCTCCCTGTTTCCTAGAGTGGATGTGGATACTGTTGGCTCCTAAAAGAGACCAGCCCTTCAATCGGGGGCCAGTCAAGCTGTTCAAGGTGCCTCAGAAAGATGAGATATAACGTACATGAAGAGGCTTTTATGATCCAGAGGATGTCTGGTCATTTGCTCTCTCCTGAATCTAACGTTGTCTCCAGATAACTTTAACACAGACCTTTTTAGATCCGTGGGTTGTAACCAACTCACAGAAATCCCTAAACAAGGCTATTTAAAATTGACCTTTAAATATTCCTTACCAATACAGAGTGAAATTTGGAGCCTCTTTATTTTATTTTATTTATCTATTTTATTTTATTTTTTAGGCCACGTCCAAAGGAGAATTTCTCTTATTTCTTCATTTTTTAAATTTTTATTGGAGTATAGTTGATTTACAGTGTTGTGTTAGTTTCAGGTGTACAGCAAAGTGAATCAGTTATACATATACATATATCCACTCTGTTTTAGATTCTTTTCCCATATAAGTCATTACAGAGTACTGAGTAGAGTTCCCTGTGCTGTACAGTAGGTTCTTATTAGTTATCTATTTTATATGTAGTAGTGTGTATATGTCAATCCCAATCTCCTAATTTATCCCTCCCCCCTTTGTCTCCTGGTAACCATAAGTTTGTTTTCTATATCTTTTATAGCACTTACTATGAGCTAGGTACAGTTCTAACGTGCCTCATAAACACTGCCTCTTTTAATAATCATAATGACCTTTTAATAATCATAATGACCCCAGGAGTTCGGTAATATTATTGCTATTCCTATTTTACAAATAAAGAAACTGAGGCAAGGAGAGTAAATGTACAACTTGCCCAAGTCATGCTGCAAGGAAATGGCAGAAGTAAAATCCAGCTGATCTGGCCCCAGAGTCCAGGCTCATAAATGCTTTGCTACACACCTATCCTAGCTGATTGCTTTTTTAGTGAATGGCACTGGTACCTGTATTTGAATCCATACTCTGCCATTGATCAACTGTTTGATAAATTATTTGCTTCCTCTATCTGTAAAATGGGAATAACATGGCCTACTCAAATGAAATGGACTGAAGTAAAGCTAAATTCAGCCTAGTGTTTTCTGGCACCTGGCAGGCATAACCATGACCGAGTGTTGCTAGTTTAATCACATCATTGCCAACGGTGATGGCAGGATATCTTCACACAAATAAAAATAATATTGATATTAGCTACTATGTTTAGAACGTCTAATATAGTTTTGACAATTCATTATTTCATTTAATCTTTGCAAAAGTGCTACAAAGAAAAAATGATTCCTGTTTCACATATTAAAAATATATGATACCAAAACTGAGCAATAAACCTGAGAACTCATATCTATATAGTGGGAGAGTTTGTGTGATTTTTTGAAAAAGAGAAAAAAATGAATTGGAGGCCAGTGAAGTGACTGCTTGTATATGTGTGAGTAATGGGTTTTAAAATAAACAAACAAATGAATTTATAAGCTGTAAAGATTTAATTGTCCTTATTTGACCTGATTCTTTTCCACTTAATTCAAATGATTATATGTTTTATTTCCTAAAAGCCATGGGTATATATTTCAGGTACATCAACGAAGATAATATCAACACCATTCTATTTAATCTTCCCAAGAGTATTTCTGCTGTAACTGAAGTTTTTGTTTTGCTTTGTTTTCAAAATCCTTGAGGAAGATTTAATGTAGTAGAAGTAGAGTATGCTAATACATATTGATTTAGACCCCTGACACCACTCATATAGTAGAAGCTAAAACCTTCTTCCTTTTAAAAGCCAATTTACATATTATTCTTGATTGCAAGAGCATGTTGTCTGTTCCAGTATCCATTACACACCGTAAGTAATTGAAAACATACAATCAACTGTCTCCTCAAGCTAGCAAAACTATGTGAAAATAGAAGAAATTTTACTAACTTGTCTTTTCTCAGGACAATAATGCTTGCTTATGTTCAGCAACCAAAAATTTTATTTATTAATTATTTTTCTAAGAAATAGGCAAACAAATGAAATGTTTCTTTTAGCCAGTAAACTGTGTACTCATCCGTAAGGCAAAATTAAAGAAATTCTTCCCTGCATTTTGAGCTATATATAGAATAACTGCCATCCATCCCTTCAATGTGCTATTGAATGAATATGTATTATTAAATGAAATAACACATGTAAAATGCCGAACAGTCTGCTCATTGCTTAGAACGAAATCAATCAATATTGGCTTTAATTTTAAACTTTGGATTGCTAATATATTTTTTTCTGAAGTCTTTATGATCTGCCAGTGTAGACAGTATAAAAAGTTTTTAATTTAGGTGAAAAGGATCTTTACTAAGAGGTTTGTCATTGCATTTTACCTGCCATTTGAGGAAAGCTTGGTATGCGCTGAACAGCAATCTGTCAACATTGAGGTAGAAAAGAGAAGTGCATCAGAAGCTAGATAAAGCTGGTGAAGGTAAACACCAAGGGCTTTTGATTTTAACAGCACTCTGTCTGTCCTCTACCAAAGGATATGCAGTATACTGAATGTGTCCTCCCAAAATTCACATGTTGAAAGCTTAACCCCCAATGTGATGGCATTAGGAGGTAATTAGGGCATGAGGGTGGTGCCCTCATGAATGGGATTAGTGCTCTTATAAAAGAGACTCCAGAGAGTTCTCTTTCTTGCCCTCTTTCTGCTATGTGAGAATACAATATGGAGATGGTTGGCTGTATCTTGGAAAAGGGCCTTACCAGAACCTAACCACGCTGGTACCCTGACCTTGGACTTCCAGCCTCCAGAACTGTGAGAAATAAATTTTTGTTGTTTATATAAGCTACAAGTCTATGGTTCTTTGTTAATAGAAGCTCAAATTAAGACAGAATGTATTGATCCTAAGGACATTGGAGTCTTTGATCCTCAGAAGGCCTCTCTGTTCATCAATATACATTCCTGTGGTCCCTATAAACTGCTTAGAGTAGAAGACAAGATGTCTTCCACCCCACGAGAGTGTCCATTAGGGTCCGAGTGTTGGAGCCAGGGCCAAGGAGGAGCTCCCTTTTCTTCGGGGCTAAAGTACCCACGATAAATTCATGGAGAACCTAGTTTGAGGCCACTTGCAGATATTCTGCTTCAGGATCAGAACTTCATTTACTTCATGTCTCAGAGCAGCTATCTTACTACTCAAAGCCAGCATGTTAGGAAAGGGCTTAAAAATTGAAAGTAAAAGTTAAAAAAAAAATAAAGAAGTATGAAATATAAAAATTATTAAAAAGTTAAAGAGAAAACTGAAGGAAATTAGAGCTAAGTTCTTGACATCTTTTCGACTGGGATTTTATATGTTAGTAGTCATTTCTATACTTGCTTTAGTAGCAGCACAGAAAAATAATCTTTAAGGAAGAATCAAGAGCTAGGGTCAGTATTAAGTTTTAATCATTTAATTCATATAACTTGACAAGTCTAGAAAACAAGTGGGCAGAATCATAAACTGATGTGTTATTATACTCATGGAAAATAGACTATATCCAGATATTTTCTATAAAAGTGACCTATTTTATAATTATTAAATTTGCTTTTCCTTTGCAAATAAATGATAATAGACTAACCACTGTGTTGTACACTTGAAACTAAACACTGTAAATCAATTATCCTTCAATAAAAAATTTAAAAATTAAAGAAAAGATAATAGGATTGTGGGAAATAATCAATGGGAAGATGAGGCCAATTTCATGGCATAAATTTTCTCCCTTCCCTATCTAGGCTTTTTTAACAACTCATGAAGAACCAACATATCACAGTGTAATACACTGCAATAGGAGGACTAAATGTATTTGCTGGCAGCAGAAGCATGTGTCTGTTCAACAGTCCCCAGGTAATCCTTAGCATGATGGACCTGAATAAGCCATTTCGGCTTTAACCAGTAAATGAGGCATGTCATTAAACTGTATTTATAACAAAACAAAGACATCCTTATGGACCATTTGCCTAGAGCCTCATGGGCTCTTTAAATACACCCCCAGGAAAGTTCTCCGCGCAGGCAGCTAGGCCAATAAAACTGAATACTGGCACATTATCAAACTGTTATCAAAATTCCCTGAAGTGGGTGGCCCTTGTTCTCATACACTCTGCCTCCATTGACTGAAAATGCCCTCTGGTTTTCAACTCAGCTACAGTCAAATCGTTTGGCTGTTTATTTTTACTCTGCCCTACCTTACCCTGCATTTGTTCTGTGGTCTGTGGTCACAGACCCCGTACTTCCACACCTACCTTCCATTTCAGATGGTGGCCCATGCCCAGGACTTCCAAATAGCCTCTCACTTCCTATCTGGCCTGGTCCTGGGCTCTGACTCTGGCGTACACTGGATTATTAATTTTTTAGCTCATTTGGGTGTTTCCTCTTTAAAAACCAAAGCAAAAAAAACCCAGTATGCTAAACTAATTTTTAGGAACAGGTTGCAGTCTATTTTTCAGGAAGTTCAATCTTGAAAGCTGAAACCTATCTCAGGAAAAAAAAAAAAAAGAAAGAAAGAAAAAAGCTGTTCTGAGAGCAAGGTTTGGATTTTGAACTTTCACCCTTGTTACTTTTTATAATTAATATGAGTATTTGTCACAGTGCTATCAGCAGAACCACATTTCCCTCTGTTGCCCATGAGACCTCTTTAATAATTTATTATTGGTGTGGGGAAGCTAAGGAAGCCCTTTCTCCATAGAATGAGGAGAAATACTTTACAGAAAATCAGGTGAACCTTTTTCTTATTCCCCAAGGAAGCTTTTAACATTCGCAAGAGAGAAAGAGCTAATGTGTTTTTCTTATTCGAATGATACCATGGCAAAAATACAGATAAAAGAAGTGAATTCCTAGAACAAGAGACACAAATGGGAGCAGCAATAGGTAGCTAATTAGACATCTGGCCCAGTTAAGTAGCAGTTACCAAAGTTCATGTAGAACTTCAGGAGACCAGAAAAGATAAGCAGAAGAGCACTCCCCACCCCAACATACCTTAGGACTAAAACTCTATTAGAGTTTTATTAGAGTCATATATTTCTTACAGGCCAAGGGTCAAGGTTATGAGATTCTTCTATAAATTTAGCAAATATCTAGTATGTTTCAACTTGTTGGTGTGTTTAGGAAGATCCTAAGACAGAAGAATGTTAAAATAGGCTCAATATCAGTTATGACTGAGGCCCTAAGTCAAAAATATAAATTAATCTAATATTGTAAGTCAACTACAGTTTAATAAAACACACACACACACACACACACACACACACACACACACATATATATATATATTACTATCATGTTCCAAATGGACTTGCTAGACCACCAAGATATAACAATATTTGAAAAGGAGACAGGCAAAACCCAATTTTGCAACTTTTATTTTAGCACCCACTTTGTGTTTTAAGAGGTTGAAACTGGGTATTTGAAAGAAAATTTATTTTGAAAAAAATTGTTGGAGCACTGTAGCTGCTTCTCTCTCCCCTACCATGAAGGAGAAGAGGGAGTGTTTCTCTCTTCCACCTGAGCATGATGAAAAAAATTCCAAAGGTCCATCTGGAGAGGTTGATATATGTCCCCTGATATGACCAGCTGAAAGATTGACCATTCATGTCAAGAGACTTCAGGGGAGAGATCCCTGACTAAGGAAAGGTCTACAAAGATCCTACAACCCATCATTTTCCATCTGCCCAGCCCAAAGAATGCTGATGGCAAGACAAATAAGTAAAACCTTTCCTGCTCCCTTCTTCTGCATGATCCTGGTGAAGCCAGAAACACAGACAGCAAGAAAAGGAAGGAAAGAAAGAGACTATAGTGGGAGAAGGAGAGGAAGCTGGTCATGTCCCACCTCCTCGTGCAGGTTCCGGACTACAGCAGACCTCCCCTGGGGAAGGGAAGAAGCTTTGACTTAAAACAAGATTATTTTATTATTACTCACATCTAGACATACCAATGATTGAAATGAGGTTAATTGGAAGACTGAAGTAACCTGAGATTTTCTGCAGGGGGAGCAGAATAACTAGTCCCACAGGGTGGATTTGAAGAAAAGGGAAACAAAATTAAAGTTGCTTTACAATAGATGTTTGTATTCTCATCTGTTCAATGGTCTGGATATAAAGATAATTCTTCATGTCCTTCTCTCAGAATAAAATGTATGTTTTCCTATAAGTCAAGGAAATGCACTTCTTTTAAGTTGATATTTTTTAAGTAATATATATTTAGCTAATAAAAATTATCTACTCAAATCATTTTTAATCTTTAAATTCCTCTAGGATGTTATGGTAGGAATCATGTAAATTCAGAGTTTCCAGGTCCTAAGAGGTCTCATCCAGAAGGAAAAAAATTATTATTTAGTTTTTTCTCTCTTGCTAGAGTTTCCTTCCTGTAGCCTCATTTTTTCTTAGACTTCAGAATATATTTTACATTCTATAATTCAATTTACCAACAATGGGTATTTGATCTTATCAAAAAGGATTTTTTTTTCTGGCTTGAAAAAAACTAACCAAACCAGATGCCACATAATATATACAAAGAATAACAAGTCATTCAGTTCAACAGAAGCCCTGGATACAAGGATCATCGGGCAATCATGTTGAAGAGGTAGGCACAGCCAGAACACAAAAAGTCTTGAACACAAAACGTCCTGGACACTTCACCTCATTTTGAGGTCTGCAATGTAAGTGAGATTCAGGGCTTCACTTCTCACTTCAGAACTTTAAGGAATTGAATCCTTCCCCCAATGCTTCAGCAATTAGGCCAAAGGCATGAAACCCAGTCTTGACTGGTCAGATATTCTCTAGCAACACCCTGACTATTGAGGGAGTGACCCAAAGAGGTACAGACAGTTAGAAATAATTAAGATGATGGTGACAGCAGAGCCAAGAGCCCAGCTGCACAAGAGTTGGGATTGTTATCTAGTATTATTTAAGGGTGTGATTCCCTCTAGAACACCAAATTAAAAATTTCTTAGGATTAATTCTCAACTGTGTATTCAACTGATATTTCTAGAATCTAACATACTTAAATTCAGCACTGAAAATCACCTAAACTGTTTGAAACTATAATGGAAATATCAGTATATAGTACATAAAGTTATAAGTAAATATTCTTATATACTGGCATGTTAGCTGAAGGCAAGTTTCTCATTTTCTATGCAAGAAGGAAGGGAAACAAAAGAAGATCTATAGAGCAGAGTTGGTAGGAAAATATCTTCAGCTTTCAAGACATACAACTTACAGTGATTCTAATTATGCCTTTTCCCAAACATTAAAGCTAAGTGTGGACATACAGAGACAGAGACAGAGACAGAGATAGAGAGACAAAGAGAGACAGAGAGAGATAGAGAGGAGAGGAAAGGGAAGAAATGGAATATATTTTTTATTTTATATATTTTATTTTTATATTAAATAAATGTCAATATATAGTATTTTGTATATTTATATGTTTATTAAAATATATACATATATAATATAATGGTTTGGCTATAATTAAAATTAAAATCAACTATAGGTAACAATGGCATTTCATGAAGAGTTTTAGGAGGCCTGAAATTTCCCAAAGTCCTATGCATTGATTATTATTCTCCTCAGCAAGAACCACAGAGGAGCCTCAAAGAGCTCTGTAGGAGACAAAAGTCTTATTAAGTTTTAATCTAAATTCTGTCTCTTGTTATGTGTACCAAGAAGAATCAAGAAGTTTCCAGAAATGTTTATATGTTTACCCCCAAGTTCTTCTTTAATTCTTCATGAATGGAACCTTAATTAATGAGTTAGTAAAATACTGACTATTTAGTCCATGGCATCTATTTGTTTTTGAAAAATGGAATGTATTTATTTACTATGGGTTGTAAATAACCTCAAAAGCCTTGAATTAATTGACACATCATGGGCTCTTCTGTTAGCTGAAAAGAGTTTGGCTCTTTCATTGCAGGATGATATAAAATAAAATGAACTCAAGCAGATTAAAATCCAAACACATGGCACTGCTTGCTTTTGTTTTGTTACATTTTAGCTTTTGACTTAAAAAAATGATTGTATAAATACCCAGCCAAATGTTATTTTGAAACTCTAATATAAATCTTGCTAAGTATTAAATTTCTGGTTATGTGTTCCTTAGAGTTTTAGAGCATTTGAAATAGTCTATACGTACATATGCAGGGGTAGGAAGGAACTCTTTAAGTGCTCCTAGTCTATTAGATAAAACCATAGCATTTCAGAGTTCGGCAAAACTCAATGTCCTCTTTATCAACACTTCATGTGACAGATGAGGCCCAAACAGAAATGAGTGCTTTCATCAAATCCCCACCAAACGGCCCTAAGAGAGCCAGGACAGATTTTCAGGTTAGTGGTCATCCTATAAGAACATGCTAGGTCTAATCTTTGACTCCATTTTGCTCGTGGATATAAAACCAAGACCTTAAATAGTTTCCAAGTCCTTTAAAATATTCAAACAAAAACAATATTTTAACATAGAAAGTCAAGGACTGATAATCTCATCCATACTATTTTGCTTTCAAATTCTTCCTTTTCTCAATTTCAGTAGCTATTCAGCAAATATTACTCTTCTCCAATGTACATTTATATGTAAGTTCTCCAATGTATATTTGGTGTTGAACCTTTACAAGGTGTGGGTTAAAACTTCCCATAGGAAATAACAGCCAACAAGCCAATTAGCTATGTCCAGGTATATGCAGCAGGCCCAGCAGAACTTGAAGCCTGTACAGTCAGTGGAATTTGAATGTCATATTGTATCAACAAACTTAGCAAGATCCATGACTTCCTGCATGGGAGTTATTCCTAAAAACACCAAATGTTCCGTTTTTCTCATGACTTCACACACCAAGATGATTCAGGTAAGGCAAAAATTAATACTTTTTGCAACTGTTAGAAACTTTCATCCTCTACATTGTGCCAATAATACTGTTTTATATTTCTATTTTACATAATGGTTTTTTTTTAGGGATTTGGAGGCAGATAAATGACTTCCTTTGAGGCCAGATGCCTTGTATTTACATCAAAACATTTGCCCCAATACGCTCCTCCCCGCCAAGTTGTGTCTTTCTCAGAGTCAAGAAGCAGGGGACGAGTTGTAAGTATAATGTCAGATGGCTTATGATTTGTTTTAATAACCAGCAGTGGGATGCTTGTTATTCACATTAAACACATAATAGACAAAGCAGGTGGTGCAGTTTTTGTTCCTGAGAGATCATAAGAGACTGAAATATAATGATGTTGTATTCTATAGTACGTTTCCCCTCAAGCTCTCTCTCCAGAATCAAAGAAAATTTGTGTTACTGTGATTTAAGATACTGCATGGGTAGCTCTTTGCTTTTTTATTAAGTCAGTGTTAGAAGAAAACCGATTATGAATACATATTACTTTTTAAGTGTTCTCCCTTGGCAAGGGTCTGGATGGATGTTCTGGTTACCTAGGAGATGAAGACAAAATGAAAATTGATTGACTTACCAAATTGATTGTGAGCTGAGCTTCAAGTGGCAGCTGTGTGTGCTGTACACGAAATGTAACTGCATGGAAGTGATTTTTTTTTATTTGTCACATCAGTAATAAAGCCACATAGATTACTAGGTAGAATAAAGTGGCTATATTTTATTAGAAAATGCAGTATTGAATGATTATCCTAATGATTACAGTTGGGAAAGATTTTTTTTTAAAAGTAATTACGGCCTGGATGTTTGTTTTAATGTGTCACTAAAAAAGACTGCATTGGTGACAGTAGAATTCTATACATGGTAGGAGCCCTGCTGCTGGCTTCCTTTTCGATAATAATAACCCTGCCTTCTGTTGGCTGAGATTAGGCTAGTGGGAAGGAAACTTAATGGATCTTACTGTAAAAGCAGCTATAACCTCCACCCCCTCTATTCCTCTATTCTTCATGCAATTTTTCTATATAATGAGGCAGGACAAGCCATAGACAGAAAAAAAAAAAAAGAAGAAGAAGAAGTTTCATTTTCTGAACTCTCCTAACTTCTCATAAAGATCTTCTCTCCCTCTTTAAAACCTCTTCCTCCAACTTTGCCATTTTGTGATGTCCTCTTATTACCCACAGCCCTCTATCAACCACCCCAGTATTAAAACTGCTATGTCCAGTGTCTAATACTGGTCAGAGTCTTGCTCTTATACAATAATCCAGATGGAAATAACGTGCAAATTAAAATGTTTCTAGGTTATAAGAGTCTAAGGAGTTATTCCTCTAAGATTTATTTTCATTGTGCTGGAGACAGAGCCTTAAACCAAAAGAATGGGCCTCTCACGGTAGAAGGTATCCTCTCCTGGGAGACAAATGATCATAGGAAGCTTCCTTTTTACTCCTCAATTCACACCCTGTAGTCACCATAAAATTGCAATATGTGAACCAGAACAATTTATCTCAGGAACTAATTGAAAACTGGACCAAAAAAAGAAGAAGGAAAAACAACTGGAATTTTCCCTCTCTCACTGTAGAAATGCCATTCTCCCATGACCGTGTGATTCTATGAAAACTTCCAGTAAATACAGACATTGCCAGCTTTGCTACTAAGTGGTGAAACTGAACAGGTAAATAGCAAATCCCAGATTGATATGAGTGGTGGAGTTGAGGAGCAGATGACTTAATGCTGGAAATAGCAATTGTCCATAAAGTAATGCTCTTGGTATAATGAACAAAGATTACTAAAAGGGCAATAAAATAAAATGCTGGGTTTAAGGGAAGATAAATACAAACTACTGATGGACATAAGAGAAGAGTTAAAATGTAGTGCTAGTCATGTTTCCAGATAGGAAGTGCCTATATTGTAGATATATCAGTTTTCTCCAAATTAATCTATAAATTTAATGCAATCCCAATCAAAATCCAAATGACAGTTTTTCTTAGGAACTAGGTTATAGGACTCAATTTCATTCCAAATTTGTGAAAACAAAGATTAATAATAAGAAACTTTCTCTATTAGATATAAATATATATTATAAAGTGATAATAAATAGTGCAATATTGCTGCCAAAGTCAACAACTTAGTAATAGAAAGGACAGACTCAATATATGTAAGAATCTAAGGATCTAGTAACTGGTAGTGGAAGTATTTCAAATTAGTGAAAAATTGATATGAAAGTAAATAAATTAGATATTCTGAGCCGAAATATTCATATTCACACTTCTACCATTATACCAAAATAAATTAAAAATCAAACATAAATGGAAAAAAACTATGAACTAGAAGAAAATCTAAGGGTCTATTGATATAAATTTAGGGTGAGGGAAGCCTTTTTAAAAATGATACAAAAGGCAAAACCCATGAAGAAAAAGAATGGTGTAACTACATAAAAATTAAATTTTTAAACTTAGAAAAAACTGCACATGACAAAAGCAAAAATAAAAAAGTGAGACTACATCAAACTAAAAAGTTTCTGCACAGCAAAGGAAACAAAATAAAAATGCAACCTATGGAATGGGAGAAAACATTTGCAAACCACATAACTACTTATCCAAAATATATAAGGAACTCAGGCAACTCATTACAAAATAAATAAATAGCCTGATTAAAAAGTGGGCTGAAGATCTCAATAGTCATTTCTCTAAAGAAGACATGCAAATGGCCAATAGGTATCTGACAACATCACTAATCATCAGGAAAATACAAATCAAAACTATCACATGACACTTGTTAGGGTGTCTATAATCAAAACAAAAGGAGAGGTTGGATAAAGGGTACAAACATTCAATTATAAGATGAATAAGTTCTGAGACTCTAATTTATAGCATGGTGACTATAGTTAATAGTACTGTATTGTACACTTGAAATTTGCTAAGAGAGTAGATCTTAAGCATTCTGACCAAAAAAAAAAAAAAAAAGTAATTATGTGTTGATGTCTTAATTAAATTGATTTAATTGTGGGAATCACTTCACAATGTATATACATATGTATAAAATCGTATTGTACATGTTAACCATATTACAATTTTATTTATTAATTATACATTGATAAAGCTAGAAAAGATAAAACACACACACAAAATGAGTCAAGAAAACTAAGCAAAAAAAATATTCATATGGAAAAGGCAAACAATAAACTAGAAAATATTTTAATTATATTTTTGATAAAGGTTTAATATCATTCCTATATAGAGATCTTATAAAGTATATTTTTATGCCTTATAAGTGGTGATGGTATTAAAGAGAATATGTATAAAGTTCCTGATAAAGGAAGTACTTTGGCCTATTCAAAAAACAGAGAAAAGGATAGTTTTGCTAATACAGGAAGAACATGGAGGACTATTGTATAAGATAAGATTGGAATGGAAATAAGGTCCTGGATCAGTGTTTTGCAACATTAGTTGGTGGTGAACTCAAATTATCAAATCAACATTTAGTGAATTGATAGAGCCACTATGGAGAACAGTATGGAGGTTCCTTAAAAAACTAAAAATAGAACTACCATATGACCCAGCAATCTCATTATTGGGCGTACACCCAGAGAACACCATAATTCAAAAAGACACATGTACCCCAATGTTCATTGCAGCACTATTTACAACAGTCAGGTCATGGAAGCAAATTAAATGTCCATCAGCAGACGAATGGATAAAGATGTGGTATATACATACAATGGAATATTACTCAGCCCTAAAAAGAAACGAAATTGGGTCATTTGTAGAGACATGAATGGATCTAGAGACTGTCGTACAGAGTGAAGTAAGTCAGAAAGAGGAAGACAAATATTGTATATGAACGCATATATGTGGAATCTGAAAAAGTTGGTATAGATGATCTTATTTACAAAGCAGAAATAGAGACACAGGCATAGAGAACAAACATATGGATACCAAAGGGGAAAAGGGGGAAGGGTGGGATGAATTGGGAGATTGGGATTGACATATATACACTACTGATACTATATATAAAATAGATAACTAATGAGAACCTACTATATAGCACTGGAGACTCTACTCAATGCTCTGTGGTGACCTTAATGAGAAGGAAATCCAAAAAAGAGGGGATATATGTATTTGTATAGCTGATTCACTTCGCTGTACAGTATAAACTAACACAATATTGTAAAGCAACTATACTCCAATTTTTAAAAAATAAATTTAAAAAAACAAAGAATTAGTTAATAAATGAAAAACAAAAGATTAAAAATATAGGAGGTTTGCATTGGTGTCAGCAATACAAGTGGAAAAGCCCATTATATTTCTGGCTAAAATTGTATGATTGCTGAGCAATAGAAATATTTTTAACTTAAAGACACTTTTAAAATTATAAACTTGCATACTTAGTTCTTAGGATTCAACGCTTTATCACCTACGTCCCTGTTATAGGTTGAATTGTGTCCTCTAAAAAGTCCTAACCCCAGATGCCTATGAATGGGACCATATTTGGAAACAGGGTCTTTGTAAATGACCCTAAATGACTTTAAAGTGTGGTCATTAGGGTAGGTTCTAATACAATACAATATAACAGGTGTCTTTATAAGAAGAGGAAAACGCCATGTGAAGACAGAGACAAACATGGAGAGGGGCTTGCCTTGTGACAATAGGCAGAAATTGGAGTGATGTAGCTGTAAGACAACGAATCCAAGGATCGGTAGCCACTACCAGAAGCCAAGCAGAGGCAAAGAAGGATTCTACCCAGAGTCGCAGAGGGAGCATAGCGCTGCTGGCACTTTGTTTTCAGACTTCTAGCTTCCAGACTATAAGAGAATAAATTGTCTGTTGTTTTAAGCCACACAGTTTGTGGTACTTTGTTATAGCTAGAAACTGATACAGTCCCTAACCAGCATTCTTCATTATCACCTTGGTTGCAAAAGAAAATGCAAACTATATTAAATAAAGTGTGATATGACGGTATCTTATCAGCCTCTCTGCACTCATGGGCGACAGCTTTCAATTCCAGTGTATGACTGAAGACAGCCTGAGCCTTAGGTGCTTTAAGATAGACCAGCACCAGCTTGGAGTATGACATCCTATTTTTTTTTATTAATTTTTATTGGAGTATAGTTGCTTTACAATGTTGTGTTAGTTCCAGAAAAAATAAATAAATAAATAAATTTTCAATTAAAAAGTGGGCAAATAAAATAGCCAACAGTTCATAAAATATGAAATACAAATTGGCACTTAATATGTGAAATAAGCCAATCAGTAGTAAGGAAATACAAATTAATAAGATGTATGTATGAACATATTTCTTAAAACAATCATAAACAGTATAAAAGAAAAATTATGTAAACGCCCTAAAAATGGGAACTTTGTTAAATGACACATAATACATCCACACTATATAATATTACAAAGCCACTGTAAAAGTTAATACTGATTTTATGGTTATAGCCATGGAAAGATATTTATAACATATTTGAAGTTAAAAAATAAAGCAGGTTAAGTGGCATTTTTTACAGACATAGAAAAAACAATTCAAAAATTCATATGGAGCTACAAAGGACACCAAATAGCCAAATCAATCTGGAGAAAAAAGAACAAAGCTGGAGGCATCACACTCCTGATTTCAAAATATATTACAAAGCTACAGTAGTCAAAACAGTATGTCTGGCATACAGACATATAGTCAGTGAAACAGAATACAGAGCCCCAATATAACCCTGTGCATATAGGATCAATTGATCTTCAATAAAGATGCCAAAAATACACAATGAGGAAAGGACAGTCTCTTCAACAAATGGTGCTGGAAAAACTGAATATCCACAAATAAAAGAATGAAATTAGACCCTTCTTTCTTTTACACCACACAAAAATCAGCTCAAAATAGATTAAAGACTTAAACATAAGACGTGGAACTGTAAAATTCCTAGAATAAAACATGGCGTAAAAGCTTCATGATGTTGGTCTTGGCAATGACTTCTTGTATGTGACATCAAAAAGCATAGGCAACAAAAGCAAAAACAGACAAACGGGGATTACATCAAACTAAAAAGCTTCTGCTCAGCAAAGGAAACAATCAACAAAATGAAAGACAACCTATGGAATGGGAGAAATACCTGCAAACCCTGTATCTGATAAGAGGTTAACATCAATATATATATAATGAACTCCAACAACTCAATAGCAAAAACACAAATAACCCAATTTAAAATGGGCAAAGGAATTGAATAGACATTTCCCCAAAGAAGACATACATATGGCAAGTAAGTATTTGAAAAGATGCTCAACATCACTAATCATCAGTGAAATGCAAATCAAAACCACCATGAGATACCATCTTACACTTGTTAGTATGGTTATTATCGAAAAAGCAAAAGGCAGCAATTGTTAATGAGTATGTGGACAAATTTGAGTGCTGTTAATGGGAATGCAAAATGGTGCAGCCACTATGGAAAACGGAATGGAAGTTCCTCAAAAAATTGAAAATGGGGGCTTCCCTGGTGGTGCAGTGGTTGAGAGTCTGCCTGCTGATGCAGGGGACATGGGTTCGTGCCCCGGTCCGGGAAGATCCCACATGCCGCAGAGAGGCTAGGCCCATGAGCCATGGCCGCTGAGCCTGCACGTCCAGAGCCTGTGCTCCGCAACAGGAGAAGCCACAACAGTGAGAGGCCCGTGTACCGCAAAAAAAAAAAAAAAAAAAAAAAAAAAATTGCAAACGGAACTACCATATAATCCAGCATTCTCACTTCTGGGTATTTATCCAAAAGAACTGAAATCAGGACCTCAAAGAGATATTAGCACTCCCATGTTCATTGTAGCATTGTTCACAACAGCCAAGATCTGGAAACAACCTAAATGTCTATCAATGGATGAACAGATAAAGAAAATGTGGTACATACATACAATGGAAGATTATTCACCCTTAAAAAAGAAGGAAATCCTGCAATATTCAACAACAGTGATGAACCTTTTGGACATAATGCTAAGGGAAATAAGCTAGACACAGAAGTACAAACACCACATGATTCCACTTCAATGACATATCTAAAGCATTCAGACTTACAGAATTAGAGTGGACTGGTAGGTTCCAGGTGCTGAGGGTAGGAGGAAATGGGAAGTGCCAATCAATGGGCATAAACCTCTAGAGATCTACTGTAAACACTGTGCCTAAAGTTAAAAATACTGTATTGTACACTTAAATATTTGTTAAGAGAATAGATCTCATGTTGCGTCTTCTTACCACAATTTTTAAAAATAATAAAATTAAATTTTAAAAATTTTTAAATAAAAAGAAAATACCTGTTGAAAAATAAAGTAGGTTAGAAAAAATATGTTATAAATTCATACAAGTAAATACATAAGAGTTCATAGGTGAAAGGATACTGTGATTACATTTAAGTCAAAATTTATATAAAAGTATACATGATGGTATTTATATGTGCACGCTTTACAGGTAAACACTAGGGCTTCCCTGGTGGTGCAGTGGTTGAGAGTCCGCCTGGCAATGCAGGGGACATGGGTTCGTGCCCCAGTCCGGGAATATCCCACATGCCGCAGAAAGGCTGGGTCCGTAAGCCATGGCCGCGGAGCCTGTGCTCCACAACGGGAGAGGCCACAACAGTGAGAGGCCCGCATACCGCCAAGCAAAAACAAAAACAAAAATACATGTAAACACTAAGTGGCTAGATTGTGGTTGGCTTTCTTTCTTAATTCTTTAGTTTTGTTTTAAAAGATTTTTTTAAAACATGCAGAACTTTTATAATCAGAAAAGTAATTAATAAAATTTTCCTATAATAATATCATTCCTTAATGGGATAAAAAATGAGGTTACCTTTAATCTAAATATTCCATTCCACTTGCTGTATCTATTTAGGCTTAAAAGTTGAGAAACTATATTGTTCACGCCCCAAAACAAACTCAGTCCTTTTCAACTAAATGTTTTGCTTCCTTTATAAAATCTTCATTCATGGAAACCCCTTTAAATACTTATAAAGAAAACTTTGTAAATACTTATAGAACTCAAATGAGATTTTTAGTAAAGGATCTGAGTGGCCTAGACTATATGATTCCCCACCACTCACAAAGCAATTCAGAGATACAGCTCTTCTTGTGTAGGGAGTAAACGTTGCCAGTAAACACCCACATACTTTCAATAAACTTGAGTTGAAAAAACAAGTGGTCTGTTTAGAGTATGTTAGAAACTCAAGAAGTGAATTCCTCATTTGTTTCTTTCTCTGATGTGATGTGGAACTACAAAAAATCTTTCTAAAGACAGTGAAAAGTATTTTCATATCATCCAGCCTAGGAGGTATGCCATTGTCAAATATGCAGAATTACGAAAATCTCTACAAAGACCAATAATGAAAGCCCCGACAGAAATACTTGGGCCTATGTCACATCTGCTTTTATAATTTGGTTTTTATACATTTTCATTTAATTTTCTTTTTCCACAGTTAGTTCTCATGCTAGTAAATAATAGAACCATTATGTGATATTTTATTAATCCTCCACTCTTTTAGCTTTCCCTAATATTCCTTGACTCAGGGTAAAAAAAAATAAATTATAAATAGGTAAGTTACTTAGCCACTCATAGAAAGGTGTTTAGTATGAGGTAAAGCCACATGCTAAACCTCCAGCTCTGAATTACATCCATGAGTCTCTCTCTACCTACCCATCACACATGCTTTTCTCAAACTCACAGCATTGTGTAGATATAATTTATAAATGTTTGATTTATTGTTTTCCTTCCTTTTCCCTGAAGCTTAGTTGACTGTTATTTCTGTTGGCTCCTCTAGGTGCCTTGGGACAACTGACATTTGCGAGACTTAACCTGAGCCCTACAAGTTACAGGAGCTTGGAGACCTCAGCTGTCACTTCTGTTTCTGTGGAAACCCAAATCAGATTGCCAAAAATGAGGTTAGTCCCTTAAAAATCATACCATTTTTAAAGAAAAAAAATACTGCCCACCACCATCATATTATTTGAAACAGTGCTTTGTTGAAAGCCATTTTCTTGTTTATAAGGATTAAATACCTGTTTCCATGGTAGCAGATTAATACACTACAAAGATACAGCTGAACTCTGAAAGTTCCTTCTGGCAGCACCTACACCCTCAGAGCCTATTGTGCTCAGGAAGCCACCTGCAGTCTGGGGCTCTAAACACGGTTTCTTAAACAATAATAAAGAACTACTTTGTTTCTATACATATATGTTTCCCATAGATGGAATACATTAAACAGTGACAGAAGGATTTATTTAATAATGACAATAATAATAACTATTTTTTACTGTCTACAATAGGACCGAAAATGTGCAGGGTACTTTACTTAAATGACCTCCAGTCCTCACTATTATTGTCTCCATTTTTTCATGGAAGGTTATACAGGTATTGACAAGGGAGGGAGCCATGATTCAAACTCAGATCTGTCCTGCTTTGGGGCCAGAGCTCTTCTCTCATCCTTTTCAAAGTGAAGAATGGAACAGAGGCAGAACAGTTAATCCCTGCCCTCACTGCCAACACAGGTGTGTGCACACAGTCACATACACACAATGCATGTGGGTGATTCAATCCATATATGGTGAATGACGTGAGAGGAAATACGATTTCATAGATGTGTTTAAGCACTGTTAGCTCCTTCTCCAACCAGGTCATGAAAAGAATGTCCAGGTGCCCCTGAAGCCCAAAAATGGAACCTAATCTCACAAGCCTGCAATCTTTCGATAGAATTCAATGCAATATCCTTTCCCGCTTCACACCTCACCTTCTCACCACCAACCACAGCCTAGCATATAAATTAAACAATATCTAGAGTATAGGCTTTATACATAACATAGGTATGCTGACTTAAATGAATGAGTAACTTCTTTGAAATTCTTAATCAAATAATGAAAATATTAGTCAATTCAAATGACTGCAGCAGGAATTGAACAGATACATTATTTTACCCTGCAATAATATTTTTCTTGTTTGCTTGAGAGTGTGTATTTCTACTATGTAATCAAAGGCATAGGTGACCACACATTCTTCAGAAAATTAGCTAGGGACAGTAGTGTTCATTTATGTCTTATTCTAAATTAATTCTGTCAGAGTTAAAAATAAACCCCCAAAAGCTCTGTGGACATACTCAGTAGAAATTGGATCTATTTCAACATAAAACAGCTGTCTTTCACATCTTTTCTCAGGCAAAATGTAGATGGAAAACTGATGTAACAGATTTTGTCTCCAGGCAAAATGAAATGGATGATTTTAATGTCAGTAAAGGAAAAAAGGACAGGGCAGTTTCCCAAAAGAGCAACTCAGTGCTCACTTTTAATTTATGTCAATATTTTTCTATTGAAGTAGGAAAAGAAAGCATGGAATAGAACGTTTTTTGGAGGGGCAAAGTTGAGGCATCCCTGACATCACAATCACACACTGTTTATCCTTGAACTATTTGTATTCTTTGGAATAGGGGTAAAGTTATTTCTAAATTAAAGAGGTTAGAAAACATGGCATCAAAGGCCTAAGTGACATTTCATTTGAAGATACAAATGCAGTGTTTCCTAAAACCACAAGCACCTCTCCTAAGACCAAACACTCTGAAAAACAATACAAAACCTAGTTCCTCAAGAAAAAAAAAAAAAGGTGATTTTTCCCCCCAAAAAAATAAGTGGCCATTGGCAACTTATTACTGCCAACAGTCTGCTCCATCAGTTTTCAGATCTTTAGAAGTGATACTTAGAATTTCCAAACGTCTGTGCTCAGCCATAATGGTAATCACCACAGTAATCCAAATGAAACTACAATAAACCAAAAATCTGTAGTCATCAAGGAAAATGTATTCCAAATGGATAAGCAAAAAAGATTCAAAACTTATACTTAATTATACTTGAAAAGTTATAAATTAGAACTAAGAAAGCAAAACCAGCCTATACCAGAAATGGAAGATAAATAAACCCTAAACTATAGTTCTGTATATTTATTTACCCACAAATTCCAGCTAAGCAGGAAAACAATCATTAAATGGAGAATCCTGTACTTACAGTAAATGTTACCTTAAAAAAATGTCAAGAATTCCCTCAAATGTACTTCTAAACTGAGAAAAGTTTCTCCCTCTTCCACTCCTCCTCTGTCTATGGTAGGCAACAGTCCCCCCAAAAATGTCCATGACCTAATCCTTGGAACCTATGAATACAGGTTACATGGCAAAAGAGACTTTGCAGATATAATTAAGGCTTTAAATTTTTAAAATTATCCTGAATTATCTCGACCGGCTCAATCTAGTCTCATGAGCTCTACAAAGCAGAGATGTTCTCCAGCTGGAAGAAGATGAGAAAGGCAAAGGAGAGTCCAACCATGAGGATTCAATACACTGTTGGTGGTTCTAAGATGCAGCTCTTGCTATTTCTGGCAGATGCAAATGGCAGAGTGTAAAGAATTAAGGGGAAGAAAAAGGTGTGCCAAGTTCTTTGACCTCCTCAAACTTTAGTTTCCTCATCTACAAACTGGAGAGAATGCTAGCTCCCTGACAGGTTTAGGAATGAATAAAGGGTTAATAAATGTACAAACACGTAGAAGATACTTAATCCTTCTCAGTCCCCTCTTCCACAGTCTCCTATAAAGCTTTCTGGAGGTTGCAATCCCAAGTTCAAGAAACACTATTTCAACCACTCCATACATAAGTGGCTGCACAAAGCAACGAAAGTTTATATGACAAACTTGATCAAAGTGATTGAAATCTTCCTGGAAAGCATTTCCGAGTACTATCCCATAGAAGTCAGGTCTGATGTCACACAAGCACTAATAATGCTTCTCGACAACTCAGGTAAAAGAAGAGGATGTTCTTATAATTTCAAGTTTATAGAGACCTTCTTACAGCCTGAATGACAAAAATAATATTTGAAATAATTTTAATAAATTATAAAAAATAATATATCAAAAAACACAGTACATGGGCTTCCCTGGTGGCGCAGTGGTTGAGAGTCCGCCTGCCGATGCAGGGGACAAGGGTTCGTGCCCCGGTCCAGGAAGATCCCACATGCCGCGGAGCGGCTGGGCCCATGAGCCATGGCCGCTGAGCCTGCACGCCCGGAGCCTGTGCTCTGCAACGGGAGAGGCCACAACAGTGAGAGGCCTGCATACCAAAAAAAAAAAAAAACCAGAGTACAAAGAGCAAAAGGAATAATTAAGGACAAGAGTAGTAAACTGTAGATAATCTGCCCAATTCCAATGTAGAAAATTGTAGTGTAGAGTGTACACTGACAATCTCATAGCTAAAGAGCTGGGTAGGAAACAATTACCAATAACTTCTGAAGTTGGTGAACTGGCCAAACTTGGTGAATTGATTATTAGATGAATTGATTAATGGGAGAATTGATTTTCAGAGATCTGGCCAGCTTCTCACTGGCACATGAAAGGTGCTAAATAAATATCTGTTGAATGAATGGTGAGTATTGGTATCATGTTTGGCCTTAAATTTAGCTTTGAAATTCCTGGAATAATACATTGTTATGATTAAAATAAAAAGAACCAATTATCTACCCACCCCTTTTCCAGACTTCTAACTAAAAGTATAGAAACTTAAAAAACAATAAGTAAAATTTTACATTTAATCTATCAGTTTTACAGTTTTGTCAAGTTAAGGAAAGTGTGTCTCTTACGGAAACTTTAGATGATAAAATATAACATGGTTTCTGTGAAAATATAACTCATTACATTAAGTTTGAGAATCATTCATGATTTAAAATTATTTGAATTTTGTCTTAGACTTTCATAAATAGTCAAAATATTTGTCGACTTGACTGTTCAGCGTTCTAACAAGGAGTGTAAATATTGAGGACCCTTTGTGTCCCTTGAATTGAGTAATGACTGGCCACAATTCAACATAAGATGTAGGAGCAACAGAGTCATGTGAGTGTGAGAAAGAGAAATTAAGAGAAAACTTAACTGAGGAAATGACACTTCAGATGACACTAGTCCTCAAAGGATAGGGAGTTTCCCAGTAAACAGTGAAGGAGGAGCACTCCTGGCAGAATATTTCATGAGGAACATTGGATTCAAGGCCTTGAGCTCAGGAAAACTAGAGTGAGTTTGAGGAACTGAAAAGTGGCCAGTGTGCCAAGAATGTGATGTACAAAGGAAAGATAAATTATAGTGTAGGAATGATAATATGTAGGAAATTAGGAGGAAGTCAGCCATTGCAAGACTTTGTTGGACATTTTAAAGCAATTAGATTTTTTTTCCTAAGTACAGTGGAAACCTGAGGTGTGGGTATATGTATTTCTTCTAAATTTTTCTTTTAGTTTATATTTATATTTTAATGACTTTATTGTTTCTTTATTTATTAAGAGTGGGTTTAAATTTTTATGAGTATATAATTACCATCTATTAACATATATTCCATATTAAGTAATATGAAGAAAACGTCACTGGTCTTTCTAAATGCAACTTCAGGTGGCTGTCCTGAACAATTAGTAGATCTTCTCTCTATATTAAAAGGATATTTTGCCTGCCTCAGCAGTAATGTATCTTCTCTATAAAATCGTTTGAAATTTGGCAATCCCTATTCTCTTGATGTAATTATTCTTCTACATTTAGTGATTCATTAATGAGGCTTTCAATAGTGATTAAAGATGTTTTGTCTGGCAAGGAATTATCTCTTTTGATGTATCTTTTACCAAAATAGTCTTCAAACATCTACCACACTATGTAAGATAACCCCAATTTCAAGACTTTAAGATCAATTTTCATTAAGACAACTTTATCAGAAAGTACTTATTAAGATGTATTTCCTTATCCAGTGGATGGCCCGAGTAGAAGATATTGATATTATTTCAATAAATTGTATTTATACTAAAAATTCTATAGACCAGAAAGGCATTCAACCCAATTGACTCCCTACTAATCAGGTTATTTATTATAAATGTTATTTTGGTTCATCATATCTGTTTGTTGTTATTGTTGTTGTTTTACAAAACATTTATTTATTTTTCAAAGACCTTCATAAAATTCAAAATCATATGAGACGGTAGGAAAGTATAAGGCAGCCATAATGAGAAATAAAAGTGGGAACAAGGCATGTTCGTTGCTGGAGGAATCTCACTGTGGGACAGAGGAACAGACAGGCCATTGTTATTTCTCATTACATTTATTAAATATGGATTTTATGTGAATCTATCCTACATATATTTCCCCATCCATCCCTTAACTTGATCTCTCCAGGGCTAGATATTGATGAGAAGGAAAGAGGAAGAAGGAGGAGAAGAAGGTGGGAAGAGAAGAGTGTCGCTAATTCCTAAGTATTGCTTTGCCCAGGATGTATTTTAGTAACTTAGTTAGAAGTTCGTTTATTTCTTGGGACGGAATCCTTAGAAGATGCCTAATAATGAGATCTTAAGCTTCTGGATACCCACCAATAATGCCATTGGGCAGGCATGTTTTGGTCTGAATGAATTAACATTCCAGAAAAAGCCTTATTCTCTTTAGGTGAGGCATTATTCACTACATCACTTATGAAATGGGTGGTAGCATCCCACTCATCTACTTTATTAGTAAATGTTGAGGTTTGGCAGAATTCCTGTCTTCTGTTGATTTTGGAACAAATTGGGAAATAAGACAGGAGAGAGAGAGAGATGGAAATTAAAATGTTGGCTTTATTTTTCTAAGCTGATTGGAAAATGTGAATTTAGTTCTGTGGTCAAAAGGCTGGCTATCATCCCTGCTCCCACACTATCACCACCTATACGGACACATACACACTTTATACTTGAGGAAGTCCACAAAAGAAAATTCTGAATCTGCAGAACAGATGCACTTATCCAAAACTGGTCACTCGTACCGGCCCAAGGCAACACGAGAAGGAAGAGAGAGTTAATCCCCAGGTCCAATAGAGAAAACAAACCCAAATGCCACTTATCAATTAAGAAACTCACTTCGTCTCATGTATTGGAATGAATAGCGGGTGGGGCAAGAGGCCAGGAATGTTACTCTAGCAGGAGTCTGTCCACATAAAAACATGCAGCATGGGGCTACCCTGGTGGCGCAGTGGTTGAGAGTCTGCCTGCTGATGCAGGGGACACGGGTTCGAGCCCTGGTCTGGGAGGATCCCACATGCCGTGGAGCAGCTAGGCCTGTGAGCCACAGCTACTGAGCCTGTGCGTCTGGAGCCTGTGCTCCGCAGCGAGAGGCCACGACAGTGAGAGGCCTGCTCACCGCCATGAGGAGTGGCCCCCGCTCGCCGCAACTAGAGAAAGCCCTCGCACAGAGATGGAGACCCAGCACAGCTAAAAATGAATAAATAAATGAATAAGTTTATTTAAAAAAAAATGCAGCAAATGGAAAGGAGGTTAAACTCATACCAAGCCCAAAGAGTAGATCCCAAGAATTCTCCAGATATTAAAAATTAAGAAACCGTAAGGTTGAATCCATCTTTAGGACATCAAAATTCATAATCTAGATTTAATATCATATTAATTCCTCAAAGAACTCTCCTAGGTATTACATACCATTATTTAAAACATCATACTATATCTCCAGGATTTAGGGAGAAGGAAGGAAAAGCCACTTTTGTATTTTTTCTAATCTCACAAAACAATGATGTATTTAAATAGTTAACTTTAATCTTATCATAAAATTTGTATGCACTAACAGAAAAAAAAAGCTAGAATTTCCTCAAAAAGTAAAATGTAACATAAGCCAATATTTATTTCCTAATAAAAACTTAACTCAGCATTTAAGCTGAAGAATCACTGGTTCTGTTAAGCTGCTTGTGGATTTATTTCATGTAACATTTTCATATAGAAAGCTGGTATTGATATTTTGAATGGTATTCACAATGTAATCTTAGCATACCCCTTCTCCTTCTCCCCTTTACTTCACATTTTCCTGTTAATTTTTGTTCTTCCATATATTCACTATTCTCTCCTTGAATATGAAAAATATAAATTTATAAAATTTAAGATATCAAATAAATGTTTACTATTTAATTTCTAAATTCCCAAAAAGTTCTCTCCAATTATAATTTATGCAATGGAGTGACCTATTCTTTTTTCTTTTGATAACTTAAGAAATCACAAATGAATGTTTAAGATAAAATGAATATGAGAAGAAAATTATCCAAGACCTTGACATTTAAAGCAACTTATTTACCCTTCCAACCAGTAACTGGAAGATTTGGGGGGAGCAACAGTTTCATTTAATCATGTTGAGCAAAAGAATCAACTGACACTGTTAAAAGAAGCAACTTAAACAGATACCCTAGGTGTCCACATTCCTGGACTATATCATTTTCTGGACAGTTACAAGAACACCATTGATGGCTCCTGGCAAGCTATGCACTCTGGAGGATAAGGAACCCTTATTCTTAAATGTCTTTTGATTTCTAAAGTTGAAAGGCATTCAGTAACAATCACTGAGTTCTGAAATGACACAAGCACCAGGTGCATGGGAATCATCAGTGAGAATAAGATAAAGATTTCTTCTTCCATCAAAGACAAATGCCCTATGTAGTAAGAAATTCCAAATGAGCTCTGCTCTGATCCCACTGGTTACCATTTGGTAAATGTTTATTCGGTGTCACTGGGGGAACGGGAATTCAAAGCTGACAAAGCATGGGTCTTCCTTCATTAAGTTTACTCCAATTTTGTTGGAGGTAAATATGATAAATAGCAATGTCATAGAAATGGTACTCAACAACAGGTACCAATAATGTGTTCCGTGTTGTATCTTTGATTTTTTTAAACAAGGCTTGGAAGGATACTTATAAGAAGACTACGTTATGAGGAGAAAGGACTGGCTCCCAAACGTGAGCCATCCTCTAGAATCAAAGGATGGTCAGGGGATTGGGGGTTAGTTAGGGTAAGGTACAAACTGGCTGACAACAGAGATTTCAACAGGTAAGACATATGATTCAAATATTATCATTGAGAAAGACATAACACCATAAAACTCCTAGAAGAGAACATAGGCAAAACATTCTCTGATATAAATCACACCAGTGTTTTCTTAGGTCCGTCTACCATGGCAAGAGAAATAAAAGCAAAAATAGGGAGTGTCCTGGTGGTTTAGTGGTTACGATTCTGGGCTTTCACTGCCACGGTCTGGATTCACTCCCTGGTTGCGGAACTGGGATACCGCAAGCCACATGGTGTGGCCAAAATCTTAAAATAAAAAAATAAAATAAAAGTAAAAATAAACAAATGGGACCTTATCAAACGTAAAAGCTTTTGCACAGCAAAGGAAACCATAAACAAAATGAAAAGGCAACCTACGGACTGGGATAAAATATTTGCAAATGATGCGACCAACAAGGGCTTAATTTCCAAAATACACAAATAGCTCATACAACTCAATAACAAAAAAACAAACAACTCAATCAAAAAATGGGAAGATGATCTAAATCGACGTTTCTCCAAAGAAGACATACAGATGGCCAAGATGCATATGAAAAGATGCTCAACATCGCTAATTATTTGAGAAATGCAAATCAAAACTACAATGAGGTATCACCTCACACCAGTCAGAATGGCCATCATTTAAAAGTCTACAAATAACAAATGCTACAGAGGATGTGGAGAAAAGGGAACCCTCCTAACAAATGCTGGAGAGGGTGTAGGAATGTATATTGGTACAGCCACTATGGAGAACAGTGTGGAGGTCCCTCGAAAAACTAAAAATAGAGTTGCCATATGATCCTACCATCCCACTCCTGAGCATATACCCAGAAAAAACTCTAATTCGAAAAGATACATGCACCCCTATGTTCATAGCAGCACTATTTACAATAGCCAAGACAAGAAAGCAACTTCAACGTCCATCAACGTATGAGTGGATAAAGATGTGGTAAATATATACAATGGAATATTACTCAGCCATAAAAAGAATGAAATAATGCCATTTGCAGCAACGTAGATGGACCTAGAGATTATCATCCTTAGTGAAGTAAGTCAGAAAGAGAAAGACAAATACCATATGATATCACTTATATGTAGAATCTAAAATATGACACAAAGAATTTATCTACAAAAGAGAAACAGACTCACAGACACAGAGAACAGACTTGTGGTTGCCAAGGGAGAGGGAGGTGGAGGAGGGATGATTTGGGAGTTTGAGGTTAGCAGATGCAAACTATTATGTATATATATATGTATGTATATATATAAAAAACTGAATCACTTTGCTATACACCAGAAACTAACACAACATTGTAAATCAACTGTACTTCAGTAAATTAAAATATATATATATATATATATATATATATATATATATATATATATATATATAATCGTTGAGGCATAAAGTCAACACGAATGATCTAAGAAGAAGAGTACACTGTTAAATGTATAGGGAAATCTAGACAATAACAAGTAATTCAGGAGAGGTGACTCTAAACAGTGCAAGGAGATATGCAAGCAGAATGTGGAGCACTGGGCAATGCAAAGCTACCAAGATCCCAACCCATGTGTGGGGCTCAGAAGCACCTGATCTTCCTTCAGAAACAAGCAACAGAAGACAGGTCCCAGACCTTGAACATCTGCCCTGTCTGTGCCTCTGAAGGCAGATTTCTGGAGAAGGCACTTAAAGCTGGAACTGGATCTATCAATGTGAGTTTTCAACAGGCTGAAGTTTACTGTGCCTACTAGCAGAGGGGTTCTAGAACGTAAAGTTTCTAAGTCTAAAAGAAGAAAGAATTTGGGGAATCTAATTTTTAAAAAAGGAACCTATAGGTAAAATAATTGTCTGCCTCTCACAATTTGGAGCCAGGACCAACCGCAAACAAAAGCATATCAATTCCAGCCACCTTTCATGCAACGGAGGAAGAAACCATGTACCAAGAAAGTACTGAGTGTAATACGTTTGAGTTTTATATAAAGCTGCTCTATGTACAGAGAGGAGATGGTGGATCATGGAAAAAGACATACTATTAACACCAAAAGAAGCATGAATGACCAGAAACATGGATAAACCCCTGGCTTTAAGTAGCAGAGGAAACTGACAGGACAAAAGTATGGACAGGTCCCTGAGAGCTGCAGGTGTATGAAGGAGGCTCTATCACTCCCTACCCAACACAAGCAATTGTCAGTGCTTAAGAGAAAACATACATTCCCAAGAGACCTGAGCAAAAAACAGGATGGCCTCTAAAAGGGTCTGGAACCAGGTCCAATGTTGAGGGGTGGGTCCTCACACCAAGCAATTTTCCAACACCAGTTGGGTGTCCTACAATTCAATTCCATTCTGACACTATCTACCCAGAGATAGCATCAGATCCCACAGATTATGGCCTCAATCCCACAAAACTGCCGACCGCCCCCCTTTGGATGCCAGTCACAAGTCCAGGTTATCACCTGTGCTTCTGGCCTACCATAGATTAGAGTTTCCCACAACCCCCTCCTGGGGTCTGACTAATTTGCCAGTAGCTCACAGAACTTAGGAAACTACTTACCAGATGGCCAGTTTATTACAAAGGATATTAAAGGATACAAGTTAACAGCCAGATGAAGAGATACATAGAGCAAAGTAGGAAGGAAGGGGCGTAGACCGTCCATACTCTGATCATGCCACTCTCCCCTAATCTCCATGTGCTCACCAACCTGGAAGCCCTCCAAACCCTGTCTTTTTGGGTTTTTATGAAGGCTTCCTTACATGTGCACGATTGATTAAATCATTGGCCATTGGTGATTCAGTGCAGCCCTTAGCCCCTCTGTCCTCCCTGCAAATCAAAGGATGAGACTGTAAATTCCAACCCTCTAGTCCTAGTTGGTTCCCCTGGCAACCAGCCCCCATCCTTAGGTAACAAAGGGGCTTTCCAAAAGTCACCTCATTAACATTACAAAAGACACCTTTATCTCTCCCCTCACTTAGGAAATTCGAAGGATTTGGGGAGCTCTGTGCAAGCCGTGGGGACAAGAAGCAAATATATATTTCTTATTATAAATCACAATATCACAATCTCATGATGGAGGAATTTAGCAATGAATACTGCCTGACATTACCACTGGAGTATATGGAGATTTTCAGGAAAACTCCTGCAACTGTGCCGGACAAGCACTGTTTTAACATAAACCATTGGTCCACTCATGGGTTCTAAGGGACCTGGATTGAACTGTGTAGTTAAGAGACCATGTAATTTGTGTCAAGCAACAAGGTAGTCATTGGTCCTGCTGTGATTCTGCCCTTCAAAGAAACGGCAATTTGGGGCCTAGAGTAGGTACCTAGCAAATATTCCTTGAATATTTGAATACTGATTGATTAATTAATTGATTGACCCTGGGCTACTAGAAATATGTTTCAGAATAACTCCAGTTTCAGGAAGAATGAAGACTATCTTTGCTCTTCTTTTTCCTTCTCTCTTCTCCAAATTCCAGCCACACATCTCCTGTTGAAAGGAGAGGTATGTGCACAAGTAGCAATAACATTGTTATTGGGTAGAAGGTATTTTGAAGAACACAGTGGAACCTACTAGGCTCATTCAGTTCAGCAAATCTTAGAGCCTGAGGTTAATCTAAGAGTCCCTAGTTGCAAAAGAAAACCCAGGCTCCTAGGGAGAAACTGTGATGAGAAATTTAGGGCAAAAAAGCTAAGACACCCTGAAGCTAGAATTAAGATACTTCACGAAAGAGAGGATAGTATAGGGTGTACCAAGAAGACAAAGAATTTTAATTATGGAAGAGTAAAAGGATATGATTCTCCTTTGGACCTTAGGTTTGTAGTAACTGAAAGAAGACTCACTTATATCATTAACAAGTGCACCAAACCAAGAGTGTCTTAGTTCGACTCTCTGGCAGAAGAACCTCAGTAATTGGAGAAATAAAACTTCCATGATCAAAAGAAGCTACACTTATTTGCCAGCCACATGAAGAGGCTTCTTTTCACCACTGAGGGCAAAGGGGTTTCTTTGGGACTTTTTGCATCATCAGACACTGGAGCAAATGGAAATCAATAACAAGAGAGGCCCAGGCAGGAGTCATTGTAAGGAGTTACTAAAAACGAGCTGACCGCCTAAGGAATCACCCTACTTGAGGCCTTTTTCTCCTCTCAATGAAGTGAATTACCCTGACTCTATAAGAGATGACGGGAAAAGTCTGTGAGACAATTTTGGAGTTGTGGATAAAACAATGAACAAGCAAAGCAACCAGTTCAGAGGCTGACATCCAGACCTGTACTTCTGGATCATAATCCATGCCTTCAGTACTATTCCTGTGGTTGAAGTGACCTGAGCAATAAGAGCTAGACGAGAGAGGACTCAGCCATCTTCCATCTGAATAGATCAATCAAAAAGCCTTTTTAAACTCTAAGAAATATTGGGAGGTAAATAATCCTTCTTTCTTCTTGCCCCTGGTAACCCAGCTCTTGTGTACGCCTTCAAACTCCTCTTCTTAGTGATGTCCATATCCACTGCGGCCCTAATTTGCAACTGTATTTCTACAATCACTGCCAGGATGAAACAACACTTTCTTCAGGGCCCCTGAAGAAAGTTTAAATTCAGACTAGAGTCATGAGCCCAAGTCCTAAGTATACTGCCTGAGACCATGAGTGCCATCTCTCCATCATTTCTTACCAAATAGGAGCCTGATAGATAACTACAGATTTGCAGATACGAATTCCATAAAACACACATAACATTAAAATGTTTAAGAAATCATATTTTAATAATGGCATATATAACAACTAGGAATTCTCATATTGCTTCAGAACTACGATCCATCCAGCCCGGTTTTATGTTGCCAAAACCAGTCTCCTAAATAATTTTTTTTTTAATCTGAGTTTCCCTTGATAGCCATTGATAGCTCTCCTTTAAAAGAATAATTAAGTAATTTTAAATGTGACACGTCTTGGTCATGTAACTCATTTTTTTTTTCTTTTTGTAACAAGGTGACCCTGGGTCTTTCATGCATTCATTCTTTTTTTCCCTTTACTAATTTTTATTTTGTTCCTTTTTAATGTGGCGTTCCTTTCACAGCACCATGACGCTAAGCATTGAGATACAATGGTGAATAAGATGTGGCCCCTGTGCTCAAGAAACTCAAAATTTAGCAGAAGAAAGTGATGTGCAGTCATCTGTAAGTTAAGAATTAAAACAATTACATCATAAGGGTATGAGCAATGTCCAACAGAAGCCCAAAGGAAATAGCAATTTGTTGTAATGGAGGAGGGAGCGATAGAGGTGAATTTGAAGATTGAATAAACTGCCAGTAAAACTTAAAATAATAATAATGATGATGATAGAAGAAGAAGGAGGGGGTACAGAGGGGAGGGGAAGAGCTAGAGGGAAAGGGAGAAAGAGAAGAAGAAAAAGAAGAAGGAGAAGAGGAGGAAGAAGGAAGGAAGCAAAGAAAAAGCACATATAGTGAAGTGGAAAGATGTGGTTGCACCACATAATGTGTGAAGGGATGAGATCGAGGTGAGACCAGATGGATCCCAGCACATGGTGAATGTTGAATTTGAAACTAGTGAGCTTGAATTTTGTCAGCACATCATTGGAAGACTCTGGAGGTTTGTAAAGTACAGAATGACAGGATTCCCCGTTTTATGTTTTAGGAAGAAACTTGTATGACTGGATGTATATGTTTTGAGGAGGAAGGGCATCTATGTAAAGTTATTGCTAAGTTACGACAATGGCAATGTAAGTGGGGAATTTATAGTCTTAGAGAAGTCATGTAGATAAACTTTCCAGATGAAACTAAAATGTAAATTTAATTATCCTACGAATAGTCTTTTCTGAAGGATGAGTTTAAACGAAGCAGAAATTTTCAAACTGTTGTTTGCTGATTGTTTCCAGATGTTCTTGGCTTTTATTTTATTTGCCTACATGTAACAAAGGAAAGTGCTAAACAGGATGAGGGGAAAACTAACAGTTGTGGACCTAACACACCTGTGGCACCATGTTTCATGTTAAAAATGGCAGTTGGCAGCTATCTGGTTAACTTGATCAAAGTAGATCCAGCAAAGCAGAAATAGATCACACAAACCAAAAGTTCTCTAAGATATCCAAACAGACATTGATTATGTTAAACAGATCACAACATGAAGCAGCAATGTTTATAGATATTCACCAATAGTTAAACCAGAAGTTCTTTGTCTGAAAAATAAACCTCAACCTGTTGGAAACAAAGAATTCAAAACAAACCTTTTTAAAACCAACACTGAAACAGACTAGAACAAATTCTTACATAAAAGACAACACTATCCACAAATATGTGTACCGACTTACTCTGAAAAAAGAAAAATATTCCCCTCTGTAGCATAGCTACCAGGTCATTTCCCTTGAACTCACTAATAAGCCAAATTATTGGCTTTTATTTTTTTAACTGAAATAAATTAATTCTCTTTGCTTTGGGCATTTTCATGTATACATTTTAAGTATGCATGTGTGTGTGTTTGTGTCTGTGTATGTATTCATTCTACAGATATTCTTTCTGCACTTTTAATTTCCTTTTATTCTGCTTGGATAAACGTCATGGCTTTTTGCAGGTCATTCACATGTAAAATACTAAACACATGTACCTATCATTCTCTAGGTGAGATGTATTTGATACATAAAAGACAATTTTTTAAATTTTATTCCAACTTCAAAGGTAGCTTTTCTCTCTTGAAGAAATTTTAAAACATGAATGTCATATTAATTTGTATAATCTCTGATTTAACATGTCTCGATTAAATACTTCCACAAAGACGAATAACAGGTTGTGATTATGCACTCTGAATACACTTTCCCTTAACTGTGTAGGTTTGTGATTTTTTGGCAAGTTGTTCCTACTGATGGGAGAATAAAAGCTATTAAAAGATTAAATATAAAGTGATTTCATTTTAGCTAAATGCTCTTTATTTTTCTGGTGCTTTTCTCTAAGCATTAATGTAAAAGGTCATGAATGGGTGAAATGAAAGTAGGGACATAAAAGAAGCAGAGCAGCATGGGGGCATACTTTCGGCTGTATATTAGAGAGAAGCTATACAAAGATGCAGAAGCCAAAGGCAGAGCAGAAAGAGGAGAAAGAGGTCTTTTTCTGGTCAGAAAGATGATGCTTGTGATAGTGCCATCTTCTGGAATTTTCCCAATCTGACATTTTTCTATGTAAATACCAGTAAACTCTGACAAATAGATCAGCAAATTAGAATGGTTCTTATCTAACACAATTTTGGGATATACTCTCTGAAGTAAATACCAATGGATGCCTTAAGTGGCATCCCTGGCATATCGAAGTGAATAAAAGAAAAAATGAAGGAAACCCTTTTGTCAGCACTTTTGGGGAGAAGGATTAGTTAACTACCTTTCCATGAAGGAAGTGTTACTTAAAAATTCTCCCTAGATTTATTAACTACTCACTATGCTTGTGATAATGCAATTTATTTTCTCAAAACCTTTTGTATTTCAAGGAAAAAATACTACTTTATAAGCTGGGCTTCTCTCCCGTTTTTCTGAAAGTTTCCTTTTAATGATCACATCTGGCAATAAAATAGCTCCCATGCCCAGGTATCGATATTATGCATAATTACTCACAGATGGCCAGTAAGCCACCCTGGTCCAGACAGAACAGACAAAACCTCAGGGTCAGCTTGCCCATCTGCAACAAACCTCTACAAGGGAACTCAAGAGAATCCATGTGTCAGAATCACTGCCCAAATCCACCAGCTCGTGAGAAAACTGCTTTCAGATCAAAAATGGGACTAAATTAAAACTCTGACTGCTCAACCAGCACAACGAAATAGAATTGATTATATTCTCAATTCTTCACACTGGAGTACAAAAGTTCAATTTATAAGAAGAAAATAAGCTTTAGCTACTTATGTGCTTCAAAGTACAAAAAAATAAAGCTTTTAGGGTAAGTTTAGGTTACACCTTTGAGAGAGGATATGTTCTTCATTCCTCATTTTTGAGAAAAGTATAGAGAAAAATGCAAGTTATTTCTGCTTTTCCACGCCCTTAAAAATAGGTCCTTATACACTTACCATTGATCTCTGGGGTAATCCAGCTCCACATTTGTTTTTGTTTTTGTTTCTTGTGGTACGCGGGCCTCTCACTGTTGTGGCCTACTCCCGTTGCGGAGCACAGGCTCCGGATGCGCAGGCTCAGCGGCCATGGCCCACGGGCCCAGCCGCTCCGCGGCATGTGGGATCTTCCCGGACCGGGGCACGAACCCGTGTCCCCTGCATCGGCAGGCGGACTCTCAACCGCTGCGCCACCAGGGAAGCCCATGTATTTTTGTTTTTGTTTTTGTCCAGCTCCACATTTGGAAGACGCTGAATTTATTGGTGTGATTTGATCTACCCAGGACCAGGAAACGTCCTAGAAACTTCTACTCATGGAATTGAATTTGTCTTACTTCCAATTCTTTTTAATATCTTCAGCTCTTTTGATGTGGTCACATTAAAGATTGAAGAAAAAACAATGAAAACCTTAGGGGAAGCAAACACTGAGCCCTTTTTTCTTCAAATAAGTCTATTCACTGTTGTCCACTCTTTTTATGAGCTCTCATATATTGAGAATTTATCACCCGAAGCTTGTTTATATTTGAGAAGCAATGCGTTACCATCCATTTGTCTTCCTTTAACTAAAACCATAGTAGCAATATAATCCCATCCCTAAGTCATATTTTAAAGGTTTTGTTAAGAGGTGTGTTTGTAGCCTGCTCACTGGAGATGGCTCTTAGGAATTAAAAATCACAGTTTAAGGACTGTGATGAGTCAGTAAATCAGACTTCTCTTTGCTCAGAAGCAAGCATAAGGACCAGCTGGGGATAGGTAAGTTAAATGATATTCTTTCCCTAGTCACGACTTCATTTACTGATCTTGTTTGAATACTTGCCCACAACATTTTCCCCAGACACCTCTGAAAGGATTTTAAATAAGGATGCTTTTCTTGAGCCATCTGGCGGCTTCCTGGAAATCAACAGTGCAAGATGTCCCTACTCACAGAGATTGATTAGATTCACAGAGGAACCTTTCAAAGCTGGTCATTTACAACAAGATGCTCACTGCGGGCCAAACTTGCTTTAAGGTAGCTCTGGCTGAACTGATACCAATATGGTCAATCGGCATTTCAAAGATAATAAGCTCAATTCTCAGACATAAGAAATGGTAAAAAAAAACAGGTTACACTGACACTGAAGTCATACGCAAAGGGAAAGAGGCAAAAGAACTTCCCCAAAAGGTGAATTCAGATATAGCGTACTGTTCACTCAACAAGCATTTATGGAGCACCTACTACGTAGCAGATATTATTAGGTACTAGGAAGATAGGGATGACAGAGGCACAATCCTTGCACCCCAGAAGTTCATGATCTTGTAAAGGAGAGAGCCATATAAGCAAATAACTTGCAGTTTATTTTGAAGGTTACTGAAATAATACATACATAAAACATGAAAGATGAAAATCTGAACTAATCCTAGTGAGAAATAATCCCAGCAAAAAAGAAAGTACAAACTTAAGAGATATAAACAAATATTGTTCTTGAAGATTAACTGGATGTGGGAGGTGTGGAGAGAAAAGCATTCAGGTTTGGGAAAGTGAATGGGGAAAGCAGGAGGAATAAAACAGAAGAGAAGGCTGAAGGAGAGATACAGACTGGGGAGTCATCAGTGCATCCGGATGGATTAAAGTCATGCAAAGAGATAACAGTGTATTACCCTTTAAGAAAAGGAAAAGACCAAGAACAGATTCTGAACCACACCAAGTTTTAGGAGATAACAGAACAAGAGAATCTGGTGAAGTAGACTGAAAAGTAACAGTTGGTGAGAAAGGAGACCAAAACACAGTGGCCTTGCAGATGCCAAAATAAGTTTCAAAACAGGGAGCAGTCAATTGTATCACATGTCTCAGAAAAGTTAAGATGGAGACTGAAAAATATTTCTGGGATTTAAATATTAAGAAAATGTTACTGAACTTGGCCAGAGCAGTCAACAGCGCCTTGAAAGCAGTATCACATGGTGGGCATATTGGTGTTTGAGGAGCCATTTAATCTATCATCCAACATAAACTTAACTGAAGAACTTAACAGATCGCATTGACTGAGAAACTGGAATATTTATTTATTCAGTGATTAGTTTCAGCTTTTACACAGAAAAATTCAGGCCAGCTATAAGAGTGTTTTGTCAACTTGCCCACAATATTCTAAATCCAATAAGCTTAGATACCAGCAGTGCTGCCGTGCAGGGTCTTGGGAAGACTCTGTTGCCAGCATTAACCCTTTGTTTGCTGTATCATAGAGAACTCTAGGATATCCCTGAGGGGAAGGGATGGAGAGGATGGAGTGGAGAGGATGTAATGGCTTTTTACCAACAGTGTAGAAATATATCAATATTTCACCAACTTATATGACCATATCTATACAGATAGATAATCAACCCTCAGATAACCAATAAAGAAAACTGATAACATAGATAAATTCAACTTGAAATTATTAGCTTTTCAATCTTAGAGTGGTAAGTGGTAACATACTTTTTTTCAATTTACTTGTGTATCCTGTATGCAATTTATACATTCTGAATATATTCTGCATTGTTTCAGAACCCAACATGGTTTAGACAATGGGAGATCTAAGACAAGTGGAAGGTCAGCTCTTGTGACCTTAAATTCCATTCAGGGAAATAAATTGTGCATAGCTAAAACAATTGGCAATAATTACTAACATCTAAGCAATAATGTGGTGATGAGAAAAAATTAATTTAATATAAATCCTGGTGGGGCTAAGCTCAAGGGAGTGATCAGGATGGCATAATGTTATTTAAGGAAGGCTTTCAGAGGTGAGACTTGTGCTGAAAAACAGGGTATTAATAGAAATACTTTCCTTGTAAATACAACTGAAACTCTTCATTAGTCCTCTGTGTTCACATTTTATCACAAAGTAAACAGGAGTGAAACTTTAGAGTCAGTTGGTAGAGTCAAACAAGCCCTTGACTCAATAGACCAGAATCCCAGGCCTTTTTTTGTGATACTTTATGGTGAGACCCTGGAAAAGGAATCTGCCTTTCTTCTTTTTTGATCTTAACTGGTCTTATATGTAAAAGGACTCTTCGGATTACCTGTTTTCTAATATCTCCTCCAGTTCCAGGGAGTCTGATCTATCAGTTCTCAGATTCTAACTCCTCTCTAGTTGAAGAACGAGGCCAGCATTAGCAGAGTAAGTTGTGTTTTTGAACCACCAAAGAGTAGATTAAAATGAAGAATTACCTGCAGGGATCTGACAAGAGCATCTTGAAGAGCAGAGATCCAGATATGCACATTCAACCCTGCTACATCATGCAACACAGGATGGGCTTCTCTGCCAACTCTTCACCGCATAGTTAACAATTCCCTTATCGACTCCTCACTGTTCACCAACCATGATGTCGGTGCTGATACCACTGAAGTTTTTGATAATACTTTAGAGCACAGCCACTATTATCTTTTAAAGGGTAGTAATTCCATTTTAATTTCCTGAAAATTCTAACTATGACTACAGTGAGTGTATTTGTTATAACACTGAATCACCTTTTTTTAAATTGAAATTACCATGTTAAAATAACATCCAAGCTGTCCTAAATCTGGAAATGTAGGAAAATAATTTTCTGTTTCTCTTTCCTGATAAGACCTACTTACTTTTTCTAAATTATAAATGCCAATTGACTCAGACCATGGACTGTTAACCTTTGGAAAGTAAAAGAGGAAAATGAGGTAATTTCTTATGAGTAAGTTAAACTTATATTCTTTACAATAACAGATTTTTTTATTAATTGTAATAAATACTGTAGTCAATGACTCTTTGCACATTTTTTTAATTTACCTCATCTTCATATGATAAAAGAGAATTTTCTCAAGTTAATACTCATGATCAAAATCCATGATATTCATCAAAAGTCAAGAGTATAGAATCTCCTGAGGATCTTTTCTGAATTACAAATGGCTCACTGTTTTAAAAAAGGGATTTCCTTAAACTATGTCCTCACATTATCAAACATCTATGCAGACATTGAGAAATGCTGAGGAAATAAGACCAAAAACTTAGTGAACCAAGTAAAGTTGACTGGGAAGCCTCAAAGATACATGCATTTTCCACTTGAGCCAAGGATTCATCATTGCTCTATTTTTCTTTCATAAATTGGCCCTGATTACTTCTGAGGGTAAAATCAGAAAGATTCTGTAGTTTTGGGATACCCTATACCCAGGGCTAAAAGCTGACAGCAGAAATATTTTATAGCAATAGTTCTCATCTCAAAGGCCAATTTTTGTAAACTGTGTACCTTCCTCCTGCTTTTTAAAAAAATCTTCCTAATTCTTTATTTCCTTTTAGTGAGGGTGATTGCATCCTTGACATAGAAGGAGCAAGCATTTTTGTCTTCATGGGCAAGAAAGAAAAAGTAAGTTTAAGAGACTCAAGGAGAGAAAAAGCATCCACGGAACAGAGTAGTGTCAGCCAGAAAAGACAAGGAACTCAGGTTAAATGCTCCAATCTTGCACCAAAACAGAAGGAACACACTGAACCACTCTGGGCCAAGGAAGGACCTTCAGACTTGGCAGTGAAAGACCCATATGGGACTTCCCTGGCAGTCCAGTGGTTAAGACTCTGCACTTCCACTGGGCATGGGTTCGAACCCTGGTTGGGGAAATAAGATCCCGCATGCCTCGCCGTATGGCCAAAAAAAGTAAAAAATAAATTAAAAATTTATTTTAAAAAAAAGACCCATATGTAGTTCCCCTACATTCAGAGAGTGGACTGAATTTTCCAGCTTATAACCAAAGGTTCAGAGCTAAATAAACCTGCCTTTGTTGTACTGTTCTTTCCTTATATTTCCAGCAAGTTTAGACAGAAATAGCATCCTAGACTCTAACTTTCTCACTAACTTCCACTGAGAAAATCTTAATTTTGGTTTTACAATCGTCCTTATTTGTATCCCTTTGGCTCTCAACACTGAGTGTTTGTTTATTCCTACCAAGAGTCTGACAGGAACAGATGAACATCTGAATTTCTATACTTTTGCAAGCTGGCTCTGCACATAGACACTGAACAAGTGCTTTTGAAGATAATGTTATTGGAAGACTAAAATAAAAAAGTAGTAGGATACCAGGATGTATTAACAGGGGTGCAACTTGCCAGGAGTCAGGAAGCAACCTTCCTCTTCTTGGCAATGGCCTGACCCTAATAGAATACTGTGTCCAGTGTTTGTCTTTGCAGTTTAAAATGAATATGAAGAAATTTGAGAGGGGCTAAAGGAGAGCAAAAAAAGTAAAATACACTGAGGAAAAAAAAATGAAAAGCAGTTATTTGGAAAAAAGAGTAAAGATACCAAGGTTGTTTAAACTGGAAAAGAAAAGCCTGGGAGAGATTTCATGGGAAGTGTCACAGCAAGTAAAAAAATCAACCAAATTATTCTGCATCTTGATCAAGGAAATAATGAGAGGAAATGTGCTAAAATTAGAGTGAGGGCAAGAGCTTGAGTAGGCATAAGAAAGAAATTCTTGGCCTTGACATTGGAACTCTGGAGTATACTGTCAAAAAAGTTGTGAAATTTCTTGGAAACATCAATAACAATCTGTACTAATTGGTGAAAGCATTTTTCTGCCACAAGAAAAACATTTAAATCAGAAAACTTCTTGAAGTCCCGATCCTGGGGCATATTTATATGAATTTAGCTACCTAAAAAGCAAGGTCATATCAAAATTCCCAAGCCCAAAACATTTTTTTCATAAACAGTATTTAGGTCTCTGACTCCGCCAGGTTTTATTTGATTAGATTTAAGAAGCCTGAAGTTTGTGCTCAAAGATTTTTTTATTATTTCTATAATGTATCTTTGTCTCTTTTCTTGCATCAGAGTCTCTTTTTAGTAATTATTTAGGGCTCTGAGATTACTGAAAAGAAGATAAGGACATTCTGGTTTATAGCATATGAGACATCCAAGTTGACTTCCTGGTCAAGCCTTCTACAAAAAAGGTACAAAATAAAACCATCTCCCATTTCTATAATTCATGGTCCCTTTCCAGGTAAGTTTCCTTCACCACATTAATAACGGTCTACTCAGTGTGGTTTCCCAAGGCCTGAATGAACAAAATGTGGAGGAGAAAAGAGAGAGAGGAAGTTAAGAAAGAAGTATGAATAAGATCAAAGAGCATAAAATAGGAAGAGTAAGAAGTTTGAACTTTATTTTGATGAGGTGGGGGGACACTGAAAGATTTTAGGTAGAAAAGAGATCTAATCCAATGTTTATTTTATTGAAATCATTCTGAAAGTGTAGAGAATGGAATAGAATGAGGTGAGACCAGATGTGAGATATGATGATGGCTTAAACATGGTAGTGGCAATCAAGGTGGAGCATGTCAAGTGGTTCCAGAGATATTTAAGAGGCATAGTGATTAATTAGATGAAATACAGGGTTGGTGAATGAGAGAAAAATCAAGGACAATTCTCACGTATCTGATATAAAGAAAGATTGGGAGGACGGAGGTGCTTCTTTTCCAATTTAGTCACTCTAAGCCTGAAAGCTCCAAGGATACATATAAGAAGATTCCCTGGCAGTTATGTGAACTCCTCAAAATCTTTTTCTTCCTGGATCAAAGGCATTGGCATTCAGTTGAACAAATAGTTGGATTGCCTTTAACATATTTCTGAGGCTTTGCTGAGATATCCTTGTTTAATCCTCAAAACTTACTTGACAAATGTCATACCTGACAAATGTCCCATAAATTATTTGACAAATGAAGTACTAGAAACACCAAACCATGCAAGTCTGGAATCCAAATGCCCTGATTGTTTCATAGCACTTCAGATTTTTGTGAAAATTCTGTTCCCCCAAATCAAGTGATTTTTCCCCCATTTCCAAGGGCAATTCAAAATTTCAACTACTCTAAATCTTATGTGCAGTAGCAAATCCACTCATTATATAATTTTCAGGTTTATTTGGAAACTCTAAGATAAGCTGCTTTGGTGGTTTCTGCATTAGCACTCCCCTGGCGACTGTGTCAGGGTTGTCATGCAGTTTTAATTGAATCTGCTTAACACTCTCCTGGAGATTAAAGGTAAGTGCTTCCAAGAGGAAAGAAAAGTAATAGAACAGAAGAGCTTAAAGTCAGGCTGTAAGATTTCAAGAGAAAGGAATAGAACAATTGTATATTGTATATATAGTTGTAAGTGTATAGCACTTACAACTATGACAATAATAGCACAGATTCTACTAAATAAACACTTCAGTGTTTCTTTAATTCACGGTTTGTTCTCAGAGAAACTGTCTCAAAGATGGACAACGGGAGGTCAAGAGTAGCCATTTATTCATTCAATGAATGTCATCTGCAATCATGAAATGAATCTAGGAATATTATTATTAATCCCATGACTTCAGGCAGGTAACTTTATTTAAGGGAAAGAAAAGAAAGCATAATTATTTTTAAACTGGCCATTTTGATTCATTTGGTCAAGGTGGTAGGCTGAAAATTTCTTAGAAGAGAATTGCTCTTTTGTTGAAAACATCTTAATGACATGTTTATTATGGCAATTTCTGAGTGAATGAAATGGAGACAAAACACCTTTAATCCATAATTCTTAACGAGAAGTTTTTTTTTCAAACACATATATAATATTTAACTTGCAACTGAAAAGCCAAGGATGTGACACAATTAGGCTGCACTTCCAGAATATATATGCGTTTACACTTCTCACACAGACAATTTAATCTGGAAAACTTCTTGAGCCAAATGTATTACCCAGCATGACTCTGCAGCTTTCTAGAAATTGCATCCTAAAGACAGCTAAATTACATCTGAGAACTGGGAATCCATTTCCTTCCAGAAATTATTCACAAAAAGAAACAAAGACTAGATTGTTTTAAGTAGCTTCATGTCTCCAGCATGTTACTGTTGCAACCACCATTAACACTGTACTTGGGGTTTATAAAACTGGTGAAATCAGTTTCCAGTCAGAAGAAGAAAGTTGAAAGTAATCAAATTGTTACACAATGAGATATTCTAAGTCCATATCCAAATTTAGCATTCCATAGAGTTATATGTACCCCATGAAGCATTTTTTAAAATCACACAATAGTAATCTACCAATCTATGAATGATTTCTCCATATTCACACCCAGTAATACATTCCCAAACTGAGAAATCCTTTCCACAGTCTTTACTGAACACATACTAAGCACCTCCCATGTGAGGGAAGGGGCCCCAGGGTGAAAGCAATAGAGAGTTCAAGTCCATATTCCCAATTTAGCATTAGGTAGATTCCTATGTTATGCCCCTAATTTAGCAGGCAAAGGAGAACTCTAAAAGTTTCCAGTCTGCAATGAAGCAACTGTAACTCAATATTTTTAGGTATAGAGGGTGATTAGTATTGCACAAAAATAAAAGTTTCTAAAACAGTCTAAGCATCTCATTTCATATTCAGCTTTGGCCAGTAGAAGTCAATCAATTAACTCTCAGTTAGTTCACCTCATACAGAATAAGGTTGATAATAAAGGAATCATTAAATCTCTATTTCTAAGAAGTTTGTCTATGTGCCCACCACTTTCACCCCACTAGTCACTGTCAGATGGATGTCAGCAAAGAAAATGAAACATATTTCTCAGCAAAAATGCAGCTGGGGGCAAGGAGGGGAGCTACCAAAAGTCTACATAATGGTTATATAAACACTTATCTCTAAACTTCTGCTCCTTCTAACCTTGGAAAGGTGGAGCATCGTTATATCTCTAAAGGAAGCCACAGGAACAACATGACCCTTAAGAGCATGCTATTCTGCATTAATGCATTAACATGCATTCAAGATTAATTTCCACACCAGGACAAATAAACATTCATTATTAAAGAGAAAATTCCACAGTTATCACATCAGGGACTTATGGTCCCAATTGGACGATTCAATTATTGGCCTAAGGAAAGGTCCTTTAAAAGAGCCACTTTGAAAAGTCTGTGAAAATTGATTTTAACTAACTGCTTCTCAATGTCTCTACCTCATGTCAAATAGTGTCAGGTCCTTACACATAAACATGGCTACAGCTTAAAAGAAAAAAAGGTGATTTTTCATAAGCTCATTTTTCATTTCATTCTGCATCCTCCTCATAGTAAACAGGAAGAAATAAAAATGTGTCCTCTACAGACATACCTTCTTTACACTTCACTTTACTACTCTTTGCAGATATTGCATTTTTTACAAATTGAAGGTTTGTGGCAACCCTACTTCAAGCAAGTCTATTGGTGCCATTTTTCCAACATTATTTGCCCACTTTGTGTCTCTGAATCACATTTTGGTAATTCTTGCAATATTTCAAACCCTCCACCAGCAAAATATTAAGACTCACTGAAGACTCAGATGATGGTTAGCATTTTTTAGCAATAAAGTATTTTTTAATAAAGACATGTACTTTTTAGACATAATGCTATTGCACACTTATTAGACTACAGTATATTGTAAGCATAACTTTTATATACGCTGATAAACCAAAAAAATTGTGTGACTTGCTTTATCACAATATTCGCTTTAGTGTGGTACTCTGGAACCGAACCCATAATATGTCCAAGGTACACCTGTACTTATCTGGTCACTGCCCAATTTCCCAGATATTCATAAGCAGCATCTGCAGTAGAGAAGTATGATGCTCTGGCTGCTGTTAGAGTTCATTATCATTGTTGTATATGTGCTCAGGTCAAGCTGAAGACATTTCACAGCACAATCTTCAAGACCAACAACTTTTAAAGATTAAAGATACCTATAAGGTCAATTGTTCCTTTCCAATTCTACCTTACTAGTAGGGGTCTTTGTTTTACTCAATCTGACTTCTGCTGAGAGCACTAAGCAGTGGGCAACCCAAGTTGCAGTTGTTCCCTTTCTTCTGTGCCATTTGAATCATCTGTCCTTCACTCTCCACCTTTCTAGGAACAACATACTGCAGAGAATCATATGGTAGACCAAGTCAGGTTCACAGTGAAAGAACTTCATCAAAAGGTTGCTCTCAGCAGAGGAAGGAAATGTTCTTCTTTTTTATTTATTGCCCATCAGACCTATCATGGTACACTTCCCATCAGCATTTCTTTTCCTGGTTTTGCTTTCAGCAAAGCCTATCCTGATAAAACTCGTGTCCATTTCTAGCCTGGATACGAAGGAACTGGATACACATCATAATATTAGATCAATTCTTCTTCAAACTAGAAGTGCTTCCCTTTTTTTTTATATTTGCCAAATGCAAAGAAAAGCACTTCCCCTTTTTAGTTGAAATAAAAGAGTCTCAGAACACTTCCTGTATTAGGAACATAACGCATAGCAACAGAAATGGGTCCCAATTTATGGTGGCCTCAGACAGCCTACCATTTCTTACAAGTTATGGCACAGTCATCAATAATTCTGACATCCAGATTTCATAATGCAACCAAGAAAATGAAGATCAGAAGATAAGGCTCCAGTGGTGAGGTTATGTTAACATAGACTTCTATTGTCAGTGATCCCCAAAAACCGAAACAGTGTCTTTGTTTAAGCCTAATGTATAGTTTCAGCAGAACTGGAATCCTAACACCAAACCACCCTTGAATACTTGCTCATTTATCATACTAAGCATCTCATGCAATTATTCTTCCAGTTGGAAACTTGGGCAGAGAAATGAGATGACTATTACTGGCTTAATGCTAGGTAACAAAAAATACAGGTCAGCTGTAACATTTTTGCAACTTTAGTTGAGATGACAAAGAGTCAGTCTAGGTGCTATAACTGATACAACGGACTGGGTGGCTTATACACAACAGAAATTTATGTCTCACTGTTCTGGAAACTGGCAAGTCCAGGATCAAGGTGCCAACAGATTCAGTGTCTTGTGAGATCCCCCTTCGTAGTGCATAGACAGCTGTCTTCTTGCTTTATCCTCACATGGGTGACGAGGTGAGGGAGCTCTCTGGGGTCTCTTTTAGAAAGACACTAATCCCATTCATGAGGGCTCCCCCCTTGTGACCTAATCAGATCCCAAAGGCCCCACCTCCAAAATACCATTGGGGATTAGGTTTCAACCTACAAAATTTTTGGTGGGAAAGGGGAGTTAACAAACATTCAGGCTATAACAATATTTATATATTTTTTTAATTACACAGGTAAATCACAACTGTATATTAAAACATTTAAATACTTCAGATAAGATCAAAACTCCCCTTCCAGGAACGCTCTCTATTCATTCCCCAGGGATAAACTCTATTCTTGTAGCTCCCACACTCACCCTCTTCTAGCCCTGCCACCTCAGTGTTATTAGGAAGCCCAGACCAACTTACCAGAAGATGAGAGATCATGTGGAGGAGAGCTGAGGAGTCTCAGGCAATATCCAGCACCCATTGCCACACATCTGAGTGAAGACAACCTGGACCCTCCAGCCACAGTGGAGTCTTCAAGGTAACTGCAGATTAAATGACCCCAGCATAAGGACCTCACAGATTTCCAACCTACGGATAATGAGAAATAATAAACTATTGCTTTAAGCCTGGTTTGTTACACAGCAACAGATAACTGAAAAGTAACCTTTGCCCATTTTTCTATTAGGCTAGTTCTTTCTCATTATTAGAATGCTGTTTTAAGTTTTTATTCTAAAATATACTCCTTTTTAGATTTCACAAATATTTAGTCTATCAGTTGTATTAATCAGTGTTCATCAAGAAAAACAGAACCGGTAGGAAATATCTGTTAACAGAGTTATTGCAGGGAATTGGCTTATGCAATTGTAGAGGTCGCCTAGGTAAATAAGTTCAAAATCCATAGGGCAGGTCTGCTCAAATGAACTGAAGCTGCAGTCCATGAGGCAGAATTTCTTCTCCTTCAAGAAAACCTCAATTCTGATCATAAGGGCTTCCAAAAGATTAAACCAAGCCCACCCACATAATCTAAAATAATCTCCTTTACTTAAAGTCAACTAATTATGGACTTTAACAGCATCTTCAAAATACCTTCTCAGCAACACCTAGGTTAGTGTTTGAATAAATAATGGAGACTGTAGCTTACCGAAGCAGACATAAAAAATTGACCATCACACTTGTCTTTAAATTTACATGGTGCCGTTAATCAAAATTAAGTTTTTTATTTTGATGTAATCAAATGTATCAATCTTCTCCTTTATGTTTTTGGTACCATGTTTAAAAACAACTGCTTGAGAGAAAGAAGAACAAAAAAAACCCAAAGCTAGCAGAAGGAAAGAAATCATAAAGATCACATCAGAAATCAATGAAAAAGAAATGAAGGAAATGATAGCAAAGATCAATAAAACTAAAAGCTGGTTCTTTGAGAAGATAAACAAAATTGATAAACCATTAGCCAGACACATCAAGAAAAAAAGGGAGAAGACTCAAATCAATAGAATTAGAAATGAAAAAGGAGAAGTAACAACTGACACTGCAGAAATACAAAACATCATGAGAGATTACTACAAGCAACCCTATGCCAATAAAATGGACAACCTGGAAGAAATGGAGAAATTCTTAGAAATGCACAACCTGCCAAGACTGAATCAGGAAGAAATAGAAAATATGAACAGACCAATAACAAGCACTGAAATTGAAACTGTGATTAAAAATCCATCAACAAACAAAAGCCCAGGATCAGATGGCTTCACAGGCGAATTCTATCAAACATTTAGAGAAGAGCAAACACCTATCCTTCTCAAACTCTTCCAAAATATAGCAGAGGGAGGAACACTCCCAAACTCATTCTACAAGGCCACCATCACCCTGATACCAAAACCAGACAAGGATGTCACAAAGAAAGAAAACTACAGGCCAATATCACTGATGAACATAGATGCAAAAATTTTCAACAAAATACTAGCAAACAGAATCCAACAGCATATTAAAAGGATCATACACCATGATCAAGTGGGGTTTATTCCAGGAATGCAAGGATTCTTCAATATATGCAAATCAATCAATGTGATACCCCATATTAACAAATTGAAGGAGAAAAACCATATGATCATCTCAATAGATGCAGAGAAAGATTTTGACAAAATTCAACACCCATTTATGATAAAAACCCTGCAGAAAGTAGGCATAGAGGGAACTTTCCTCAACATAATAAAGGCCATATATGACAAACCCACAGCCAACATCGTCCTCAATGGTGAAAAACTGAAAGCATTTCCACTAAGATCAGGAACAAGACAAGGTTGCCCACTCTCACCTCTCTTATTCAACATAGTTTTGGAAGTTTTAGTCACAGCAATCAGAGAAGAAAAGGAAATAAAAGGAATCCAAATCAGAAAAGAAGAAGTAAAGCTGTCACTGTTTGCAGATGACATGATACTATACATAGAGAATCCTAAAGATGCTACCAGAAAACTACTAGAGCTAATCAATGAATTTGGTAAAGTAGCAGGATACAAAATCAATGCGCAGAAATCTCTGGCATTCCTATACACTAATGATGAAAAATCTGAAAGTGAAATCAAGAAAACACTCCCATTTACCATTGCAACAAAAAGAATAAAATATCTAGGAATAAACCTACCTAAGGAGACAAAAGACCTGTATGCAGAAAACTATAAGACACTGATGAAAGAAATTAAAGATGATACAAATAGAAGGAGAGATATACCATGTTCTTGGATTGGAAGAATCAACATTGTGAAAATGAGTATAGTATCCAAAGCAATCTACAGATTCAATGCAATCCCTATCAAACTACCACTGGCATTTTTCACAGAACTAGATCAAAAACTTTCACAATTTGTATGGAAACACAAAAGACCCCAAATAGCCAAAGCAATCTTGAGAATGAAAAACGGAGCTGGAGGAATCAGGCTCCCTGACTTCAGACTATACTACAAAGCTACAGTAATCAAGACAGTATGGTACTGGCACAAAATATATAGAGAGATCAATGGAACAGGATAGAAAGCCCAGAGGTAAACCCACACACATATGGTCACCTTATCTTTGATAAAGGAGACAGGAATGTACAGTGGAAAAAGGACAGCCTCTTCAATAAGTGGTGCTGGGAAAACTGTACAGGTACATGTAAAGGTATGAGATTAGAACACTCCCTAAAACCATACACAAAAATAAGCTCAAAATGGATTAAAGACCTAAATGTAAGGCCAGAAACTATCAAACTCTTAGAGGAAAACATAGGCAGAACACTCTACGACATAAATCACAGCAAGATCCTTTTTGACCCACCTCCTAGAGAAATGGAAATAAAAACAAAAATAAAAAAATGGGACCTAATGAAACTTCAAAGCTTTTGCACAGCAAAGGAAACCATAAACAAGACCAAAAGACAACCCTCAGAATGGGAGAAAATATTTGCAAATGAAGCAACTGACAAAGGATTAATCTCCAAAATTTACAAGCAGCTCATGCAGCTCAGTATCAAAAAAAACAAACAACCCAATCCAAAAATGGGCAGAAGACCTAAATAGACATTTCTCCAAAGAAGATATACAGATTGCCAACAAACACATGAAAGAATGCTCAACATCATTAATCATTAGAGAAATGCAAATCAAAACTACAATGAGATATTATCTCACACTGGTCAGAATGGCCATCATCAAAAAATCTAGAAACAATAAATGCTGGAGAGGGTATGGAGAAAAGGGAACACTCTTGCACTGCTGATGGGAATGTGAATTGGTTCAGCCACTATGGAGAACAGTATGGAGGTTCCTTAAAAAACTACAAATAGAACTACCATATGACCCAGCAATCCCACTACTGGACATATACCCTGAGAAAACCAAAATTCAAAAAGAGTCATGTACCAAAATGTTCATTGCAGCTCTATTTACAATAGCCCGGAGATGGAAACAACCTAAGTGCCCATCATCAGATGAATGGATAAAGAAGATGTGGCACATACATACAATGGAATATTACTCAGCCATAAAAAGAAATGAAATTGAGCTACTTGTAATGTGGTGGATAGACCTAGAGTCTGTCATACAGAGTGAAGTAAGTCAGAAAGAGAAAGACAAATACCATATGCAAACACATATATATGGAATTTAAGAAAAAAAAATGTCATGAAGAACCTAGGGGTAAGACAGGAATAAAGACACAGACCTACTGGAGAACGGACTTGAGGATATGGGGAGGGGGAAGGGTGAGCTGTGACAGGGCGAGAGAGAGTCATGGACATATATACACTAACAAACGTAAGGTAGATAGCTAGTGGGAAGCAGCTGCATGGCACAGGGATATCGGCTCGGTGCTTTGTGACCGCCTGGAGGGGTGGGATAGGGAGGGTGGGAGGGAGGGAGATGCAAGAGGGAAGAGATATAAGAACATATGTATATGTGTAACTGATTCACTTTGTTATAAAGCAGAAACTAACACACCATTGTAAAGCAATTATACCCCAATAAAGATGTTAAAAAAAAAAAAAGATACATGCTACAAGTATACATTGTATAGGACAGGGACTGTAGCCAATATTTTATAATTACTGTAAGTGGTGTATAACCCTTAAAAATTGTGAATCACTATATCGTACACCTTTTATATAATATTGTACATCAACTATATTTCAATTAAAAAACATTCAAATGGATAAAGAAGATGTGATGCACACATATGCACACACACAATGGAATACTACTCAGCCATAAAAAAGAATGGAATCTTTCCATTTGCAACAACATGGATATAGCTGGAGGGTATTGTGCTTGGTGAAATAATTCAGACAGAGAAAGGCAAATACTATATGATTCCTTTTATATGTGGAATCTATAAAACAAAACAAATGAACAAATAAAATAAAATAGAAACTGACTCACAGATGCACAGAGAACAAACTGGCAATTGCCAGAGTGGAGGGGGTGGGGGAATGGACGAAATAAGTAAGGAGGATTAAGACCTACAAACTTCCAGTCATATAATAAATGCATGGGGATGCAATATAAAGCATAGGGAACACAGCCAACAATATTGTAATAACTTTGTATGGTGACAGATGGTTTCTAGACTTATCATGAAGATCATTTCATAATGTATATAAATGTTGAACCACTATGTTGTACCCCTGAAACCAATATTATATGCCAATTATACGTCAATAAAAAAATAATAATAAAAAATTTAAAAACCATTTCTTTTGCCCATGTTTCTAAACAAATTCTATTATATTTTATGATCTTTGTGAGTCTGTGTGCTTGTTTTTGCTCTTAGAATTACTATTAGATACATTATCTACCTGAATTTTTTAATGACCATGTATAGTGGGTAAACAAACCTTTCCCCTAAAATGGATAATCAAATGTCCTTACACAATTTTTTGTAAAGTTAACTTTTGATCCATTCATTTGAAATGCCATGTTGCTTTTAAGTAAAGGTTTCACAGGAACATTATCTTTCTGTTTTTTACCTTTTATTAAGGTACTTGGCCAATATTTCCTTCACATTGTAAACCAAAGCCAATTCATTGATTAGAATGACAGTATAGTTGTACCATCCTGAGTATTTAGAGGAGTTGATGCCCTGCTCCTTAATCTGTGTATGCATGTGTGTTAAACATTAGAAACGAGCTTTTTGGATTCTACAGATTGTACTACTGTTATTGCTATGTGACACTATTCCAGGCATTAAAATAGGCCCTGAGAAGAAAACCTGAGGCAAGTTAAACTATCAGTTGCTCTTTATAAAATCTGAAATTAGGTCTGAGAATACATCAGAGTCTGCCTTGTCTTTAGAACTAAAAGGAAATGAAGTCACGAAAGTTATATCATGGCTATATTTTACCAAGTTGACTGAGTATAAGAAAAATAAAACTAAAGACTGAGAAGAATAAAGCAGGGTACACAAAGATTTAGAGATAAGAGATAGCAAGCAATACATGTTGGCTCTCTATTTCCTTATTCTAGACCCTACCAAGACCTATCTTTGTTCTGGGCCTGGAATCCCATGAAAACTCTCTTAAGTCCTTATTGATAGTTTCCTTTTGTGTAAGTGGCATAGATGCCCTTATCTTATCCAAATGGAAGTTTGTTGGTTTATTAAAAAGGCACACAAATGAGAAACTTAACTAGATACAATACAGCGAGTCTTGTAATCTGACAGTATGCTTTACAGCAGGAATGAAGAGTATCTATTAATACAATGAGTTACTTAATCAGAGATTATTTAAGAGCGCTTCTATTCAGCTCACAACAGATAATCCAATTTCCCTTGGTAACAACAACATTCTGTGTATTATTTTTTTAATTTTTTGTGTATATAAGACACATCCAGAAAAGTGTATAAAACATAAATGTAACAGCTTTACAGAGAGAGGTTACACTTGTAACCTCCAACCAGGTCAAAAAATGAAACATTAGCAGAACCCCAGAAGCCTCCATAATGTTTCCTCCCAATTACTATAACCCTCTGCTCCTCAAAATCAACCACTATACTCTCTTCTAGCATTATAAGTGTGCCTGCTGACAAACTTTATGTAAATGGAATCTTAAACTATTATTTTGTCTTATTTATTTTCCCTAATACTATGTTTGCGAGATTAATCCACTGTAATTTGTCATAGTAGGTCATTAATTTTCTCCGCTGTATCATATTTGTTTGCACGAATATAACTGAATTTACATGCCCATTCATTGCCTCATGGAAATAAGGCTGTTTCTAGGTTTCTGGCTATTATGAATAATACTGAGATATATATTTCTGTAACATCTTTCAGTGAAGATAGTTTTGAGTTGCAGTTGGATTTTTACCCAGGAGTGAAATCCCTGGGTCATTCACTGGGTTTGCTCAGTTTTGGTAGATAATGACAAGCTGCAGGACTACCTACGTAACTTTCTGGGCCCAGTGATATGTGAAAATTCACAGCCTCTTGTTCAAAAATTATTAAGAATTTCAAGACAGAAACAACAGGACACTAAAACAAGTGCAGGGCCCTTCTAAACCCTCTGTGACCACACAGGTCACTCACCCATGAAGCTGATCCTGCCAGACTTCTTCCCAAATTGGTTGTACCAATTTTTACACTCCAAAATTTTTCATATCATTTGGATTCATGGAATTGTGAGTCTTGTAATGGGGCTGACCATTTTATGATTGTAAGAGTAGCCCCAGAATTCTATCTCAGGAAAAAACATTTGGGAAAACTCCTTGTTTAATAAAGCTCACAGGGAAAAGGGAGACATTCTGAAGGAAAAACCAAGGCAACCAAAATGAATACTGGATTTTATTCATGGGACAAAATGAGGAATGTATTTCCCTCTGAACTGAGTAGGAGAGGCGAGAGGTAAAAGGCAGAGAAAGGAAAGAAGAAAGAGAAAGGTATGAATTTGGGTGGTGAAAAATGCCCATTGTCAGAACTTTACTAATAAGAGTTTGTAATGTTCAATTTTCATTTGTTTGCCTTTCTAAATTGTAAGCATTTCTCCCTATTTCCCACCAATAAACTTTCCTAATTGTGTGAGGATAGTTTCTTTATAAACATTGATAAGGAGCAATGTGCCACGTTTAAACAAGGCCTCTGTGGAAACAAAATTAGACACCATAGTAACAAAAATCCAGCAGAAGCAGTAAACTGGAATCAGAGATGAGCTGCCCACATGTCCATAGGCCCTTGGGAATTTTTGAAACTGCTTAGACCTTCACAAAGCATAAAATGTAGGTTTCAGCTGATTTTATTTAAAAGCAGGGCCCACAAGCACTATATATAAGAAGTAGTTATTTCCATATCAATTGACAGCTATCATGAACACTGCACTACTTCACCTCTAAATAAATGTAATCTGATAGGAATACAGAACTTTGCTTTCTTGTCAAAATAGAACAGCAATCATCTTTAATACTCAAGGGTTCCAGTATACCAGTAGACACCGGAATAGCCTGTAGAAGTGACAGCATTTCTGCACAAAAATGGCAAAACCGAGTGGAGAGAATATGGTGACTAGTGCGATGAGATGGTGTCAACAGTAAGCATCATTTTCATCAGTGGGGACTGAAGCAGGATGGGGGGGGGTTCATTCCATGCAGTGATTAACCATACTTCATGAAAAGCAATCCGGTAATAGGTGTGTGTGGACTGGGGTTGTGGATGGAGGAAACTAGGGAGAGAGAAGGGATGTTTCCAGAGAGGTAGGATCCTCAATAGCAAGTTAGAGCAAAAGCCACTAGAACACAAGTTATACAATTTCTAGAAGCTTAAGAAGCTTCAAGTTACACTTTTTCTGGTGTTGTAGGTTATTTCTGTTTATACTTCCCAGCCAGAGCTTTGACCTCTACAAGCACATCAAGGACATGTGCCTTATTTCATTTATCTTGGTATCCTTGGGCTTTAGCACAGCATCTGGCATATATTAGGCGCTTAATAATGCTTGTTAATTATCTGACATATGAATTAAATGAGGTGGCAAACTTTCATTTAAAAAACACAGAAAATTTTTCCACCAATGAAAGTTATCTGAAAAGTTTACCAAAATGAAAAGGTGAGAAAAGTTATCCAAAAACCAAAATCATAGTTAATAAAGAACGAAGAGTAAAAAAAGAAATCTAAGTTCCACTGGTTAAAGAGATGAATTTCTAGACAATGTGAAGATTGTCAGAACCACAGGAATATAGACCATATCCATGAGGAGACAATGTATTTTTCTGAAAACACAATGAGAAGGGATTAGACAAAACTCCAAGTATGACTTTGGGCAAATAATTTTAACCATAAAAATTACAAACCTGGATCACCCTTTCTGTGGGCTTTTGCTGCCTGTACCCAGGACACTAAACACTCCCAAGACAAGACAGAGAGCCATTCAGACTTGGCACGTTATGAATTCTTGCAATCTAACTTCGAACAAGCCCTCTGTATTCACCAATCCCATAACCATGACCAGCTCTGCTCCTCCCAGTGACTAGTTCAAGACCTCTTTTCTCTGCTGTCTCCCTCCTTCTTCCTTAGCAGATGACTTCTCCGACTTTACAGAAAATTAAGGCACTGGTGCCATCAAGTTCTTGTCGTATATTAACCCCTGTCCTCATCTTCGTGCCTATCTATCTCCATATCTACCCTTCCTTTCCAAAATTATAACGGGAGTTGTTTCCCTTCCCCTCTCCAAAGATTACTCCTCCATGTATGTTCTCAGTCACACCCCTTCCTAATTTCTGTGGACCTTGAATCCTAGACTTATCAACCATCTCCCCAGCATCTTTTCACACTGCTGGATTCCTATGTTTTGTATGATTCCAAATATGCAAATGTATAGCCTAACTTTAAAACAAAACATAATAAAACAAAAACCTTCTATTGACTTCTATTGAAGAAACTCGCCTTCTCAGTACTATGAAATTTCTCTGAACTACCAAATTTTTCAGTGATCTCTGCCCAATAGCTTTTTTTCTTTACCCCACCTTATATCTTTAACTCCTTGAAAAGGATTTAAGGGTTTCTTTCCTGTCTATCTTTCAAACCCACCTTCCATACTTCATCATTTTTGATAAAAGATTTGTTCTGTCAAACCAAAACCATTAAGGTCATCTTGCTAGTTTCTTCTAACTCTTTGCATCTCACAACCCATCAGTCACCAAGTCCTATCAATTCTTCCCTGACATGGACTTTTAGATGTGTACCTTGTTCTTTGACTAAATCCCTAACTATTTATGCTTGGGATACTGAAATTGCCTACTAGCTAGTTATATGAATTAGGAAGTGCTATGTCAATAAATGATCCCAAAATCTCAATGACTGATAGCAAGAGAGTTTATTTCAAGTTTAAGATATGGGTTATTGCGGGACTCTGCTTCATGATTCTTCACCCTGAGATTCAAGGTGATGAAGCTGCCCTTGTATAAAAAATTGCCAATCTCACAGTAAAAAGAAAAGAGAACATGGCAAACCATAATTCAGCTCTTGAAGCTTCTCCTTGGAAGTGGCACTCATCACTTTTTATTGCTTCCAAATAGCACATTCCCTGTGTCTTCACGCTCTGCTCACCATCTCCCACCTCACCCAACCAGCAGTGCCGCTGAAAAACCTACATCCTCTTCAGCATTCTCAGAAGATATTCCTTGTGTACATCAAGACACTCCAGATCCCTCTCCAATAATTCCTTCCCTAACTCTTGTTGGTGCTACACTCCTTAGAGATTTAATATATCAGTATACAATGCTAGTATAGGTGGCTAGTTTGCACAACAGTTGCATCTATATATCTAATTTCTCCAACTATATTGTACATATTTTGTGATCAACAATAATTCTTAATAACTGCCATTTCAATTCTTGATTTTTGCCCATTTCCAAACAATTAGGAAAGTCTCTGATACAAAACAATTTGTAATGCCTCTAAGGCATGCCATGAGATAGTCATGACCCTAACCAGAGTGAGCTTGGTGGAGAGTATAGAGGAAACACAGAGTAATGAAAGGTAAATGTGGTTATGAGTGCTGGTTCTAGAGATAGACTGCCCTGGTACAAATCTATGGCTCCATCACTTACAAACTGGGTCACCATTAGCAAGTCACTTTATTTTTTTTTTTTGCTACATTATCTCTTATGGATCAGTATATTAATATGATTATATCATATGATTGTTTTAATGAAAAATTAAGTAAATACATAAAAAGTGATTATAAAATTGACTGGTACATATTAAGCCCTCAATAAAGATTAGGTGTTGTTGGGGATTTCCCTGGTGGTCCAGTGGTGAAGACCTCACCTTTCAATGCAGAGGGTGTGGGTTCAATCCCTGGCTGGGGAGCTAAGATCCCACATATCTCAGGGCCAAAAAACCAAAACATAAAACAGAAGCAATATTGTAACAAATTCAATAAAGACTTCTAAAAATGGTGCACATCAAAAAAAATCTTTTAAAAAAAATTAGGCGCGGGTTTCCCTGGTGGCACAGTGGTTGAGAGTCCACCTGCCGATGCAGGGGACATGGGTTCGTGCCCCGGTCCGGGAAGATGCCACATGCCACGGAGCGGCTAGGCCCGTGACCCATGGCCGCTGAGCCTGCGCATCCGGAGCCTGTGCTCCGCAACGGGAGAGACCACAACAGTGAGAGGCCTGCGTACCGCAAAAAATAAAAAATAAAAAAAATTAGGTGCTGTTGCTGCTACCATTAGTGGGCAGTCTACAGTCTCAAAAGAACTTTGTTATTTTCTATTCTCATGACCATTAAGAATAAAGTGTATGAGAAAACTCATATTCTCTAGTGTTACTTGCGAATCTGGCATCAGGAAATATTACTAAAATATTCCAAATACTTATGATATTTCTTTTGTTCCCCATAGCACTGAGGGCTGCCCAAGATCCATTCGAGATGTTCAATAAATATTTGTTGGTTGGCATAACCTCTCATCTCTCAGCTTCCAAATCTTAAAAATAGGAATAATACCTGCAGTACTGCAGTACTTAAATTACAAAGTTATTTTAAATATACAATTTATTTGTTTTAGAAAACAAAATGAAACAATATAGGCATATAAATTTCTTTTGATGATAATGAAAGTGGGAGATGGGCTATTTGGGGTGATAGGAGAAAACAAAAAGAAAAGATTATATAAATTTTGCTGTTCAATATTATAAAAGGTAGAGGTAACATAAGGCTATTTATGAAGAAAATGTTATAACAATAAAAATTAAAAGTGGTCAAATAATATAGTATTGTTTGAAGTTAGAAAAACAAAAAGTGACATACTTTGAGACACTCTAAGAAAAAATATCAAATTCTTCAACAAGTGGTGCTGGGAAAAACTGAACAGCTACATGTAAAAAAAAATGAAATTAGAATATTCTCTAACACCATACACAAAAATAGACCCGAAATGGATCAAAGACCTAAATGTAAGGCCGGACACTATAAAAATCTTAGAAGAAAACACAGGCAGAACACTCTTTGACATAAATCACAGCAATATATTTTTTGATCCACCTCCTAGAGTAATGAAAATAAAAATAAACAAATGGGACCTAATTAAACTTAAAAGCATTTTCAAAACAAAGGAAACCATAAACAAAACAAAAAGACAACCCACAGAACTGGAGAAAATATTTGCAAAAACAGCGACTGACAGGGGATTAATCTCCAAAATACATAAACAGCTCATGCAGCTCTATGTCAAAAAAACAAACAACCCAATCAAGAAATGGGCAGAAGATCTAAATAGACATTTCTCCCATGAACACATACAGATGGCCAAAAAGTACATGAAAAGATGCTCAGCATCTCTAATTATCAGAGAAATGCGAATCAAAACAACATTGAGGTATCACCTCACACCATTCAGAATGGCCATCACCAGAAAGTCTACAAACAATAAATGCTGGAGAGGGTGTGGAGAAAAGGGAACCCTCCTACACTGTTGGTGGGAATGTAAATTGGTACAACCATTATGGAGAACAGTATGGAGTTTCCTTAAAAAAAACTAAAAATAGAACCACCATATGATGGAGCAATCCCACTCCTGGTCATATATCCAGAGAAAACTCTAACTCAAAAAGATACATGCACCTCTATGTTCACAGCAGCACTACTTATAATAGCCAAGACACGGAAGCAACCTAAATATCCATTGACAGATGAATGGATAAAGAAGAGGTGGTACTTATATACAGTGGAATATTACTCAGCCACATAAAAGAATGAGATAATGACATTTGCAGCAACATGGATACAACTAGAGATTATCATACTAAGTGAAATAAGTCAGACAGAGAAGGACAAATATACGGTATCACTTATATGTGGAATCTAAAAAATGATGTAAATGAACTTATTTACAAAACAGAAATAGAGTCACAGATGTAGAAAACAATCTTACGGTTACCAGAGGGGAAAAGGGGCGGAGGGATAAATTGAGAAATTGGGATTGACATACACACACTACTCTACATAAAACAGATAACTAAAAAGGACCTACGGTATAGCACAAGGAACTCTACTCAGTACTCTGTAATGACCTATATGGGAAAAGAATCTAAAAAGAGTGGATATATGTATCTGTTTTAAAAAAAAAAGATAACATTAGAAAAAGAAAGAAAAGCAAAAAGTGACACACTCTGAGACAATCTAAGAAAAAAATCAAATTCTTGCAATGGCTTCAGTATAAAGTGAGAAAGGAGAAAAGGATCACAGTTGAGAATAAAACACAAATTTAAAACATGTATGATTTTCTCTACTGAAGATCTGGAACAATTAGAGAACAAGGCCTGGAGATGGAGGCAAGGGAGAGAGAGAGAAAAAGGGAAAGAGAAAGGGAAATGAATGAACTGGGTATTAACAAGATAGCTCCCCACTGACATTTACCAGATTCTGTTAGGTGCTTAAGTATCTCTAACTCCAGAACTTTAAGAAGTTACTTTTCCTATTCTCAGAATTTTGTGGTATATTTCCATCCATGTATTCTATTTTATTTTACTTACTTGTACTTTTCTACAGGAAAATAACTTTTCAAATATGTCATTAAAATGGTAAATTGGCAACTTCAACTGAAATCTAGTTTAGAAATGATGAATTGTTAGTGATATTATTCATATCATGAAAGTACACAACTGCAACCTGGCAAAGACATTAGTTTGATGTATAAAAATATCCTGTGCCTGTTTCTGCAAAATACATTTCAAAAAAAAAAATAGCAATGTTGCTTCTGTAGTGGGTTTCCATTTGGAAGAAATAAAATGTTCCCGACTAAATGTGTTGGCTTTCTATTAAGGGGTATGTTTTCTTCCAGCAAACCCTTAGTTCACCAGTGTTTGATGTTAGAAATATTTCCTTAGTGAAAAATACAACTGTACTATCATTGGCTCTCATCTTTTAAGTGGATTTCTAGTGACTATAATACATATATGGGATTCAGGTTGGAATCTATCACTAATACTCACTTAGCATAGAAATTCAGACATAGATTTATTATTTCTAAGCCTCCTTTCTTAAAATACATCATAATATAGCTTTGAAAATATAACTCAGCACAGTAACTGTAATATTCACAGTTCAGAAGTAAACAGGTCCCACTGTCCTTTATCCACCCCTCAAACATTCCTCCTCTCACCGTTTTTCCACAGGCTCTTGGTGGTTTCCACAGCAATGGAAGTGGAGAGAGGCACATTTCTGGAAACATGACTATCCTTTCATTCTCCTCCTACTCAACAATGTTATATAGTTCATCTTTTTCTATAACTTCAGTTGAAAAAACCTTTATTTTGTTATAGCTAAAACTGACTAGACTAGCTAGGTCTCCATCATCTTATGCTTCACTTTCACGTCCTCTTTCCATATGTTCTTTTTTTTCTTTCTTTTGTTAATGATTCCTTTACACCTAATTGCTTAAAGTAGCTTACTTATTAGTTAAAGCTGTATCAGGCACCTGGCGTTTTTCCTCTTTGAAACACTCCCTAACACTCCTCTTCTTTGAAAGCATTCTTCATTCCAGAAGAGGAGGTCATGGTACAATAACCCCGGAGACCACCAGAGCCCATCTCTGGACCTCCTGACACCCAGCCTTGATGGCTTTGAAATGTTCCATGAGAAGAGAAGAATACAGATCCCGCACCTGCCCTGATCCTTATCAAGAACCCTATTTTGGGGACTTCCCTGGCTGTCCAGTGGTTAAGACTCTGCACTCCTACTGCAGGGGTCACAGTTTCGATTCCTGCTCAGGGAACTAAGATCCCACCTGCCGCCCAGCATGGCCAAAGATGAAAAAAAAAAGAAACCTATTTTGAGCTAACACTATGAAGTTTTACTCACTGAACCCTTTCAAGGAGGACACAGTCTTAAGGGCACTAGCCTGCTGTGGCCTCCTTTGGCAAAGAAATAAAGCTACTCTTTTCTTCTTCAACTAAAACTCTGTCTCCGTGATTTTGATTTGGTGCTGGTGTACAGAGACTGAGATTTCAGTAGCAATACTGCGGGCCCAAAATCACTTCTCCAACTTTCGCCCTATTACCCAATTTGCAATTCTTCTCTAGGTCTGTTTTCTGAAAGCACAGTGCTCATCACTTCACCATCTCTGTACAAGCTGTTCTCCCCAGCACACCCTCCCTTTCTCTCTGTATCTGAACCCTACCTGCACTCTAGGAGTCTGCTCAAGCCCCCTTTCTGTGTGTAGCCCTCCCCACGGTCTTGAACTTGTGTTGACCTCCCTTCTTCAGAAACCTTTTAATCCTAGAGCATGCCACACACTCGACTGCATTAATAATCTATACCTTTTGTGGTTACCGATGTTTTCATGTGTGCTAGTCTTGAGACTCCAGGGAGGTTTATAAATTCATTGAAGACAGTGTTATGGTTTATTCTTCTTTTTACACTGTGTAGTAAATTTCAATACTGGACTAGCACAGTAGTTCCCAGTTTATTTATTTGCAAAGAATACATGTTTGATAAATACAAACACTAATTCTTACAAAACCTTTAAAGAGTTGAAAGATGAGAACCCTAAAATTCAAATTTTAAGCTCATTCATGGTGGCTACCATGCTATTAAACTGTTTTTGACCCCTATTCAATGTATTCAATATAATGTAATGAAGAATCATCAAATACTTTTGCCTGAATCATCTACCTACACTATTTCTGTTAATAATAAGCTAAATTTTACCCCATTAAAGTTAGCCTCACAAAAAAAGGAAGAGAATTTCTATTCTGTACTTTGGACAGATGGAAGAGCAGCTACATCTTTCATTTATCCTTTTAGGTCTTTATTCATTCATTTAATAACTATTTAGTAAAAGCCTACTATACACAAAGGATTAACCTGCTAAGGACCAGAATGCTACCATTCTATAATCCATTCCTTTATGCCTTGAAAAGCTTCTAATCTTCACAAACCCTCTATTAAATGAAAATACACCAGAGGGAAGAAATATTTTGAACCACTGTTAGGTAACACCTTTACCAGAATCACTGACTAACTTCTAAGTGCAAGAATGATGCCTGGAGAAACAGAGAAAGTACTAAAAGATGTGGTAAGTGGTAATGTCAAGCCTTACCTAAAATCTGATCTAGAAAATGACCAAATCCCCTTGGATAGAGCTGGGCAGGGATGTGTTCAACTCTCTCCCATTTCCCTATTTTCCTGTGACCAATCTTCAAATTTTCTTCACTCTGGGACATATTTTTTGAAGGTTTTCTACCTAGGATAGATCGTAGAAAGAAAGGGAATTTCCAAAATAGCCCCAATAAAGCAAGCACAACCATTATCTGCTCACAAATCAAGTCATTCTATTCAGGGGCGGGGCAGGGAGAGCTCTTACTTCTTGGTTATTCACAGTAACTTACTTAAATATTTGGCCTTTTTGAACAATGCATTTTGAGACCCCAAGCAAGTATAGTTCCTTTGTATAACCTACAATGAAAAAGAAGATTTTTTTTCATCTCACAAAGGAAAGGCTAAACTTCCATAAAATGCCAATACAAATATCAGCACATGTTATGTTTTATTAGTTGGACTAATATGAATGATCAGGTCAGGGAATGTCTGTGAACATGCTTTTTAAGATTTTTATCCTGATCTTTGAGAACTGAGCTATGCGGTTTTGCTGCCCTCTGGAGGAGAGTCAAGAATCATTACATCTACTAATTGGACACTGGTATTCTCCTTACATTATGTTTATTGAAACTGATTAACTAACTGACTATATTAATCAAGTCACAAATTACAATAATAACTATTGCAACACAAAATGTCTCCTAAACATCTCAAAGAACTAAATAATCACAATAATATTAAACTTCCAGTTAACCAATACAAGTTATTGGGTCTACTATTTGCCCCTTATGGACAATTAACATGGAATAATAATCACTTACTCAGAGGCATTCAGAAAGGTGTTACCCATCTATAGTCCTGAATTCCCTGTATAAAATACACCAAATAAAATAACCCCAAGCGAGAAATCATTCAAATTCATTATAGATAAATTTATTCCTTTATTTGCAGGTGAATTTGAAATTTGTGGATATTTTGCTGGAAATATTGCAGTTTCTACAATTTAAATCTTTCTCCCAATTCACATAATCAGTAGTTCCCAGTTTATTTATTCAACAGGATTTATTCAGAGCCTTCTATGAGCTCCTTCTGAATTATGCCAAAGGTCGGTTGAGAAACTGATGAATTATTTAATTCTCTTCTGCTGTCCTATGATTCTCCCTCTGATGCTTCAAGTGTGTGACCAAATTTACACATAGCACAAAAGTCAGATATCAGAATACTGGCCTCAATGCATTCATCCTCACTCCTTCTCCACCTGAATAATCAAACCATTAATATGTATTAAGAACTCTCTTCCTGCACAGTTTGCAAGTTCTAAAGTTTTAAACTGAGGAACTGGGAGTCAACTTCCAGATTTTCTGCCACAGTCACTACTCTGGACACGTGCTGAACAAGTAACCACAAGGGTTGAATGAGGTGGGCTTCACTGAGGCCACCCCTCTGCAGAAGGGATGAAACAGAGCACCTGGACTGTCCTCAGTGCTTTCTTATCCTCTTACTTTCACCCTACCCAGGTGCCTAGTGCCACTGAAACTGAGTAGGATCCTTTGGGACTCCTGGGCACAAAAGCCTTTCTGTGTCCCCCATTTCTTAATTACAGGAAATAGGTCTCATTCAGCCTCCTGACCTTCCCTGAGTTCCAACAGACAGGTTCATACTGTTGTTAATTAGGGAAGGGAGGGGATGCAGAAACAAGGGAGGAACAGTCAAGAAACAATAGTGCAGCCTTGGGGCAGGGTCCTGGTTCCCCCTCAAAGGATATATATAACAATATCTGTGAGATGTTTCTCAGATACTGAAAGCCCCACCTGGTGGGAGAAGTTAACTGTATGCTGCCCACAAGCACACAGACCCCAGACCCAGTTGGAACCAGAAGGTTGATGATGCTGACTCCCACTTACCTCACCACCAACCAATCAGAAGAACGTCCATGAGCTGATCACGCCCTCTTTGAACCATTACTATAAAACTCCTCCTACCCACCCCAGGTCAGGACACACAGTTTTGAAGGCATTAGCCCACTGTGGCCCCCTTTGCCTGGCAAAGCAATAAAGCTATTCTTTTCTACTTCACCCAAAATTCTGTCTCCAAGATTTAATTCGATGTTGGGTACAGAGGCCAGATTCAGCATCATCACCCCCCTTCACTTTGGTTGCCCAAATATCCCACCAATACACACTTTACTCCAGACAACCCAGTGTTTTAGGGTCTGTACTATTCTTTTTATAATTCCTACCCCTAGAATATCTTATTAACCCTGAGTCCCTATTATAGCTGGAACCTGCTTGATAAAGTGGTATCAAATTGTATTAACTAATTCAGACCGTGGGCATCATGAGTGATAATTGATGGATGTCTTTGTCTTCTTATGCAGCATTTTAACAGAGCCAAATAAGAAAGATCTTCATAGCAATATAGCAGAATGTTTAAGAGTACACCTAGTTGATTTTACAAGATGGATATGATGGTGTAAAAAAAAATTTTTTTTAAACAGACTTTTAACTTGCTCTCTAGACTCATTAATGTCCACCCTGAACAAAATACCAAGAAAATATTGCTTTGCTTTGCTTTTCCTTTTTTATTTTTTCAAATTTTTATTTGTTTGTTTGTTTGTTTATGGTCCTGCTCAACTAAAAAATCCTCTGCCCTCATTCAGATACTAAAAAGTCCAGTCCAGTCCAGTCTAGTCTAATCACAAAACTGAAATCTTCCTTTCAAGTTATAACTTCTCCCCTCTCCCAGCTCCAACATGCTTTGGGCTTGGATGTCTGCAGCAGGTAAGTAGGATGAAGCTGGCTTCCTTTCTCTTCCTTGCTCACCCCCTCTCCTGCTAGGTCAGGCCCAGAGTACAGTTGTGATCTTGTATCACTGTCCTCTGGTATCCAAGGCTGATTCTCCTCTAAAGGTTTTTTGGGGCAGGCCCTCAGAAACCCTCTCATGAAGGTACGTTAACTGCCTCTCCTCCAGCAGACTGCTGACTATTCTCCCCTCCTCCATCCCTGGCTTCTGACCGTCCATTCCTCTTCTCGTGCTTTCCTTCATCACTCACAGCAATACCCTAGGGAGGATGTAGGATGATGTAGTAAATTTCCTGTGGGTTAACCTTTAACCCAGAGAGGCAGTAGGCATCATTGAGCTGGTCTAAATTTCCTTCCTAATCCTACTTCTGATGGATGAATTATTCTGAGGCACGCTTTTTCTTTAGAGCCACGGAGCAGTGGCTAACTTGGCATATCACCTCAAATTTGCTTCTTATCTTTCTCTGCCTCATCTCTTTCCTTCTCTCTTGCTGCGCTGTGATGTGCCTCCCAAATAAGCATTATCACCTCAACCTTGCCTAAGACTCCTTCTTTTTTAATTGGACCTGAAATAGGAAACCAGAAATACCATCATATTTCATAAGTTTTCCTTTACTGTGGAATAAATCCAAACAATCAATTTCGATTTCATCTGGAAAATAAAGAAATTTGGACTTTGCATTGAGATAATTTGATAGGGCACTGAACATTTATTACTAATCACAGCATGATTAATTTAGGCATCTTCTGCACACCCACTGCACCAACCTAGTCCAGAGCAACATAATCTCTTGCCTAGACTTGAACCACAAATTCCTAACTGGTCTCCCTGACTCTAGCATTTTCCTGCTTCAACACATTCTCCCTACTGCTGCCAGAATGACTGCCTCAGGATACACTAACTGCCTTTGGGACCTTTGTTAAAGAGGCATCTCTTACCTTTAGACTCCTCAGGCATGAATCAAAACATGACTTCCTCTCTCAAACTCCACAAGATGCAAGCATTCCTTGACACACTTGCCTCTTCCAAAGAAGGGGGGAGGAGAAACAGCACACCAACAGCACTCACCAAAGAACTCCTGACTCTCAGCTTAATAAACAAGCCCCCAAATCCCAAAGCTTAACACAATATATGCTTACCTTTCACACATGTCACAGTTCAATGAGAGATGGAGGTGGAATAAAGGCTCTGTTCCATCTAGTCTTTCAGGGACCCAGCTTCCTTCCATCTAGTAGCTCCTTCATCCCCCAGGATTTACAATCCTATTCCAGGTCCTCTGCCTCCCATCTGCCAAGGAGCAAAGAAAGCAAGCATGGAGGACTGGGGTTTAAGGCCCAGCCTGTAAGGGGCACACATGGCTTCTGCGTAACACCCCCTGTAATGTTTAATTTTACACGTCAACTTTCAGGGTGCTTTTGGATGATATTGACATTAAAATCAGTGAACTTTGAGAAAAGCAGTTGGCCCTCCATAATGTGGGTGGGCCCAATCCAATCAGTTGAAGGCGTGATTAGAACAAAAAGAGCAGCCTCTCTGAGCAAGAGGGAATTCTCCATCTGACTGCCTTCAGACTGCATCTGTGTCATCAGCTCCCCTATGTCTCGAGCCTGCCAGCCCGCACTGCAGATTCTGGACTCACCAGCCTCCATAATCATGTGAGCCAATTCCTCCTAATAAATCTCTGTATACACACACACACACACACACACGCACGCACACACGCACGCACGCACGCACGCACTCACACACATCCTGGTATTGATTCTGTTTCTCTGGAGAACGCTGACTAATACGTCCCCTTGGCCACAATGCAGGCCCCTAACTGCAAGGAAGCTTGGCAATGTAGCACTTTCTAAAACAGACATATGATCGTGTAACTTCCCTGTGTTAAGGGAGACTTCCTATTGCTCTCAGAACAAGGTCCAAACTTATTATCAAGTCACGAGTTCTCCAAATTCTTATCTTTTTCTACATCTCCATTTGAACCTCTAATGCTCTCCCACTACACACTCTGATGGATTTCATCTGATGGGTCTCACCCTCTATTGACTGCAGGTCTTCCTTATACATTATTAACGACAATAGCTAACACTTACTGAGCACTTATCATCTGCCAAGCACTGTCCCCCCCAAAATTAAATGCATTTCTCATTTAATCCTTACAACAGCCCTGTGAGGTGAGTATTATTACAAATACTTTACAGATGGAAAAACTGTGACACAGAGAACTTAGGTAATTCACCCAAGGTCCAACAGCAAGTAAATAATGAAGGATTCAAATTCCTCATCTAACTTGAAAACCTCCTTCACCTCCAGTTTCTCTTTACCAAACTCTACCACTATCGCCCCTTCACCTGTCTAATACTTTATCATCCTTAGGATATCAATCAAAACCTCTCTCTTTCAGGACATATTTATGACTCCATAGACTTCATCAGGTCTACCCACTAAAGTTTTCAAGGAACCCTTTATCTCCCGTATGATAGCACATTCATTGTGACTACTTATATAATTGAACATCACCTATCTCCCTTAGTGTTTAAGTTCAGGATGGCAGAAGTACATACATACACACACACCAGAGAGAGATGACAAAATATTTCATGTACAGTATTAACGAAAAGATAAAATACGTAGTGCACTAAATATCTGTCATTTGCCCCTTCAGATCCACTCTTTACCCTTTGTCTTGGTCAGTTCAAACTGTTATACAAAGTACCATAAACTGGGTGACTCATCAACAATAGAAATCTATTTCTCAACAGTTCTGGAGGCTGGAAGGTGGAGATGATGGTGGCAGCGCGGTCAGGTTCTAGTGACAGCCCTCTTCTGGGCTGCAGACTGACGATCTCTTTCTATCCTCACACAGCAGAAGCAGGGCTAGAGGGCCTTCTGGGGTCCCTTTCAGAAGACTCTAATCCCTTATAAAATCCACCCTCATGACCTTATTACCTCTCAAAGGCCCCACATCCTAATACCATCAAACTGTCAATTAGGGGCTTCCCTGGTGGTGCAGTGGTTGAGAGTCCGCCTGCCGATGCAGGGGACACGGGTTCGTGCCCCGGTCCGGGACGATCCCACATGCCGCGGAGCGGCTGGGCCCGTGAGCCATGGCCGCTGAGCCTGCGCGTCCGGAGCCTGGGCTCCACAACGGCAGAGGCCACAACAGTGAGAGGCCCGCGTACCGCAAAAAAAAAAAAAACCTGTCAGTTAGGATTTCAACATGAATTTTGGGAAGACACAAATATTCAGTTCATTGCATTCCAGCCCTGGCTCCAAAAATGCATGTCCTTCTCACATGCAAAATATATTCATTCCATTCCAGTAACTGAAAGTCTTAACTCATTCCAGCATCAACTCTAAAGTCCAAAGTCTCATAAAAATCATCTAAATCAGATATGAATGAGACTCATACTAAAGCAAAATTCCTCTCCAGCTGTGAACCAATGAAATCAAGCAAATCATGTGCTTCTAAAATGCAATGGTAGGACAGGCATAGGACAGACATTCCCATTTCAAATGGGAGAAAAAGGAGAGAAGGAAGGAGTAATGGGTCCTTAGCAAGCCCAAAACCTAGCAAGGAAAACTTCATGAGATCTTAAGACTCGAGAATAATCCTCTTTGGCTCCATACTCTACGTTTCAGTCCCACTACGGTGGTCCCACCTTCTAGACCCACTGGGGTGTCACTATCACCCTGAAGCTTGGCAAGGAACTGCCTATGCTGTTTCTCTCTGCAGTGGCTCCACCCATGCCATGGTTCTCTGTCAGGATGGAGGTCACACCTCCAGGACTCCACTGAGCTTTGGTCCCACCCTTTGAAATCAAGGTGGATATAGTCCTGTCCCCTGGACCCAAGCATTCTGGGCCTGTGTTAGGAGTGAACTCTGATGATCTTCTGAATCGCCTTCAGGGTCTTTTTCCCTTGTCTTGACAATAGCATGTTTGTAGTCAAATAGTTCTATGGTCCAGTCCTGAAGGATCTAAGAAGTTTGACAGACTTCCCTCATTTTGTCCCATTTCCTCTGCCAGTCCCAGCTGGCAGTTTTTCCGTTGGTATAATCCCATCTCTATTCTTGGCTTTTGTTGAGATGGTTGATTAATTCCATGGTTCACATCCCTTAGTGTTCTCTTCCAAACACACTTTCTTATCTTTTGCAATATGAATAGGCTAAGAATTTTCCAAATCTGCAAGCTCTGGTTCATTTTTGCTTAATGGTTCTATCTTCAAAGCATTTCTGTCTCCTCACATTCTACTATAAGCAGTCAGAAGGAACCAGGCTTTTCCTTCAACATTTTCTTAGAAATCGCTTCAGCTAAATATCCAATTTCATCACTGGCAAGTTCTACCTTCCACAAAAGACTAGAACACCAACACAATTTAGGCAAATTTTTTGCCATCTGATAACAAGGATCACCTTTCCTCCAGTTTCTAATAACCTATTCCTTATTTCCATCTGAGACTCGATCAAAATAGCCTTTACTGTCCATATTTATATAAACATTCTGTTCATGAGTTATTAGGTATTCTCTAAGGAGAAGGAAGCTTTCTCTACAGCTCTCTTCTTTCTGAGCTTTCATCAGAATCACCTTTAAAAATCTATTCACAACAATCTCCGTTTCTTCCAGCATCCACCTCAAAACTCTTCCAGCCTCTACCCATTACCCAGTTTCAATCACATTTTTAGGTATTTGTTAGAGCAGCATTCCCACTTACTGGTACCATTTTCTGTCTTAGTCCAGGCTTCTATAGCAAAGTACCATAGACTGGGTGGTTTATAAACAGCCTAAATTTATTTCTCACAGTTCTAGAGGCTGCAAGTCTGAGATCAGAGTGTCAGCCTGCCTGGATTCTGGTAAGGACCCCTTCCTAGGTTACAGACTGCCAACTTTTCCTTGAATCATCAAATGGAAGAAAGAGGGTGAAAGAGCCCTCAGGGTCCCTTTTATAAAGGCACTAATCCCATTTTTGAGGGCTTCATCCTCATGAACTAATCATCTCCAAAAGTATCCACCTCCTAATACCATCACATTTGGGGTTAGGATTTCAACATATGAATGCGGGGGCACAAATATTCAGTCCATTGCACCCTTCTCTACTCTACTTTGTGTCCAAGGAGGCTGACATTTGTGGGCCATGTCAACAGTCTCCCTCGCTCTCTGGTTTCTGTTGGGTTTGTCCAATGGAAGGGCATGGAAGGTAACCAGATGGTAAGTGAAGAGCAAGGTCAAGGTATCTTGATTTTTCCTTGTCCTTCTGCAGATGCCCACAGCTCTTGTAAGGCAGTTCTCTCCTATAAGTGCTCCCTCCAATATCTGGTAACCATTACTTCCCCCCTCTTGCTACTCTCTACTGTCATTAATCTTTGGATATTTCACTGTCCCTTGTTGAGTTTTCTTAACCCTTTCCCACACCTTTGAAAAGAGCCCATTCATTAAAGTCTCCTCCATTACTTCATTTGAGTATTTGCTATCTCTTTCTCGCCAGGACCCCAATTAATACACATAGCAGAAAACTTAATAAAAAATGTGCAAAATTTATATTAAGAAGCTATAAAGCACTAGTAATGGACACAAAAATGAGCATGAAAAAATGTAAAAACATACCATATTCTTGAATAGGAAAAATCAACCTAATAAAGGTGCAAATCTCCATTAATTAGTCCATAATTTTAAATTGATTCTAGTAAAAATACTAGCGATACTTATAACTAAAGAAGCCAATCTTAAAGTTTATATTAAAATATAACAAGCAAAAATAAACAGGAAAATTCTGAAAAAAAGAGAGTAACATGGAAGAACCAGCCCTACTTGTTATAAGTTAAAAGCTACAATATCAAGAATAACACAGTTCCTGCTCAAAAACTGATTTAAAAATTCATTAAAATAAAAAAGAAAGTTCAAACATAGACCTAAGTATATGAAATACTTTAGTATGTCATAAGAGTGTTTCAAATGTTGAAAAAGATAAATCGTTCAATAAATGATTTGGGGACAATCCAAACATTCACTGAAAAAAGTAGTCTTCCTTCTCTTTTTTTATTTTCCTTTTCTTTTTACAGATTTATTGAGGCATAACTGATAGACAAAAAAGCTGCACATATTTAATGTATACAATTTGATGAGTTTGAATACATGCGTACAACTATGATATCATTACTACAATCAAGGTAATAAACATATCCATCACCTCCAAAAGTTTCCTTGTGTCTAGTTTTTTTTTTTTTTCTGTTTTTTGGGTTTTTTTGTTTTTGTTTAGAGTAGAACATAGTATGAAATCCATCCTCTCAAATTTTTAAGTGCACGATACTATTTCGTTAACTACAGGCGCTACGTTGTACAGCAGATTTCTAGAACTTACTCAGCTCGTATAACTGTAACTTTATACCTAGTGAACAACAACTGCCCCTCTTCTCTTTGCCCATCCCCTGGCAACCACAATTCCATTAATATTTTTTGCTTCTATAAATTTGACTATTTTAGATAGCTCATGGAAGTGGAATCATGGAGCATTTGTCCTTCTGTGACTGATTTATTTCACTTAGCGTAATGGCTTTCAGGTCCATCCATGCTGTTGTAAATGGTAAGATTTCCTTCTATTTTTAAGACTGAATGATATTCCATTGTATGTATATACCACATTTTCTTTATTTATTCATCTGTTGATGGAAATTTGGGCTGTTCCCATATCTCGGCTATTGTGAATAGCTACAGTGAACATGGGAGTACTAATATCTCTTTGAGATTCTGCTTTCAATTCTGGGTATCCAAATACATACCCAGAAGTGGGATTGCTGAATCATCCAGTATTTCTATTTTTAATTTTTTAGGAACATCCATACTATTTTCCTTTTCTTAATCTCGTTAATTTGGGCTTCCTATCCCTTTTTCCTGAGGTGTGTTTAAATTTTGTGGCACCTAAGCATCAAAAGAAGATCATCTGACCCTGTGTGTCATCTGAGCCTAGTGGCATTTATTACGTGTCCATTGCCTCCTTCTGGTCCTTAGTACAGGCAGGGAATATCGAGACATGCCTCATCCCTGTCTGCATGGCTCCTTCAGGTCCAACACAATCTCTGCTACTACTGGGAGACTTCTAAGGGTTAAGACTTTTTCTACATCAATATTATATTGGGGTACAGGACATCTGTGTGATTATCTAAGGTGCCACATTTCCTCTAAAATATGGTACCTTCAAAGAATGGCTGTGCTAAGTGTTCTTAGTGGTCCTATATATGTATACTTTTAATGGTTAAAGTATTATTAGGGTCTAAGTTTATAAAGATCAAAACTGGGTAGCACGAGTGTGTAAATAGAATCCAATAAGGAAATAGAAACAGATGGCATCTTGCCATCTCTCCAGTGCTCTTCCTAAGGAGCAAGGCAGAGATACCTTTAATCACAGATACTACAAATTCATTTGAAATGTTTGTATCTGCTGGAGAAGATCTACCCTGATCTTATCCCCAGCTCTGCCTTTTTATTTTCTTGGGGCCTTAGCATTTTGGAAAATAAATGCCAGGGAGAGAATGAAAACCAATTTGATTTCACCAAACCTTCACCTTCCACATTCCTATCCAAGCAATGAGCACAGAATAGCATATACACTTAAATAAAGAAAAGGGCAAAAGAGTGAAGGCAAATATGAGGGTGGTAGAGGGAGAGCTGGGATTTCAAAAATCTACAAAATGCCATATTTATAATATAAAAAGATCCTTTAAAAGGACACTGAATGTCACAAGAAAACCAACTAAAGAATCAACTGCTTCACTTGACAATAATAATACATAAGCACATTTAAGAATGAAAGAGAGAAAACAGAAAGATTAAATTTTTTGCTTATTTTGGGCTTTGCTGGGGAATTCATTTGGGTGACTTCCACTACAAACTTATGTTTCCATTTAGACATACTGAAGTACTTCATTGAACCTACTGCAAAAACCATTCTCAACACCCTCCCTTTTATTCTCCTTCCCTTTATTTGTCCCTCAGGAAGAAATTCTCCTCCCCATTTATGTTCTTACCCCAAAACGCCACCACTAGGATCTTGATTCAATCAAAGACCCTCCCAGCATTTCTAATGACTCCTTTCTCTTCTCATGCTAATATGCTCAGACCTCTGCTCTTCAGCCCATCCCATATGTGTATTCTAGATTCATCTTTACCAAAACCTCACTGTTCTTTTTTGACTATGAAATATAGCAGGTACCTCTTACTTTAAGATTCAAGCGCTTCAAAATATGGCACTTTAAGAAAAAGGTCATGCTAAGTGTTCTTAATGGTCCTATATGTGTATGCCACTAATGATTAAAGTATTATTGGGTTCTAGGTTTATAAAGGTCAAAGACCAGCAGCACAGTGTATAAGTCAAGATTCAACCAGGAATCAGAAACCACTCTGAATATTTAAATCAGAGGGAATTGTGTGTAGGAAACTGATAACACAAGTGAGGCAAAAGCTGAGAAGCCAAATAAAGCTTCTGGTTGATACCAGCAGGCTTGAGGAACCAAAGGAGGAGGTGGTGTTACAGGAGCTCCAGGGCTGGGTCACCCAGGAGAACCTGGAACCATGGCAACCATTATCATAGACAGCAGGAGCCACAGAGGAGATGCAGGCACTGCCAGAAATCCCACCTGGGGCAAAGAGATAGAGGGAAAATGCCCCATTTCCCAGTGCATTTCCATCCCCTCATACCCTAGTCATCTATCTTGCCTTCTTTCTGTAACCTTACTCTTGCCCTGCAGCCCTGACCTTTAGACTGCTCCCCTATTCTGGACTTGGCTCATGTGGCCCTCACATCCCTACATCTCCAGCACTTCTTGCTACTCCAGATCCTGGCCCACCCTCACAGTACCACCAGTTCAGCTCTCAAGACCTTGCCTGAGTGAGTTTTCTGATACTTGCAAATGAGAGAGTCCTGATCCAATTCACAAACATCAATGCGGTCTGTCATCTGTTCCATAAATCTTACATTTTGTGCCTAAGAATAATGATGTCTTTTCTTTTACTTTCTCATTTTCTATTCATTTTCATCACCAGCACTATCGGTTGACATTCCTTTTGGAGTTACTGTTCATAGAGAAACATAGTTTTAATACTTCATCAGACATTATGTTCATAAGAACAGATAGAAATAATATAACTCCTGTGAACTAGAAATGCTGCACAGTCTTCTGGGTCTAAAACAAAAGGAAAACACATTCACAAGCTGAGCGAAGGGGACATCAGTGGACCCCATCGTGAGGCATCAGGACACTAGATTTGGCAGTTTGGCACAGTGAGTATACATACGGGCTTTGAGCCAGGCAGACATGTGACCATCTTAAGCCTCAGTTTCTTCATCTGTATATGGACATTTTACTAGTCCGTCTCTTATGGAGCTGCCATATTAAATGAGATAATTCATGTAACAGAATATTCAAAGTTCCTTGCACATACTGAGACCAATAAAATGTCAGCTTTTTTTTTTTTATTCCTACTAGAAATGGCAGAGGCTGATAATAGATGGTAGTTGACATTACCCAACACAGAAAATAAGTGAAGCATGAATTTATGGAATTGTTGGTCAAAATATATGTCTGTCATTTTTGACAAATTGCTGAAGGGAATCATAAGTACTATAGACCAGTGACTCTAACTTTAGTACCAGAAAATCTGGCAGACTAATAAACTACTAAATATACAAAGAGAGATGTGTATACATACACACAGGTACAGACATAACTTGGAGATAATTTCAGGTTTGGTTCCAGACCACCACCATAAACAGAATATCCCAATAAAGGGAGTCATGCAAGTTTTTTGGCTTCCAAGCATATAGAAAAGTTATGTTTACACTATACTATAGTCTATTAAGTGTGCAATAGCATTATGTCTAAAAACACAATGTACATACTTTAATTTAAAAATGCTTTACCGCTGGGACTTCCCTGGTGGCGCAGTAGTTGAGACTCCACACTCCCGACACAGGGGGCCCAAGTTTGATCCCCGTTCCTGGAACTAGATCCCACATGTATGCTGCAACTAAGAGTTTGCATGCCACAACTAAGGAGCCAGTGAGCCACAACTAAGGAACCTGACTGCTGCAACTAAGGAGCCCACGAGCCACAACTAAGGAGCCCATCTGCTGCAAATAAGACCGGATGCAACCAAATAAATAACAAATAAATAATTTTTTTTTAAATGCTTTACTTCTAAAAAAATTCTAACCATCTGAGCCTTCAACGAGTTGTAATCTTTTTGCTGGAGGAGAGTCTTGCCTCCATGTTGAGGGCTGCTGACTGATCAGGGTTGCTGAAGGTTAGGATGACTGTGGTAATTTCTTAAAATAAGACAACAATGAAGTTTGCCACATTGATTGACTCTTCCTTTCACAAATGAATTCTCTGTAGGCATGCAATGCTGTTTGATAGTATTTTATCCACAGTAGAATTTCTTTCAAAATCACAGTCAATCCTCTCAAACCTTGCCACTTCTTTATCAACTAAGTTCACATAATATTCTAAATCCTTTGTTGTCATTTCAACAATCTTCATAGCATCTTTGCCAGGACTAGATTCCATCTTAAAAAACTACTGTCTTTACTCATCCATAAGAAGCAACTCCTCATCCATTAAGGTATTATCATAAGATTGCAGCAATTCAGTCACATCTTCAGGCACTACTTCTAATTCCAGTTCCCTCGCTAGTTCCACCACATCTGCAGTTACTTCCTCCACTGAAATCTTGAACCCCTCAAAGTCACCCAGGAGGGTTGGAATCAACTTCTTCCTAACTCCTGTTAATGTTGATATTTTGACCTCTTCCCATGAATCATGAGTTTTCTTAATGATATCTATAATGATGAATACTTTCCAGAAGGTTTTCAATTTACTTTGCCCAGATCCATCAGAGGAATCGCTATCTATGGCAGCTATAGAATTACAAAATGTACTTCCTGAAAAATAAGATTTGAAAGTTGAAATTAATACTTGGTCCATGGGCTGCAGAATGGATGTTGTGTTAGCCGGCATGAAAACAACATTAATCTCATTATACATCTCCATCAGAGCTCTTGGGTAACCAGGTGCATTGTAAATGAGCAGTAACATTTTGAAAGAAATCTTTTTTTCTGAGCAATAGCTCTCAACAGTGGGCTTGAAATATTCAGTAAACCATGTTGTAAACAGACATGCGGTCATCCAGGCTTTGTTGTTCCATTTATAGAGCAAAGGCAGAGTATATTTAGCACAATTCTGAAGGGCCCTAGAATTTCAGAATGACAAATGAGCATTGGCTTCAACTTAAAGTCACCAGCTGCATTATCCCCTAACAAGAGAGTCAGCCTGTCCTTTGACGCTTTGAAGCCAGGCATTGACTACTCCTCTCTAGCTATGAAAGTCCTAGATGGCATCTTCTTCCAATAGAAGGCTGTTTTGTCTACAATGAAAATGTGTTGTTAAGTGTAGCCATCTTCGTTAATTATCTGAGCTAGATCTTCTGGATAACTTGCTGCAGCTTCTACATCAGCACTTGAGGTTTTATCTTGCACTTTGATGTTATGAAGACAGCTTCTTTCCTTAAACTTCATGAACCAACCTCTGCTAGCTTCAGATTTTTCTTCTGCAGCTTCCTCTCCTCTCTCAGCACTCACAGAATTAAAGAGACTTAGGGCCTTGCTCTGGATTAGGCTTTGGCTGAAGGGAATGTTGTGGCTAGTTTGGGTCTTCTATCTAGACCACTAAGACTTTCTCCACATCAGCAATAAGGCTGTTTCACTTTCTTATCATTCATGTCTTCAGTGAAGCAGCACTTTTAATTTCCTTCAAGAACTTTTCCTTTGCATTCAGAACTTGGCTAACTGTTTGGTGCAAGAGGCCTAGCTTTTGGCCTATCTCGGCTTTCAACATGCCTTCTTTCACTTGAACATTTAGAGGCCATTGTAAGGTTATTAACTGGACTAATTTCAATATTGCTGTGTCTCAGGGAATAGGGAGGCCTGAGGAGAGGGAGAGAGATGGGGAATGGCAGTCGGAGGAGCAGTCAGAACACACACAACATTTATCGATTAAGTTCACCGTCTTAGGGACTTTCCTGGCAGTCCAGTGGTAAGACTTCACCTTCCAATGCAGGGGGTGCAGGTTCGATCCCTGGTCTGGGAGCTAAGATCCCACATGCCTCACAGCCAAAAACCAAAACATAAAACAGAAGCAATATTGTAACCAATTCAATAAAGACTTTTAAAATGGTTCACATCAAAAAAAATCTTAAAAAAAAAAAAAAGTTCACCGTCGTATATGGGCACGGTTCGTAGTGCCCCCAAACAATTACAATAGTAACATCAAAGATCACTGATAGCAAATGTAATAATAATGAAAGAGTTTGAAATATTGTGAGAATTACCAAAATGTGACACAGAGACACGAAGTGAGCAAATGCTGTTGGAAAAATGGCACCAACAGACTTGCTCAATGCAGGGTTGCCACAAAACTTCATTTTGTGAAATATGCAACATCTGTGAAGCACAATAAAGCAAAGCACAACGAAACAAGGTGTACCTGTATACCTACAGATGTGAAACCACCTAAAAAAATTAACATAAATCCTCCCTGACCTCAACTGTTACTAACAAGTAACCATGTATTTAATCCCACATGAAAATATATTACAACATTTGTAAAGTACTTAATTATAGATGCAAGGATGATTTACAGCAGAATGTATGTGCACGAAATGCAAGTCTGAGCCCACAAGTCACATGTGCAAGAGATAGAATTTTATTTTTCTGGAATTCAGTTCATTATCTATTCCAAACTCGCATTCAGAAACTAAATCTCATGCAATACAAAGCCCTCCAGCCACCCCACAACTACCTCCCCTCCACTGGAGTGAGGAGACTAAAGCAGCATCAGTAACAGTTCCCCTAGTAGCCATAGCAGAGCCTGAAATGAAAGGAAAACTAGGTAACACTGACCTTGTGTTCACTTAAATTTTTGACATTTTTTTCACCATGCACTTTTATGTTAATTTTGAGTTTTCATATATTGCAGTAAAATATTATTTATCTTGATTAGTGAGTTCTTTGGTACCCCATTAAATTTTGCACCCAACGTGGGTGACTCACATGTTCCACCCTAGTCTCAAACCTTCTTCTTTCACCCTGAGATCAAGTTTAAGTTCCAGGAGCTTATATAGTTGTGACGGGTGAAGAGAGTAGGCTGGAGATGTAGGGTCGTCGTCTATCGAAACCAGCATTCTTTGAGATGCGTTTCTGGCAGGTCATTTGGCCTCAACTTCAAGACCCTTCAAAACTGGCCCTTATTCAATCACTTCCATGCCCACTCCAAGTTGCTCAGAAAACATTCATCTGCAATTCCATATCACTCTGGGGCTTCAGGTCAATTATTAGGGTTGTCTGAGATACTTTACCACCTGTGTCCCACTCTTGCATGCAGAGAAATTGTTCTACTCCTCTGCATGGCACAAAAAGATAGGCAGGAGCCCTGGGTGGTTGACTGAAGCCCATCTTCCTGGACACATCACACCACAAATTTTACACTTGATGTGTAATTTCAGAATATGTCCAGTCCTTGGCAGTCCATCTACTTTCCCAGGCTCCACCTGGGAATGGAGGCACTTGTCCAGAGGGTGCTGATAAATGTTTAACAACCAGTTCTCCAAGGTGGGATGGAAGAGCATTTGCCAATTTTCAGAAAGGAACACTCTCACCAGGGCTGATTTCAAGTCACCCGTGTAATACCAACAAGCTCACTCTACTCCTAAAAATGTGACAACTGGCTCTCAGAAGCAGGGATAAAGCAGACCCTGCACACTACAGCACAGGTCTCCTCAATTTCAGAGCCCCCAAAGCCTATCCAAGATCTCTGTCATTCTAGGGTTAAGGGCAAAGAAGGCAAAAAAGCAAGTGTTAGCCTCCAGTTTTCAGTGACAGTCTCATATCTAATCTCTTGTTTGCCTTCTCACCTTCTTTCTTCTCTGGCCAAGAAAAATAAGGAGCAGAAAGAACAACACTTTATCTAATCTTCCAAATCCATTGACTACTGGAAACGGAAATAGATTAGTCAAGAATTTACCTCTTTTGTAATCTGATTTATCTGTGTTGTCCCTTCCCTACGGCAAGGTAGGCAGAATATCTAACTGTTGAAATGGAGAAAACTGGATTTAGGAAATGTTAAAGGAAAAAGTATCAGTTTACATCTCAATACATATTATTCCACCACATAGTCAAAATAATCTCCAAAGATAAGTGAAATAATAATCTCTTATTTAACAACTTACAGTTTACTTGTTCATGTTGACCTGAAACAAACACACTGTCAGATGTTTCTCCAGCAAAGATGGGTTTATTCAGGATCAGCGGAGAATTGCAGTTTGGGGTCTGCAACCATAGTGAGCCACATGCAAGTGCCCACATGGCAAGGGAAATTTTAAAGAGGGGAAAAGGAAGTTGGAAAGGCTATAGTGTTCCCGGTGAATTTGAGGTTCTTGATGTCTCGCCGCAGAAAAAATTCAGTGAGAGACAAAGTGATAGGTAAGAAATGGATTTATTGAGAGAGTATTTAGAAAGAAACACATGCCACAGGCAGAGTGTGGGCCATCTCAGAAGGCAAGAGAGCCTCGAAATATGGCGTGGTTAGTTTTTCTGGGCTGGATAATTTCGTAGGCTAATGAGTGGGAGGATTCTTCTGATTATTTCAGGTAAGGGGCGGAGATTTCCAGGAATTGGGCCACTGCCCACTTTTTGGCCTTTTATGGTTAGCCTTAGAACTGTCATGGTGCTAGTGGGTGAGTCATTTAGCATGCTAATGTATTACAATGAGCGGATAATGGGGCTCAAGTTCTACTGGTAGTCAAATCTTCCACCATCTTGCATCTAGTTAATCCTAACCAGTTTTTGTCATGTCCTATGGCTATGTCATTCTTTTAAAGGTTGTGCCCTGCCTCCTTCCCTCCTGTTTCATTAGGCTACAAATAATCCATGGCTTTTCATTGGCTGAGTCCTTGACAGGAAAGAAGTCTCTCTTCTTCCTGCTGGGCTCTGCTATCATCACAGGGTGTGAGAACTCCTTCTTCTGGTCTCTCAACTCTATTTAATTGAGGTTTCTGCTTAATAATTTTTTTGCATGCAACACAGATTTATTGCATGCTATTACAAGCTCATTAAGTGTCAGGGTTTACGCTAGGTACTAAATATATAAAGATGAGTAAGTCTGGCTAATCTTTAGGAGTTCACAAACCTCACAGACATTCTCTAGAGTATTGGTTAAAATTAAATATATATATATATATTCCCATATATATTTGATTACAAACCATATATGCATATAAATTATATAAACTATATGCATACCACATAATAAATACATATATACACTATATATACACATAAACTTAGGTGTTAAAACAAAAGCAAACAAACGACAAAAAAAAAAAAAAACAAGAAAATGATTTATTGTAAATCCACCTTTACAGAGGGGTAAGGAAGAGCTTTGTGCTCAAGAAGAGGCTTCTAGATGTTGGCAATATTCTATTTCTTGATCTAAGTGGTACTTACATTGAGGTTCCTTAATTGGTACTATACATCTATAGTTTCATGTTATTTTGATTATGTTATTTTCTTATTTTAAATGCCCCACTAGTGGTTTTGCTAGTTGACTATGTCAAGAATTTTTCTTTTCATGTCTCATATTTTTAGTCCTAAGCATAATCACTTTCTAGGTTTCCCAGTAAGCTGAGTTTCTAATATTCCTGAGGGTGGTTGTTTTGGGGACAGTATCTTTGTGTTTTTTTCCTAACAGCTTTATACATTTAGCCCTCATTTTCTTTTCTAAACAGAAATGGATATGTTTTATCCTTCTCACCAACAGGATGTTAAATTAAATTGTGCTGGGATCAGTTTTCATGATGGCCCAATATTGAACAAAGAGGTACTTTCTTGTAGATGAATTTTTAAAAACTCTAGGGTATGTGAAACCACCAGCAACTGAAGATAGACAACAATCTGCTTTTTCATAGGACGAGGACTGGGGCTGGGATCTCAATTCAGACCTGTGAACAGAGGAAGCTTGAACCAGCAAGACCCCAGGAATCAAGGTTTGGGGCAAGGATATTCCATAAACTAAAAGGGAGCAACAAAAGAAAAATCTGCAAAAATTTCTTAAGGTCTCAGACCAGAGAGTACTGCCTACATGTTCAAAAGGCTCATAGCAGATTAGTATTAGTAAGTAACTCATACTCAGCTACTTACTAATTATGGGACCTGAAGCAACTCACTCCACCTCTGAGCTTGCTTCCTCACCTGTAAAAAAGGGAATAATAACAGTAACTACTTTGGGGGATGTTTATAGGCCTATGATGATGTATGTTGAACGCTCTGTACATGTAAGAGTACATGATTACAGAAATATATTCATTTTCACAAAATTATACAGTAAAATAATTTGGATGTTACCTAGATTTATTTTGTTAGCATTTTATTGTGGAAACTCCCTAATCCAGTAACGTATTTATTATCCAGGGACAGACATTTTGTGTATAACCTAAGATTGTCTAATGGCTAGTGCTAAAAGAAACAAGCAGTTATAACCAATTGACAGATTCTATCTAGAACATACAATTTGAAATATTTATGTCAATAAATATAATTGAGCATAAAAATATTATTTTTAAGGTGCTCTGAGTGCACATTGTAACGTATATTTCTAAAAATACACAAAGGTACTCAAACCACATGTGTGGAAGACATAAGGGAACTTTTATCTTCTATTCTTTTGCCTGTGCTTTCCTGTCTCAGGCCTTCATAACCTCTCAGAAAAAGCTCTACATCTTGTAAGGACAGTAGAGGGGTCACAGAGCCATCAATTAAGTGACAGGAACTGGATCTCAGAAACCCTTCTCTCAGTCCTTGAGCTAGACTAACTTCACTCTAACTCTCAACAATTAGTGTGTCCAGACTACATGGATTTTGCTACCTAATTTTCCAAAATAATGGTTGAGGGAAATTTTAAAACTCCTGACTATTTGTCCCTGACTCATATACTCTCACCTAGGAAACTGCCCGGGGCAGGTTCCATTCCTCACTATTACCATATAAATGGGAAATTCAATTTCCTTCACTACAGCTACTTACTCATTACCTCCCTGCTCCCTTCCACCATCACACTGACACTTCTCCCATCCAGCCCCCGGACATTAGTTCCAGGGATTCCCTCAAATCCCAACTCTTTACACAATATTTGGAATTGCACATGATTCCAATGCAAGAAAATGGTAGGAGTCCCCTCCCATTACTACCACAGTCTGATGACCCCCTCCCCAGTGTTTACCTTAGTAATAAACCAAATAACCACCCCACCCCGATTAAAAAAAAATTCCCTTCATCAGTCAATCAACAAATGCTACTTCAATAGAGAGATCTCTTAAAAGAAATTTTAGGACTTAAAAAAAGCATGAATTAGCCAAGAACTACTGAATATATTTCGGAATTACAGATTCCTGGCAGTGTATAATATGCCAAGTCTTTATGCCGAGATTCCATCTTAGCTTAGAATGGATTCTCCATTCTATGAAGATTAAGGTCAGCATCAATGCACGGGATATTGTCGGTCTTATTGGAATAGACTTGGGGGAAAATAAAACTGTCACATTTGTTCTTTTCTAAAGCCCTACGTACTTTCTGCCTGACAGAGTAGAACATGCATGATACTTTCAAGCTTTTAGGCTGCAAGAGAGAGGTCCACCACAGACCTCACTGAGGATTGATTAAAGGTTTATGATGTTATATTTGGCATTGCAAGGAAACCAAAGCTAAATTGATAAAGTTCTTTATAAGAACTTTATCAGCAAGGCAGTTGAAAACCCCCAAAGAAGAACATTCCATCACTGTAGTTATGTTCAGGTCTGTTTTGTTCACTTTTGTATTGTAGCTCTATTGTCTGGCAGAGTACTTGATATATAATTAATATATAATAAATATTTGTTGAATTAAAAGAAAATGCTACTTCATTACCCCAGTCAATCAACCAATCATTGACCGCTCAACAACTGCTGCTTCATTACATCACTACAGTTCTTACTATTTTACTTAATCCCCCGTTCACCCCTCAGTCCTAACTAATTTCTCCTCACTCAACCATCCACCAGAAGGAACCTCCCCGACAACCTGTGTGGAGTAGATTTCTCTCTAGACTATCTCAGTACTCCATCATACCACCATTCAATTGTTTCTTAATCCTTATCCCAATATAATTGTTTAATGTTTCTTGCTTAGTGTTAATACTTTTTTTTGGTTTATAATCCCATAAGATATTTTGAGCCCCACAGGGGCAGGATCTTGTCTGCCTATTCCACCTCTTTGCTCCAGCACCTGAACCAATGCCTGACACATAGTCTGTCAAAAATAGGAAAGGGTCGGGCTTTCCTGGTGGCGCAGTGGTTGAGAGTCCGCCTGCCGACGCAGGGGACACGGGTTCGTTCGCTCCCCCCGCGGAGCGGCTGGGCCTGTGAGCCACGGCCGTTGAGCCTGCGCGTCCGGAGCCTGTGCTCCGCAACGGGAGAGGCCACAACACAACAGTGAGAGGCCCATGTACCGCAAAAAAAAAAAAAAAAAAAAAAAAAAAAAAAAAAAAAAAAAAAAAAAAAAATATATATATATATATATATATATATATATATATATATATATATATATATATAGGAAAGGGTCTAAGATTTTATCCCACTTGCAAGGCAATAAGTTAGCCTGCACAATTTCACTCATGCTGATAGAAGACACAAGACTCTGGATCAAAAATGAATCACAGCGGGCTTCCCTGGTGGCGCAGTGGTTGGGAGTCCGCCTGCCGATGCAGGGGACACGGCTTCGTGCCCCGGTCTGGGAAGATCCCACATGCCGCGGAGCGGCAGGGCCCGTGAGCCATGGCCGCTGGGCCTGTGTGTCTGGAGCCTGTACTCCACAACGGGAGAGGCCACAGCAGTGAGAGGCCCGCGTACCGTAAAAAAAAAAAAAAAAAAAAAAAAATGAACAGCAATAGCAGTAGGCAGAGTATTGGCAATTTTGCCCAGTTCCCTGAGCCCAAGTCCTACAGGGTGACACCGAAAGGGCCAGATGATACCTGCACACACAGTTGGGTTGTGGTATAAGACATGAACCCTGAGTGTAGAGATTCCAAAAGTCTTATAATGGGCAGTAAACATGCCTGCCCTTCACTCCAGAGGGAGACACGATCTCTATCTTCCAAAGCCATTCAATATATGAACATCCATGAAGGATATTCTGGGACAAAGGGCAGTCAGTGCCTCTCTTGTAAGATGTGTAGGAACACAAGAGACCCATGAAAAATTGTCTGCCAACAAGTAGTGGATCAGAAAATATTTGTTGATTGAATGAATAAACGAACTAGAGCACCAATCCAGCATACATGGTAGAATTAAAAATATAAAATAAAAAATAAATAAAATAAGATAATTTTTTTAAATAAAATAATAAAATAAAATAGGAAGTCTCCGTTTTTTTATTTCCAAAGACCCTTCCTTACCCAGTGGTATGCTGGCAAAGATTTAGCAACCAACGCTTCATTTTGTAGCATTTCTCAGTTTTCTTGGTAAGAACATTCCCAACACGACCAGCTACAGGCTACTGATGTCCCTGATTGCAGAGTTGTGAGAGACACACAGCAGCACACTGTTAGCTAGTATTTTCACCATACAAATACTAAACATGTAAATCACCTCAACAAGTGATTTTACTATCAGTAACGTAGTAAAATTGTAGTAAAATAATTAGGGAGTGATGAGTTTTGAGCATGTATTATCTTAGTTTTAAAAACAATTTAATTTTAAGTTTATATGGTTTAATTTTTAATAACATCTTTAACAACCGGCTCACAAAATTCTTGAAAATGTAACACTTGGCTCTTGTGAGTGGGTACGATCAAGCTCCAATACACCGCAGCCCGTATTGTTGTTATTTCCTATCCCTCCCTGTCTTTGGTGTCACTCTGATTCCTCCAGCCCCTTTATGTACCTTATTTCCAGATCTTCTGTTTCTCTTAAACTGGGCTTCTCATCCTGTTCTTCAAGGCTGAGCTCTGCCTCACGTCCTTTACTACCTTCCCCTGACCCTACTCCCAAAAACCTTCAGGTCTGTACTTCACAACTGCCGGCCCCTCTCCCGCTAACACTAACACATACATCATACCAGCCCGTGGAAGCCCCCCACAACTCCGCCACCCCCAGGGAGGGGTCCAGGGATTCCACGTAGCCTTCATCAGTAATCATGTCCATAGCAGGGGAGACCACCACTGGATTCCCAACTGATACCTTTCAAGGCATTTTCTCATGGAATCATTGTCACAACTTTTTGTTAGGCTCTTTTGGTGCCATATTTTAAGTACTTCATGTACTCTAATTGGGATTTATAAACAAATCAGAGATGCTGATATCTCTTCTTATATGAAAGATGCATTTGGACTTCCTAACTTAGAAAGGAACTTGGAAAACATATTCAAATAGAAGACTACTTGACGTATATTCGATTTATAGAACTATGTCCACCAGAGGGCAGCAAAAAATTTTAATATGTGAATAACATTCACTCAATGCAGAAACTGAGAACACACCTGTATTATTACTTGCTAAATAGAAAGCCATTAGAGTCCTAGACGGCAACATTACTTCAAGTTTATGTGGCAATAAATAAATAAATAAATAGGAGACCTTATTTCTTAAGACTAAAAAAAAAAAATCATGAATGCATGAATATTCCTATTTATTTTTTGAGAATTTCAATATTATGAAGAAATATCATGATAAAGCTCAAATTTCATTTTTTACTTCAAAGCCTCAATGCAGTAGTCCCCTTTATCCACATTTTGGCTTCCCATGATTTCAGTTACCTTTAGTCAACTGTGGTCTGAAAATATTAAATGGAAAATTCTAGAAAACAACAATTCGTAAGTTTTAAATTACAGCCATTCTGAGTAGCATGATGAAATCTCTCACCATCCCACCCAGGAAGTGAAACAGCCTTTTGTCCAGGGTATCCACACTACCCGCCCATTACTAGAGGAAAAAACATAGTATATATATATGATTTGTTACCATCCACAGTTTCAGGCATCCACTGGAGGTCTTGGATATCCCACGGATAAGGAGGGACTACAGCATTAACTTCCTTAGTAGTTGAATCTCCAGGTGGTTACTCATGGATCCATTTAACACATATTATTTGCACACTTCTCATGTTCAAAACATTGTGCTAGCAATCACCACTTCTGAGGCATAACTTGAGGAATACAGAAATGATTGCCTGTCTGTATTAGTCAGAGTTCTCCAGAGAAACAGAACCAACAGGAGATACATATGTGTATAAAGAGATTTTTTTTTTTATGAATTTGCTCATGCAATTATGGAGACTGGAAGTCTGAAACCTGTAGGGCAGGCTGGCAGGCTGGAAATTCAGGCAGGAGTTGATGGTGCCGTCTAGGAAACCTCAGCCTTTGCTCTTAAGCCCTTCAGCTGGCTGGATGAGCCCATACACATTATAAAACTTAATGTCCTTTACATAAAATAAGCTGAATGTAGATATTAACAACATCTACAAAATGCCTTCACAAAAACACTAAGTTTAGAGTTTAATAACTGGTTACAATAGCCTAGCCAAGTTGACCTATAAAACTAACCATCACATTGCTCCACAACATTTCCCCTGTCCAAGGGCCATGTCCCAGAAATGCCATCCTTGGAAAACTGTGCTTTGAGTCATGAATTGCTCTTCCCAGATACCTTCTAAAATGCATATATCCTTGCTGGGTAAATATACCTATTTAGACACTAATGTGTGTCTGCCAGGTTATCACATATGTTTCTCCAGACGAGAAAGCCTGTGGCATTCTGTAAGCACAGAGTAGCAGGAGGTTCTGATATGCTAAAAAGAAACCTGTGATTTACCATCAACAACCACCAATATCCTAATTTTACATACAACTTCCCCTCCTCAAAAGAGCTGGTGTTCTTGGTATGGTGTAAGAAACTACATATTTGTTGTTTTTAGAAACTGCATCCACCTTGTAACCCAGCAACTAAACAACTACAGCATGATGCTTCACTCCCTAACTCTTGTTCAATGTGACATGCAAAGTTTCAATTCAAAGTGCTTTGCTTAACAAAATCCAACAGCACATTAAAAGCATCATACACCATGTTCAAGTGGGTTTTTTCTGAGGGAGGCAAGGATTCTTCAATATACGCAAATCAATCAATGTGATAAACCATATTAAAAAATTGAAGAAGAAAAACCATATGATCATCTCAATGGATGCAGAAAAAGCTTTCAACAAACTTCAACACCCATTTATGATAAAAACCCTCCAGAAAGTAGGCATAGAGGGAGCTTACCTCAACATAATAAAGGCCATATATGACAAACCCACAGCCAACATCATTCTCAATGGCAAAAAACTGAAACCATTTCCACTAAAATCAGGAACAAGACAAGGTTGCCCACTCTCACCACTATTATTCAACATAGTTTTGGAAGTTTTAGCCACAGCAAGCAGAGAAGAAAAAGAAAAAAAAGGAATCCAAATCAGAAAAGAAGAAGTAAAGCTGTCACTGTTTGCAGATGACATGATACTATACATAGAGAATCCTAAAGATGTTACCAGAAAATTACTAGAGCTAATCAATGAATTTGGTAAAGTAGCAAGATACAAAATGAATGCACAGAAATCTCTTGCATTCCTATACACTAACGATGAGAAATCTGAAAGAGAAATTAAGGAAACACTCCCATTTACCATTGCAACAAAAGGAATAAAATACCTAGGAATAAACCTACCTAAGGAGACAAAAGACCTGTATGTAGAAAACTATAAGACACTGATGAAAGAAATTAAAGATGATACAAACAGATGGAGAGATATACCATGTTCTTGGATTGCAAGAATCAACATTGTGAAAATGACTATACCACCCAAAACAGTCTACAGATTCAATGCAATCCCTATCAAACTACAAATGTCATTTTTCACAGAACTAGAACAAAAACTTTCACAATTTGTATGGAAACACAAAAGACCCCAAATAGCCAAAGCAATCTTGAGAAAGAAAAACGTAGCTGGTGGAATCAGGCTCCCTGACTTCAGACTATACTACAAAGCTACAGTAATCAAGATAGTATGGTACTGGCACAAAAACAGAAAGATAGATCAATGGAACAGGATAGAAAGCCCAGAGGTAAACCCACACACATATGGTCACCTTATCTTTGATAAAGGAGGAAAGAATATATAATGGAGAAAAGACAGCCTCTTCAAGAAGTGGTGCTAGGAAAACTGGACAGCTACATGTGAAAGAATGAAATTAGAACACTCCCTAACACTGTACACAAAAAGAAACTCAAAATGGATTAAGACCTAAATGTAAGGCAGGACACTATAAAACTCTTAGAGGAAAACATAAGCAGAACACTCTATGACATAAATCACAACAAGATCCTTTTTGACCCACCTCCTAGAGAAATGGAAATAAAAACAAAACTAAACAAATGGGACCTAATGAAGCTTAAAAGCTTTTGCACAAAAAAGGAAACCATAAACAAGACGAAAAGAAAACCCTCAGAATGGGAGAAAATATTTGCAAACAAAGCAACGGACAAAGGATTAACCTCCAAAATTTACAAGCAGATCATTCAGCTCAATATCAAAAAAACAAAAAACCCAATCCAAAGACCTAAATAGACATTTCTCCAAAGAAGACATACAGATTGCCAATAAACACATGAAAGAATGCTCAACATCATTAATCATTAGAGAAATGCAAATCAAAACTATAATGAGGTATCACCTAACACTGGTCAGAACTGCCATCATCAAAAAAAATCTACAAACAATAAATGCTGGAGAGGGTGTGGAGAAAAGGGACCCCTCTTGCACTGTTGGTGGGAATGTAAATTGATATAGCCACTATGGAGAACAGTATGAAGGTTCCTTAAAAAACTAAAAATAGAACTACCATATAACCCAGCACTCCCACTACTGGGCATATACCCTGAGAAAACCATAATTCGAAAACAGCCATGTACCACAATGTTCTATTTACAACAGCCAGGACATGGAAGCAACCTAAGTGTCCATCAACAGATGAATGGATAAAGAAAATGTGGCACTGTGGCTTCCTTGGTTGTGCAGTGGTTAAGAATCTGCTTGCCAATGCAGGAGACACGGGTTCGAGCCCTGGCCTGGGAAGATACCACATGCCATGAAGCAACTAAGCCCATGCGCCACAACTACTGAGCCTGCGCTCTAGAGCTCACGTGCCACAACTGCTAAGCCCACGTGCCCAAACTACTGAAGCCCACACTCCTAGAGCCCGTGCTCCACAACAAAAGAAGCCACTGCAATGAGAAGCCTGCGCACCATAACAAAGAGTAGCCCCCACTTGCCACACCAGCGAAAGCCCACACATAGCAATGAAGACCCAACGCAGCCAAAATTAAAAAAACAAAAATTTAAAATGTGGCACATATATACAATGGAATATTACTCAGCCATAAAAAGACGCGAAATTGAGTTATTTGTAGTGAGGTGGATGGACCTAGAGACTGTCATACAGAGTGAAGTAAGTCAGAAAGAGAAAAAAAAATACCGTATGCTAACACATATATATGGAATCTAAAAAAAAACAAAAGGGTTCTGAAGAACCTAGGGGCAGGACAGGAATAAAGACGCAGACGTAGAGAATGGACTTGAGGACACAGGGAGGGGGAAGGGTAAGCTGGGATGAAGTGAGAGAGCGGCATGGACACATATACACTACCAAATGTAAAACAGATAGCTAGTGGGAAGCAGCCACATAGCACAGGGAGATCAGCTTAGGGCTCTGTGTCCACCTAACGGGGTGGGATAGGAAGGGTGGGAGGGAGACGCAAGAGGGAGGAGATATGGGGATCTATGTATACATATAGCTGATTCGCTTTGTTATACAGCAGAAACTAACACACCATCATAAAGCAATTATACTCCAATAAAGATGTTAAAAAAAAAAAAGAGTGCTTTGCTTATTGTACTTTAGTTAAAAGATTCACAGGATTTCCCTGGTGGTCCTGTGGTTAAGACTCCGGGCTTTCACTGCAGGGGGCGTGGGTTCGATCCCTGGTTGGAGAACTAAGATCCTGCATGCCGTGCAGCGTGGCTGGGGGGCGGGGGAGAAAGAAAAAAAAGATTCACAAAAAGAATGGATAACCTGACTCCAATGATGAGTCATTGGACTCCAAGACAAACCCAAAATGAGAAATATTCTAGTAAAAAGGGAAGAGTGTGTTTTTTAAAACTGTCAATGTCATAAAAGACAAAAATTAAAGGCAAAGACAAAGATTAAAAGACACTAAAGAGATATGACAAGTAAAATCAGTACATCACATCATCCTAAACTGGATGCTGTACTAGAGAGAAAAAAACTGCTACGAAGGACTGCGGTCAATTCACAGATTGGAACACAGACAGTGAATTGAATAGAGGTCAGGGTTGTTCTGCTTTTGTTTTAAGTTTCATAACTGTGCTATGATTATGTGGGGGAGTGTCATTCTTAAGAGGAGATTGGGTTCACAAAAAAATGAATAATACATATATATGTGAAGATAGAGCAAGAGAAAAAGGAAATGGAACAAAATGTAGGCAAATCAGGGTAAGGGGCATACAGGTATTCTTTGTGCTGTTCTTACAACTTTTACTGACTTGAAATTCTTTCCAAATCAAAACTTGTTTTAAAAGTTTACCACAATTAGCTATGCCCCTTTGTAAGAAATTCATTCATATGCTTTAAATTGATAGTGATATTGCTTCAAGAAATCAACCCATCAGGATTCTTTCTAACTCACATCATATCACTGTCCAGTATGAGTGGTGATGGGGGAGGGGGAGGTTCCCTCCTATGCCCGCAATTCAGGAACCAGGATCCTTCCCAACAGAGGCCCCACCCTCCTTTGGTTCCCTAGAGTCCTCTCCAATCAGCCAGGGAATAAAAGAGAATTGCACATGGATTGTTCTCTATGTGACAATCTGGAAACGGTCCCATCTTTGTTGCTCACTTGCCATTGCCTAGAACACTCACATGGTGACACCTACCTGCAAGGAAGCCTAGAAAATGTGGTCTATCTGGGGGCTCAAGAAGACGATAATACTGGTGTTGGGGAGCACTAACAACTGCCAAAATTAGTATCTTATTTTACAGAGATTCGGGGACACTTCATTGAAAAAAACAGAGAGAAGAAATAACCCCTTCTGAGAAAAGTGAGCACAGAAAATTACCTTGAGATCAAAAAAATCTTGAGATCAAAACTATGTCTATCTCTCAAACTCTTTCTCCCCATGGAGGATAAACAGTCAAGATGGTGGAGTAGAGTTGAAATTGGAGGCAACTTCATATCAGAAACTGAGTTTTTAAAAAATAGTCACAGAAGTTATTTTATATGTGTGCACCATGGCATTAACAATAGAAATACAGGGCCATGATGCCTGCAAAACTAGGTGGACACTCAGGGATGATGCACAAACCTGAGATGGGTTTCTCAGTGTGGAGGATTTACTCCTCCCATCTGCCTATCCATCCCCCTCTCCCCATTATTCTCCTTCCAGGAACATTTCCAATTATGTCTCTTTCATGAAATCTCTTTGCTCCAGATAACATTCATTTCTTTCAATTTGTCTCTTATTGCCTCTCTAGCTAACATGAAATGTTTTAGACTGTGCCAATTCTTTCTTCTGCGTTTAGAATAATTGTTCAAGTTTCCAGAATATAGCTGGTCTCTATTTTGTATACCCTACACTTAGCCCAGTGTTGGGGCCATAAAAAGGGGTGAATAGATATTTGTCACTTGACTTGCTTCCATTTCTGGAGTTGGGTGAGAGGGGTGTCTCCTTAGAACACACAGATCTTAGTTGCTAAGAGGAAACTTAAGAGTTCTCCTCCAGCATACTCTCAAACAAGGACCAGTCACACTTAATAAGTGACTGAGCACAGCCACTTTGAATAAAGTGTAAAAGACCATTCTTTTTATTTTTTTAAAGTCTTTATTGAATTTGTTATAATATTGCTTCTGCTTTATGTTTTGGTTTTTTGGCCTCAAGGCATGTGGAATCTTAGCTCCCCGACCAGGGATCGAATCTGCACCCCTTGCATTGGAAGGCGAAGTCTTAACCACTGGACCTCCAGGGAAGTCCCCAGACATTTTTTTTAATCACATTCACCTTTTTCCCCTTAAACTCCTCATGAAGACTTTGGTGATCTCTAAAAAAAAAAAAAGATGGATATGGTCTAGGATCCCCAGACTGAAATGAGCATGGCAAAGCCAGTGTTCTGGACAAAGGACTGATTTCTATGTTTTGCTCCTCTGGGCCCCCAGTGCAGACAGCTGTTTTCAGGTAGTGTCTTCCCAATCCAGTCATTTACAACAACATGTGAAGCAAGCTTTAGCTGAAGGACTTTGTGACAATAAAAGGGTTAATTTAAATGAAAAGGATCTGTATTATAAAATTTTAAAGTGACAATATTTTACTATACAGTTAACTAATAATATAAATATAATAATAATTATATACTGAATACAAATAACAAATGGCATACAGAGAATTCTAATATTAATTTCCAGTATTTTCCTCAGTATGTCTTGGGTGAAAATCCTTAGTCAAGGATGATTAATAGAATCATCACCAGGTTCAATTCAGGTCCGATTTCTCTTGTCTCCTGCTTATCCAATTTCTTCAACCCTTCTCTTGAAAGCCACACTGTTTGTGGTTTTACAGGCATGCACCACAAGTCACTTCCTTCTAGCAGAATCATTATTCTTACTATCTGCTCGTGGGCTTGCTCAATGTTCCATTTAATATCTGCTCTTAGTAGTTATGCTGTTAACATAGGTGTTTTCATTGCTTTCCACTATGCCTACACAATGCCTTCTGTCATTTGCCTCTGTTTTGAGCCATCTGTGTCCCATGGGGAACACTCACTTAGGGCATACTCTAATGTTCAGGTGATGGAGAGGGCTCTAATTTCCTCACATTTGAAGAGAAAGAAAAGCTACTTAATGAGAGCAGAGTTGAAAAAGAGATCACCTCCTGGGAAGTAACAGGGATGCCATGCTTACTTGCCCCTGAAATAGCATCAACTTTCAACTCAGAAGTTTCTGCTCAGGAGTATTTAACTCTATCATGCTCAATATCAGGTTGGCCACATTAGTATGTGTTATATTTCTCAATATTTCTATGGGCAATCTAGCAAAGTATCAGAGAAAAAATTACTTTCTGAAATGCATATAAAAACCAGATCAGTGGCAAATGCAGAATACCAGATATGTCAGAGGAGAATTTTGTTCCACACTTGTCAGTCTGATGTTTCTGCTTTCTCAGATTTCTCAGCTGAAATATCTTAGCTTTCTTCCTTGAAGGAAAGAAACATTTCATATTCTCATAAATTGTGTTTATAATATTCACATAATAAATATTATAAGTACTTGGTCTCAACTATAAGAGATCACAATACTCTTTCATGCGAGAACACTCATGCCATCACGCTCTGAAGTGAACAGAATCATGGTACATGCAGGAAAAATGTACTTCTCTGCTCACTTATCTCTAGTTTATGGTTTGGTACATTTTCTAACTTTAATCCATTAATTCAGTCAGTTACTATACAACCCCACTGAAATCAAGGCCATGGAGTTCAATTTAACATGGATCAGTTGTAGTCTCACTATGTTTGGTGACAAACACACTAAAACTTTCATCTTGATCAGTCCTCCTACAGATCCATGTCAAGGGTCATAGGTGAGATCAGAGAAGATGTTCATCACAACTATTTGAAAAACAACTCCAAATGCATGTGCTGACAAGGGTCAAAAACACCAACTGCCACTGGAAGGATGATATGCCTTAACCGGTTTACAAATCTTATAGGGAGCAATGATAAGAAGAGCCTTTCTCATGTCACTTACGTTGACCTAAAACCGACTGTCAGACGTTTCTCCAGCAAAGATGGGTTTATTTGGATTAGCGATAATTGCAGTTCAGTGCCTGCGACCATGGTGAGGCACATGCAAGTCCCCACACAGCAAGGGAGGAAGAATGCTTTTATAGAGGAGAAAAGGAAGTTGGGAGGGAGGGCTATAGTAAACAATCCATAGCTTTTCATTGGCTGAGTCCTTGCCAGGAAAGAAGAGGAGTCTTTCCTCCTCCTGTTGGGCTCTGCTATCATCGCAGAGCATGAGAGCTACCCCTTCCAGTCTCCCAAAACTATTTAATTGAGGTTTCTATTTATTAATTTTTCACACTTACAATATCATGAATTTTCAAAAGATATACACAGGTTTTTTTCTATGGTAAATGAGTTGAAATTATCCTTTAAATAATATATTTCATGATGAAAATCATGTTGTATAATGAGCTATAATTACAATTCATCATTCAAATATAGAAATTCAGCTCATTTGACACCACGTAATCAAGATCAGTACTGCATTTCTCGCTGGCTTTATTTTCACCCTTGTTAAAACTTATAAGTGCAGTAGTACATGCATTCAAGAATTTAGCAAATGTGCAGTGAGGATTTTGTCTCAGAGTAACTGACATTAAGTTTCATGAGTCATTTTGATCAAGAATCCCTCTGTTTTTAAAGTCTCTTTTAAGTTTCTAACATAACCATGGTGTGCTACACCTATGTATAATATGAAATAAGTATCAGACATGATCCACTGTGTCAGTCAGAGCTCTCCAAAGAAACAGAATCAATAGGATATATATATATATATATATATATATATATATATATATATATATACACTGCGTTGGCCAAAAGGTTCGTTCGTTTTTTTCTGATTGGCTCTAGTAGCACTTAGTTGTCTTTAACTTCATTCGAAACAATTTTGTTAGATTGTATGTGACAGCTGTCATATCAGCGTGCATTTAAAAAAAGACATCAAAATTCGTGAATTTTTGTGTAGCCATTTTTTTATTGGAATATGTATAATTGCCTTACAATGTTGTGTTAGTTTCTGCTGTATGATGAAGTGAATCAGTAATATGTATACCTATATCCCTTCCCTCTTGGACCTCCCTCACACCTCCCCCCATCCTACCCATCTAGGTCGTCACAGAGCACTGAGCTGAGCTTCCTGTGCTTTATAGCATGTTCCCGCTAGCTATCTGTTTTATGCATGGTAGTGTATATATGTCAATGCTAATCTCCCAATTCATCCCACCCTCCCCTTCCCACCTTGTGTCCACATGTCCGTTCTCTACATCTACGTCTCTATTCTTGCCCTGCAAATAGGTCCATCTGTACCATTTTTCTAGATTCCACATATATGCGTTAATATACGATATTTGTTTTTCTCTTTCTGACTTACTTCACTCTGTATGACAGACTCTAGCCATTTTAATATTGAAGATGGAAGAAAAAAGCAACATTTTTGGCATATTATGGTTTATTACTTCAAGAAAGGTAAAAACGTAACCGAAACACACAAAAAAAGATTTGTGCAGCGTATGGAGAAGGTGCTGTGACTGATTGAACGTGTCAAAAGTGGTTTGCGAAGTTTCGTGCTGGAGATTTCTCGCTGGACAATGCTCCACAGTCGAGTAGACCAGTTAAAGTTGATAGCGATCAAATCGGGACATTAATTGAGAAGAATCAACGTTATACCAAGTGGGAGATAGCCGACATACTCAAAATATCCAAATCAAGCACTGAAAATCATTTGCACCAGCTTGGTTATGTTCATCGCTTTGATGTTTGGGTTCCACATAAGTTAAGCAAAAACAAACCTTCTTGACCGTATTTCGTCACGTGATTCTCCACTGAAACTTAACAAAAACGTTCCATTTTTAAAACAAATTGTGATGGGCGATGAAAAGTGAATACAGTACAATAATGTGGAATGGAAGAGATTGTGGGGCAAGAGAAATGAACCATCAACAACCACACTAAAGGCCAGTCTTCATGCAAAGAAGGTGATGTTGTGCATATGGTGGGAATAGAAGGGAGTCCTCTATTATGAGCTCCTTCCAGAAAACCAAACGATTAATTCCAACAAGTACTGCTCCCAATTAGACCAACTGAAAGAAGCACTCGACGAAAAGCGTCCAGAATTAATCAACAGAAAACGCATAATCTTCCATCAGGATAATGCAAGACTGCATGTTTCTTTGATGACCAGGCAAAAACTTTTACAGCTTGGCTGGGAAGTTCTGATTCATCCGTCGTATTCACCAGACACTGCACCTTCGGATTTCCGTTTATTTCTGTCTTTACAAAATTCTCTTAATGGAAAAAATTTCAATTCCCTGGAAGACTGTAAAAAGCACCTGGAACAGTTCTTTGCTCAAAAAGATAAAAAATTTGGGGAAGATGGAATTATGAATTTGCCTGAAAAATGGCAGAAGGTAGTGGAAGAAAAGGGTGAATGCATTGTTCAATAAAGTTCTTGGTGAAAATGAAAAATGTGTCTTTTATTTTTACTTAAAAAGAGAAGGCCCTTTTTGGCCAACCCTGTATATACATATATATGGTGGGAGGGCAGGTGGGGGAGAGAGATAGAGAGAGACGTTTCTAAGGAACTGGCTCGCATGACTATGGAGGCTAGAACTCCCAAGATCTGCATTCAGCAAGACCCAGGAAAGCCAATGACATAAGTTCCTGTCTGAAACTCGGCAGCATGTGGAACCAGGAAAAGTCAATATTTCAATTTGTGTATGAAGGCAGGAAAAGGCCAGTGTCCCTCAAAGCAGTCAGGCAGGAGAAGTTCCCTCTTTCTCAACCTTTTTGTTCTATTTAGGTTATTTGGAGGCCCACCCACCTTCGTGGGTCCACTGATTCAAATGCTAATCTCATTCAGAAACACCCTCACAGACAACCCAGAGTAATGTTTGGCCAAATGTCTGGGCACCCCAGTGGCCCAGTCAAGTTAACGCACAGAATTAACCATCACACTCGCATACACAAAAAGTTTATAACTTCGTTAAGAAATAAGGCAAACACAATTAATAGTGGTAAACAATGACAAAATGATATATAATTTCTAATTTGAGTGATAATGCCTATAATTCCTATGGAACTTTAGAGACGAAGTAATTCCTGATTAATTATATAATAAATATGTTTTCATTAGTTTACAGGTGATTAAGTCCAAAGAATTAAAGGGTAAATAAGGGTTGATTGTTCAAAAAATAAATGTCTAAAATGACTTAAAAATGAGGAGAAAAAAACCCTCAAGCACAGACTTGAGGGAGAAAAATAACAGACTGCTTCAGCATTTTTCCTGTATAAATCTTGATTCCATTTTATACCTATACGTGGAAGATTGCTTTAGCTGAGAGAAAAATGGCTTTTGATGCCACATTTTCCCAAAACACCTGCTGGTCTTGCGGTTTCAGCAAATAATTCAACCTGCTGAGAATTCTTAGGTTACAATTTTTATATTCATGGCTTCTCAAAAATTTTTAGAGGTTTGCAGAAGGGGGAAAGCAAGTGAGCCAAGCTAATAGTAACATATTACTCACTGCCTTGGTTTGCTACCCACTATCCACCAGATTCTATTCTTTCACAGGTAGTATTTCAATGTAAGAGAGACAAGGAATTATGTCACATCCAGTTATTTCTCCAAGGCTTAAGCAACGGCATGTAAGCAATTCTATTCACCAACCTTGAGAGCAGTTTTTACTGCAAACTAATAATATAAATTATTATGCAAAAGTTAACGATATGGCTCTAATATTTCTTAAAGATATCAATCCCAAACAGCAGCAGAGTCACTGAAGTGTCTATAGCTGAAAACCTATTACCTTTCTTCAACTTAAGCTTTCAGTAATTCTAGATCAACTCTCCAATCTGACATAACCAGTTTTCTAGTAAAGCTCAATAGCTGACTGAAAGTCCCCTTTCCACCAACAAGAATGGCAAAATCTACTCCATTTTTCTTGATTCTCCCCACTATATTATGACATTAATTTTCTAAATGGTCACTGTCTCTGCTGGGATCTGAAAGACTGAAGCAGCTATGTCTCTTGAAATGTTCCTGTCATTCTAGAACAGCCTTTTCTCAACTGTGGAAGATGAGACACGAGGAGACGTGTCTCCCCCATGACCAACACTTGTTATATGGAGATCCTGGAGTTCCAATGGCCCAAGATGAAGAGCTGGGGAGCCTTGGTGTTGAGAGATTTGAAGGATCTGGTACTGGGAGAATGAGCCCACAGAACACAGAACGCTGGAACACCACACAAATGGTAGGGACTACAGACTTCAAGAGGAGGTCCCAGCAAGAAACCCGAGTAGACTAGGTAGGATTACCTATACTTTAGTGGACACCATCCAAAGAAAACCAGGCACTGAATAGGCTAATCACTGCTCAACAGAGACCAGCAAGAAGAGAGGAGGTAGCCCAACACCAGAAGGCTATCTCCACACTGCAATAAACAATTCAATCTTCTCTCAGAACAAACATGCCACCTTGGGGAAAAGGAGGGAAAGAGAAGACCTTATGAGAGGTGGGGAGAAAGAATCCTGGAGTTTGAACTTTGAACTGATGGAATATTTTATTCTACCATCTCCCTTAAAGACTAATCACAAAGATTAAATCAATTACAGTACAAAGAAACCTTTGTTAAACCAGAAGAGGCTACGTTACCTCTAACAGGCAAGACAAGTGTTTTCTACCACACTCATGCTCCCACTAGTAGCAGAACTGGGATATCCAGAGCTAGATAAGATCAATTATAGCAAAATTTTAAAAAGCAGCATATTGTATGCAGATTTGTATTGCAGTGTAAACTTTAACCCCAAAATGCAGAAATGAATAAGATGTAGTTCACATCTTCTTTGAACTCACACTCTTTATGGGGAAAAATTCCATAAGAACATGGTGTGATAAATGGAAAAATGGAGATAAGTATAAGCACAAAATTGGCACAAAGGAGAGATACATATGGAATACATATGGAAGCTAGGAGGAGGATAAGAAAAGGCTTCCTAGAAAAGAAAACTATGTTGGGTTTTAGAGGATGAATATGAGTTCATCATGCATTGGGGAGAGTCCCCTGCAGGTAAACAGAACAATAAGTCAAAGACACAGAAGAGTGGAAGAGTTAATAGTGCTCAGTTTAGTCTTTTTTTTTTTTTTTAACATCTTTATTGGAGTTTAATTGCTTTACAATGGTGTGTTAGTTTCTGCTTTATAACAAAGTGAATCAGTTATATATATACATACGTTCCCATATCTCTTCCCTCTTGCATCTCCCTCCATCCCACCCTCCCTATCCCACCCCTCTAGGTGGTCACAAAGCACCGAGCTGATCTCCCTGTGCTATGCGGCTGCTTCCCACTACCTATCTATTTTACATTTGGTAGTGTATATATGTCCATGCCACTCTCTCACTTTGTCCCAGCTTATAGTCTTAAATGGAGCATAATAGAGAAAAATCAACTTCAGACAGAATTCCATTCTCTGGTTACTAATGTTACAGCCTAGAGGATAGAAACTACCTTTGTTTCAAGATGTTAAAATTCTATTTTTAAAGAGAAAATATTTAATAGTGTATTCAGTGTAATGGAGGAAAAAAAAAAACTGTAGTATTGTTCAGCCACCAAAAGTGAGAAGTGACATTTCAAAGATAAATTTGCAAGGTTACTGTTCTTGTCCTCAATCCATAAAATAGACTCCAGATGGTTACAAATATTTATTTCTAAGATGTAATAAGTGAGATCTGTTTTCATTCTATCCAGTCTCAAGATCTTTAGTAATTTCCAGCTTTGAAAACTATGAATCTCCATACAGGAGGTGCTAGATGTCACTAATTAACTGTTGTGTTTTGAGAAGTCTTCTTAACGACTATTAAAAATTTTTATCACAATAATTCTGTCATATTGACAATAATGGGTATTTTAGAGCCATCATCTTTATACTCTTCATAATTCTTGCTCAAAGATTATTATGCACAATTTCTTTAAGTGGTGGTTTACAAACAAGTTATGTTTCAAATGATCTCAACAGAATTTTTTTTCAAAATCCTTTTTTTTAATAGACTTTTTTTTAGAGACATTTTCAGTGCAGAGCAAAACTGAGCAGAGTTGCAGAGTTTTCCATATTCCCCTTGCCTCCACACAGGCACAGCCTCTCCCACTATCAGCATCCCCCCCAGAGTGGTACATTTATTATAATCAATGAACCTACACTGACATACCATTATCACCCAAAGTCCATAGTTTACATTAGGATTCACTCTTGCTGTGTACATTCTATGGGTTTGGACAAATGTATAATGACATGTATCCACCATTATAGCATCATACAGAGTAGTTTCACTGAATTAAAAATCCCTGTGCTGTATTCATCCCTCCCTCCCCCTTAACTCCTGGCAACTACTGATCTTTCTACTGTCTCCATGTTTTCACCTTTTCCAGAATGTCATATTGTTGGAATCATACAGTATGCAGCCTTTTCAGATTGGCTTCTTTTACTTAGCAATATGTATTTAAGATTCCGCTATGTCTTTTGATGGCTTAATAGCTCATTTCTTTTTATCCCTGAATAATATTCCACAGTTTATCCTTTCACCTACAAAGGACATCTTGATTGCTTCAAAGTTTTAGCCATTATGAATAAAGCTGCCACAAACATTTGTGTACAGGCTTCTGTATGGACATAAATATTCCCTATTTGATTTTAATGACTTTTCTTGTTGAAGTATAGTTGATTTACAATATTATATTAGTTTCAGGTGTACAACATAGTGATTCAATATTTTTACAATATATATCATACTCCATTTAAACATAGTAAAATATTTGCTATATCTCCTGGGCTGCACAATAATATACTTATAGCTTATTTAATTTTGCCAAATGCTTTTTCTCCATCTATTGAGATGATCATGTGATTTTTATCCTTCTTTTTGTCAATGTGGTGTATCACATTAATTGATTTGCAGATATTGAACCATCCTTGAATCCCTAGAATAAGTCTCACTTGAGCATGGTGTATGATCCTTTTTGTATAATGTTGAATTCAATTTGCTAATACTTTGTTGAGGATTTTTGCATCTATATTCATCAGAGACACTGGCCTGTAATTTTCCTTTTATGTGATGTCTTTGTCTGGTTTTGGTATCAGGGTAATGGTGGCCTCACAGAATGAATTTGAGAGTGTTCCCTTCTCTTCAATTATTTGGAATAGTTTGAGAAGGACAGGTATTACCTGTTTTCTTTATATGTTTGGTAGAACTTCCCTGTGAAGCACTCCAGTCCTGGACTTTCATTTGCTGGGAGCTTTTTTTTTTTTTTTTTTTACAAATTCAGTTTCACTACTAGTGATTGGTCTGTTTATCTTGTCTACTTCTTCCTGATTAAGGCTTGGAAGATTTATGTTTCTAGGAATTTATCCATCTTCTAGGTTGTCCAATTTGTTGCCGTATAACTGTTTGTAGTATTCTCTTCTGTTTCTTGTATCTCTGTGATATTGGTTATTATTTCTCCCTTTCATTTCTTATTTTATTTATTTGAGTCCTTTCTTTTCCTTGATGAGACTTAGCTAAAGGCTTATCAATTCTGTTTATTTAAAAAAAAAAACAGCTCTTGATTTCATTGATCTTTTCTGTTGTTTTTTGGGGTTTTTTTTGGTCTCTTATTTATTTCCTCCCTGATCTATATTACTTCCTTCTTTCTGCTGACTTTGGCTTTTGTTTGTTCTTCTTTTTCTAATTTCTTTATTTGGTAGGTTAGTTTGCTTACCTGAGATTTTTTTTCTTGTTTCCTGAGGTAGGCCTGTTTTGTTATAAACTTCCCTCTCACAACTGCTTTTGCTGTGTTCCATAAATTTTGGAAAGTTGTGTTTTTATTTTCTTTTGTCTCAAGGTATTTTCTGATTTCCTCTTTGATTTCTTCATTGACCCACTGTTTTTTAAAATATTTATTTATTTATTTTTGGCTGTGTCTGGTCTTAGTTGTGGCATGCAGGCTCCAGAGAGTGCGAGCTCAGTAGCTGAGGTTTCTTCCTGTCTTATGGATGCCTCCTCTAGTTGTGACTCTCTATTTCTCATTCCCCATTAGTTTATTGTCTGTGTTTGTTATAAACCACCACAAGCCCATTTGGGAATATGAGAGAGGACAGGTGAGAAGATGGAAAGATAAATTTAAAAAGACAAGCAGAAATGACCAGCTCCTGCAAGATCTATATAGAACACAATACCAGTACCTTATGTGGAGCCTGGAATACTGTTAATGCCTAATATTATACTTTTTTAATATTTTTAAGTGAAAAGGCATTCTCAGATAATATTTGCCCCATCAAGATATTCAGGAAGATATGTTTCTTACTGAAAGATATGTCAATGATACTGAGCATGGGTTAGGCTGCCAGCTCCCACCAGTGCTTGGGGATGGGCTGAGAACTAACCCTGGAGTGGCAGTGAGGACACACCAAGAATAAGCCAGAGAACTTGGCAGGTAACATCCAAGGGAGACTCCCCTATGGATCTGCAGAGGGCTTAGAGTCAGTTCATCTCTTCTGCTGAAAACAGGTTGATCTGCCAATAAGAGAAAGTTAGGATAAGGCATGACTTACAGAGGAGTAGACACACACATACACACACATAGTGTGTTTGGGTGAGGGGGCATGAATTTAGAGGAGAAACCCCATATTGTCTATTCAGAATGTATTTTGTAATAAGGAGAAATTGTAGGACAAGCATTTGTGTTCCAAAGGGCTCAAAAACAAGCCAATGTATAGTTGATCAGTCACATCATAGAAACCACATTTGGATATGGCTCCTGAATAACAATGCCAACTTTATTATCCAATAATAAGCTGAACCAATGGTACTTTAACGTTAAAACTTGGGGTTTAAAAGCCCCCTTTCTCACTCCTGAGAGACTAGTGGGCAAAGAGTAAGAATACCAGAATCTGTAGAGTTGGGGAAGCTGTGACAGAAGCATTGATTCTGATTATGGTTTTCCAAAGGCACAATTATGGCCTGGTCTGAAGGGCTGCCTATCTGTGGTACCGTGCAGGGGAACCATTCTGAGGAAATTATTGGAGGGAGTAGCACTACTGCTTGTATAATTTTCCCAGGGGAAACTACACTGATGTATTCATTACAACAAAAACAGAGATTTCCACGTCCTGCCACTGCAACTGGGGGTATAAAAAGTCAAATAAAAACATGGACCCTGCCCTAAGGTTAATTAAGGGTCCCAACGTTGACTTTTTTCTTATAAGTTGACCTCTAGTCTCTTTCAAAATCCTTGCCCTTTTGAGGCAGGGAGAAGCTGGTGTATGCCCCTGAAAGGAGTGTTATGCTCCTAATGAGTGTACTTGCTTTGGGCTCTTTATTTTTCTCGAGTTTGCTCTGAAACCTGAACTGAAGAGCCCTGGCAGCACATCATGCCCTCTTGATATACAAGTTGTATACCACTGCCGATAATTCTGTGCTATTTGGAATTAATCAGAGACTGGAGGTAAGAGCAGAAAGGAGAATGCTTGCCTTTCTGAACAGGGGTTTTTCAAAGGAACTTCTGGTTCTCTAGGGCATTGTGTCTCCTAACCTCTCATTTCCCTCTAATGTCATCCTTATTTCTCTCCTCCCATTTAGAACCAAATTTCACCAAGGTTGTTCTATCGTCATCCTCTTTGCTTCTGTATCTCCCATCCAGTCCTCTGCTCGCTGCCCTCATCACTCCACAAAACCCACCTCACCAACATCCAGAGCGCCTCCATGTCAAGAAATCTGAAGGCCAATTTCCAGTCCTGTTACTGGAGCTCTCAATAACATTCAACACATTTGACCATGTTCTCCTCTGAAAACCCTCCTGTTCCTTGACCTCTGTTAGACTAGGCTCCCCTGGGTTTGTGTGTGTGTGTGTGTTTTTCTCTTCTCTAGCCACTTCTAGCATGTTCTTCTCATTCTCTTCTCATGGAACCTCCAATCTTTACCTGATAATTATACATGGGATTTCCTCATGAAAGTATTCCAGATACTCTTGTAACCTCACTCTCCATTCTCACACAGGACCAGGAGTTGAATGGGGATGGCGCCCACTAGAGATGTGTATCCTGCGTGGATTTACATCGGGATGATTTCACCCACCCTCATAGCTTCAATTAGTACCTCTTTGCCAATAACTCCAACTTTGTATTTCCAGCTGAGAACTTCCTTTTTAATACAGGTCCACATGCCTACAGCCTATGCAACATCTCCGTCTGTATGTTTTACAGGTACCTCATTACTTAATATATTCAAAACTGAACTTGAGGCCTGCTGTTCCTGCAGTGTGCTACCTCACAGACTGAAACCTAGGAGCTTTCTTTGATACCTTTGTCTCCACTGCTTCTCGTATCCAATCACCAGCTAAAGGCTGCCAAGTCTACCTTCTAAATACATCTTGAACCACATCCACTTCTCTTCACCCAAAAGCCACCACAAAAGGCTGAGTCTCCAAATGAACCCTCACCTGGACTAGGATGACGTCTTCTAAATGATCTTCCTGAACCACTTCCCGTGTTCCACCATCCATTCTCCACACGACAGCCAGAGTACGTTTTGTAAGTGTGTAACAAGCATGCAGAGATGTAACATCCTTTAGGTCTCTGAAAACCAGCTTAGTTCTAAAACCCCATATGCACTTAGAAGTAGAAAACTGCATCTTGAAAAAGCAAGATTAACTACATCATTGGGTTAAATACTCCAATTCAACCAATCAATCACTTCAAGATTCTCCTCAGGATTCTCCAAGCTGTGTTCCTTCCACTTGAGGATGATCTATGATCCTGTGATGATTACACATTATCCTGGCCTTGGGAGAGTGAGGTATAAGGTAACTTTTCCATAATTATCCTTTATCCTTAGTGACCTCTGTTGAGATTGACCTCATCTTGACTAACACCCACCAATGAGGTCCCCTGTTCTTCCACAGCTTCTGATAGCCAACCTACTGATAATAACAACAACAACTGGCTTTTATTCTAAGTCCTCTACATACATCAACTCATTTAATCCATAACCCTTTGGGTCTGCCTGCCATCTCTTAGCACTTTGTGCCCCCTTCTTCGCCTCAGGAAACTGAGGACCTTTGTTGTTTTCCACATTGCACTGCATGTGCTTGCTGGACTCTCTCAGTGTGCTCTTAAACCTGTTCAATCCAGCATCTCGCTGAACCACTGCTCTTCTGTCACTCCAGTGCCATGTGGGATGAGGCTTCTCTCTGGCCATTGTAGTCTCCCCATGCTGCTCCCAGGAAAGTAAGATAGGGCTTCCTCTGCTCTCAGATTCACAGAACAGGTTGGTCATTCCTATAATTCCCCCAACGCCAACCCCTTCAAGATCTAAAACTTGGGGGCTTCCCTGGTGGCGCAGTGGTTGAGAGTCCGCCTGCCGATGCAGGGGACACGGGTTCGTGCTCCGGTCCGGGAAGATCCCACACGCCGCGGAGCGGCTAGGCCCGTGAGCCGTGGCCGCTGAGCCTGCGCGTCCGGAGTCTGCGCGTCCGGAGCCTGTGCTCCGCAACAGGAGAGGCCACAACAGTGAGGCCCACGTACTGCAAAAAAAAGAAAAAGATCTAAAACTTGAAAGAGAGAAGGGTGCCTCAACACTTTCTTATTCACACCAACTGTTGACTCCCTTGCTCCCTAATCTCAATTCTGAAGCTCTACTCACCTGCCAAAAGTGTAAAAAAACAAACAAACAAAAAACGCTTCTCTGTATGTCAGAGGAATCTGGAACCTGGCTTTGAATCTTCTCTCTTATTTATGAATAAATTCTATATACTCTTTCTTCAGGCTCTGACCATTGATGATAAAAATCCCACCTTGAGGAGATTCATAAAAACTTTTCTGGCTCAAGAATTAGGCTTTTCATTGAAAACTTAGGCTTTCAACTATACCTCAGTGAAGCTGAAAAAAGAAAACTTAGGCTTTTAAGATTCTTATCACTGGTATGGGTTTCAAATAATCAATGGACTTCTTTTTCTAGTCTGAATCTGTTCTTCCTCTTAGCTAATGGATGCCACTGCCGGAAATGATAAAGACTGCAGAACACTGAGAAAAAAAAAATGTGAGAAAGGAAAAAAACCCTCAGTTTTAAAAACCTCCTAATTTTATCCTGAGATAAATGCAAATATGATTGATTAAGCATCTATCCCAATACACACATGCCCTCTTGAGATTCTGTTTCTCTTTTTTCAATTGAGAGATAATTGACATACAACATTGTGTAAGTTTAAGATATACCATGTGTTGATTTGATACCTTTATATATTGCATTATGATTACCATCATAGCATTAGCTAAGACCTCCACCACATCACATAATTATTTCATTTTGTGGTGAGAGTATTTAAGATCTAGTCTCTTAGCAATTTTGGAAGTTTATAATATACTATTGACTATAATCACTGTGCTGTGCATTAGATCTCCAGGACTTATTTATCTACTAGTTCCAAGTTTGTGCCCTTAGACAACATCTTCCCAATTCCCCCAGGTCCCAACGCCTTGTAACCACCATTCTACTCTGTTTTTACAAGTTCCGATTTTTAAGGAAACTTTTAATTATTGTATAACTCACATACAGAAGAGCAGACAAATCATGAATGTACAGCTTGATGAATTTTCACCAAGAAAACATATACGCTTGAGACAGCCACTGATGAGGAAGTAAAACACAACCAGTATCCCACCTATACCCTCAAAAGGAACTACCACCTGGACTTCCACCACTATCCATTAACTTTTCCAGTTTTTGAACTTTATATTAATGGAATCACACACTGTGTTTGTGTTTGGCTTCCTTCCCTCAAAATTATGTACATGGGATTCATTCTACAGTGTTGCACATGGCAGTAGCTTATTCATTGTCATTGCCTTGTAGGTTTCCCTTGCATGACTACATCACAATTTATTTGTCCACTCTACTGTTGATGAACGTTTTGGTTGTGTCCAGTTTATAAGGTTATTGTGAACAAGCTGCTAAGAACATTCATATACATGCCTTTTGGTGCACATAATGTATGCATTTCTGTTGCTATACACCTAGCAACAGTATTACTAATTCATAGGCTTATGTGTTTAGCTATATAATTGCTATTGCCCATTTTTTGAAAGTTGTACAAATTTAATTCTCATTAGTAACATCTGAGAAGTCCAACTGCTCCACACCACCTACACTTAGAATTAGTGGTCTTTTTAATTATAGCTATTATCATGAGTGTATGGTGGTATCTTATTGTGTTAAAATTTGCATCTCCCTGAGGACTTAGGCAACTTTTCATGTGACTGCTTTCCATTTGTTTTGTCCACCCAGGTAACTGAAAATTCTAGTAAAATCTCATAGACTAGAAAAGGGGCAGTTAAAAAAAGAGGAAAAAAGGAAGCTAGGCAGACAAAAGAATTTTAAATTGGTCATTGCATATGATCCCCATTTCTCTTGGAATATGGCATAAATATGAACTATTTAGTCCTGCATGACCTAGCTCCTCCCTACTTTGCCATGTGTGTCACGTACTTCTCTCCCCTCTTGTGTTCTAGATGTTGACATCTCAACTCCAATGCATCAAGTTCTCCCCAGATCCGGGGCCTTTGCTCTTGCTCGACTGCTGTACCCTCTGTCGTACTTTTGTCTCGATTTCTAACCACCTCCCCTCACTTAGTTATCTCTTCATTAGATCTTAGCTAAAATATGACTTCCTCAGGGAAGCCTTTTCCAAACTAGCTGTAGTCACTATCTTTCGAACTCCAAGGATATGTTCTTTTCATTTATTGATATATCATTCATAACAATAATGTCAATTCTATTTAACATACAAATTCCCTACATACACTCTAAGCTCTATGAAGAAAGAGACTATGTCTGTCATGTTCATGGCAGGATTATTAGCCACAGTACAGTACCCGGTCCATGCGAAGCCCTTAGTAATCCTGTTTTATTTTGTTTGGCTCAATAACCACTCAGTCTAACATTTCTTCCTTGCCTTTAGCAGGTGTTTCTCCCTCAAATGTTGGTGTCAGCAGAGTCTCTACCTTAACTTGGTGTTTCTCTCTGCCTACCCTCTATCCAAAGGCAAACCCATCTATTCACATGGACTTAACTACCTATATGCTATGACTTAAAATATATATTTCTGGACTTCCCTGGTGGCACAGTGGTTAAGAATCCGCCTGCCAATGCAGGGGACATGGGTTCGAGCCCTGGTCCGGGAAGATCCCACATGCCACGGAGCAACTAAGCCCGTGCGCCACACACAACTACTGAGCCTGCGCTCTAGAGCCCGCAAGCCACAACTACTGAGCCCGCATGCCACAACTACTGAAGCCTGCGTGCCTAGAGCTCTTGCTCCGCAGCAAGAGAAGCCACCTCAATGAGAAGCCTGCGCACCGCAACAAAGAGTATCCCCCGCTCGCCACAACTAGAGAAAGCCTGTGCGCAGCAACAAAGACCCAACGCAGCCAAAAATAATTAAATAAATAAATAAAATATATATTTCTTCCACGCTGATCACATGCTTCATATTTTTTGGGTTTTTTTGTTTTGTTTTTTGTTTTGTTTTTTTGGTTTTTTGGGGTTTTTTTTGGCGGTATGCGGGCCTCTCACTGTTGTGGCCTCTCCCGTTGCGGCGCACAGGCTCCAGACGTGCAGGCTCAGCGGCCATGGCTCACGGGCCCAGCCGCTCCATGGCATGTGGGATCTTCCCAGACCAGGGCACAAACCCATGTCCCCTGCATCGGCAGGAGGACTCTCAACCACTGCGCCACCAGGGAAGCCCACATGCTTCATATTTTTATATCTAATTGCCTACTAAGTATTTCCAACTAGATGTTACACAGACACTTCAAACTCAACATGTTCCAACAGAGCTCATCTTTTGTCCCACTCCCCCACTCCCACCCCAACCTGTTCCTCCTTCTCTTACATTTACAATTTCAATTAATGGTGCCATTGTCTACCAAGTTTCCTAAAGCATAAATCTTGTAGTCATTCTAAACTCCTTTCTGTAGTCATTCTAAACTCCTTTCTGTCTACCTACATCTTTTCATTCACTAACTAATTATTCCTCCCACATGATTCTATAATCCTTCTTCCCATCCCTACTACTACTGCCTAATCAGGTTTCCATTCTTTCTTACCTTGACTACTGAAATAGCCTCCTAATGACTCTTTATCTCAATTTTGCCCACCTTTGAAGCCTTCCCCACGTAGCAGCCAGAATGATGTATCTAAAATTCAATTTGACTGTGGAGTTTCCATGCTTAAACCCCTTTCAAGGCTTTCCATAGCCTTGTTATTCAGTTAACAGACTAGGCCCTCTGTAACTTGACTCTTTACTTTTTCACGTCTACCTTCCATTTTACCTTCGAATAATCACCAACTGCTTTCAATTCCTATTAAACAATGATGTTGCCTTCATCCTTACCCAAGCCTGAAATGTCACTCAGCTCTTACCTATCCTTCAAGATTAGATTCTGGGAACATCTCTTCCAAGAAGCCCATACCTCTGGCTTGGACTGAGTTCACTCTGCTCTCCCACATACCTCCAGCAAACCTCTCATTATTACCACATAACTTGACAGTAGCTATTTATAGTCTGTCTCCTCCACTAAACAATCAAATCCTTGAGAACTGGCCCAATATTTGTTTTTGTGCCCCAGGATGTAGTGGACAGCCCAGCACATGTTAGGTATCTAAAAATAGCTATAGCACTGGAATTTTTATGTTGACTTTGAATCTCTGCAACAGAACCCTTTATCTATTTTATCCTTTCTTTCTTGTATTCTGTTGAATTCCAATTTCATTCCTGGTGACAATGTGCCCAGCTCAATGCTGACATTTCCCAACCTCCCTTGCCATGACAGAAGACCAATGCAGTGTAAAAACTCATTGCTGGCTTTCTGGAAACTGCTTTAAAAGATGCTGACTCAACTGGGAAAAAGATGCTTTTGTCATTTATTCCTCCCCTCCTTTTGCCTGAAACATATTCACAATGTCTAGAGTTCCAGGAGACATCATGTGACCTTGAAGAAGCAAATCCATGCTGTAAAGATGGGACTCTGTACCCTAACGACCATGGAGCTTTCATACAAGCCTAGGACAGCATTCTTTTAGACTTCTGCTACATAAGAGACTATGACCCATACTTTGTTTAGCCTGTGTCTTTGTTACCAGCAGCTGAATGCAATAGTTCTGAATAAAGTTTCTTCTTAAATGATGCAACTGAAAACTAAAATTGATCATAAAAAAATGCTTAATTGGGATTATCTAGGATGAACACACTTCTATTTCTAAATGTACTACCCTATTCAACTTCATCCAGAAACTGGCAGGCTGGGTGACTTTTTATAGATAGTGAGCTACTTTGTTTTCCCAACTGTTATTTAACTCTGTGACTTGTCACTTCAGTAAAGTTGGAGTTTCTGAGGTAATTACATGAGTAACTTTTATAGTACTCTTATTCACAACTAGTAACTATTATGGGGGCTTCATATTGCCTAATTAAGAAATAAGGACAGAGTAGTTAGAGTTCTTTCAAGGATTTATAACCAAGAAAGCGTTAATAAACCATTATGTATTTACATGTATCTATGTGTATGCACAGATATAAATATTTATGCGGATAGCAAATATAAATTATTTTTCTTTCACTTAGTTGCTCCATTTATCAAGTATAAAATAAAACAGTGAAAACAACATACATAAATACACACACAGGTTTCAAACATACATTGGATTCTGGGTCTCCAACTTAACAGGTATCATACCTTGTGTTTCTAAGGACTTCATCTATTGATCTTGTTCGCCCTCAGGGCAACCACAGGCCATTTTCACACCATATTGACTCAGTTTAAACTCTGTTCAGTTGCTACCTAGACACTGGCAGCGTGTGGCCTCTCCTCCAGGCATTTAAGGCTGACTTTTCGACAATCATCAGTGCCCACTTTCTGAGTGGCTCTGAACTGCTTAGAGTCTGTACCACCAGCTGTTTCTATGTCACCCTTTAGAGCTCCTCCCTCCCAGGGGATAGTCATTCACTGTGTGCAATGATTTCTGCACATACTCATTCCCTTCTGAGCCATTTAAAGTCCATGTAAGACAAAGCCTTGACCCAGCCTTGTTTTGCTTTGTTTTTAAGAATACATAATAGGATTTGAGATCAGATACTTTCAGACTGTAAATGGCATATCTTGACTCTGCTGTTTTACACTTAATAGGTACAAGCAGGTTGTCCAAGGTTCATTCATTGACTTACTAGTATTAAGTGTCTGCTATGTGCTTAGCACTGTGCTAGGTCACACATACTACACTGAGCAAAAACAGGTGTGGTATCTAATTCCATGTTGTGGGGAATACAGGTATTATGCAAATTATCACAGAAATGAGTTTACAATTGAAAACTGAGATTAGTGCTAAAAGGAAAGGAATATGGTTCTATGAGTCTGCTAATCACAGATTAGCACCCTAGCAAGTAAGCTAGAAAAATGGAATTTTAAAAACTCCGTGTGAATATGTCATAAAGCTACTAAGGATATGAGGACCCATGGGGCTCAAATCCAAGAGAGGAGGGAAGTGCAGGGAGGTGAACCTGACAGTAAGAGTGACTTTTCCTCTTACGGCATTTGCTAATTCTCAGTGGAGAATCAGAAGATGAGCAGAGCTTCCTAGAGTCTTGTGGGGCTGGGAAACAAAAGTTGAAGTTTAGGGCCCACAAAGAAAGGGAGGCCTTGATAAACTCCATGGCTTTCCTTTAAGAAAGGACAGCACTCATGAACTCCCTTCTCCATGACTCATTCATGGAGCACCTTCAAACAGTACTCCAGACACTCATGGCTCTTCACCTAGTAGATGGCTCGAAATTTCAGTCCTGATGTATCTGAGCCATTGATACTTCTGCTTATAAAGCGTTTGGTTCATTCAGTCTTTTATTAAACTGTACTAGTGGACACAGCAGTACTAGAAGGAAATTCTACTTTCATTCTATCCGTGAAGATTATTTTCATTCTATCTATGCTGCTCTCTGGACACACTGTGTAGTGAAACCTTTGATAGGATTAATCAATTACTTCCTTTTTGCCCATTTACCCAGCGGCATGAGTAAACTTAAATGGCCAAGAAGCAGTCTAAGCTTCGGGTTTAATGGAATGATTGCTATATCCCAAGTGGAAACAGCCCACTGTTAAATACTAAAATATTCAAACTAAATCCAGAGAATGGGGATGGGAGGTAAAACATTTTCAAGTAGATTATTAAGTACAATTAGGAGAAGTTCCACTCTCACTTCCTTTCTATTTTCTCCAAACCCATATATTCAATCTATGGGAGAAATAATACTGTATATTAATCATTGGCTAAAAAAGATATTACAAGATGGTCCTCTCTTCACAAGGTGTTGTATCTCAGCTATACTGTATTCAAGACTCCAGTTAGACCACAGATGTTTCTGGGCCCTGATGTACCTTAGACCACTTAACTACCATTTGCCCCACTTCTTTCACTGTAAAATAAACTTCTTTGGTCAGAGGGCGGTTGGCTAGAATACCATAATAGTTCATAAAATAGTCCATGAATAGTGATACTAAAAGAAAAAACTAACTGGGAGGAAAGGCAAATTAAAATTTAAAGTGTCACATGCCCTTCCATGATGCAAGGCATCTAGCTGCCCTCCCCAGGGTATGGTACTACACTACAAGCTCAAGGTTGATAGCTGTTGCTGGGAAGTACAGCCAAGTCAGATTTTTGAGGAGTCCATGTTTTAATTCCTGTCACCATATCCACCTTTACCAATATTAAGGAGGCTTGAGAAAGAGGCAGGGCAGCACAAATGGAGTGAGTCATCTTGTACACACGCTCATTAAAAGCCTATCCTTTTAGTGGTCATTCACATAGGATACATTTAGTCACACTTTGGAACCTCACTGAAAGAGGTTCAGTCATATATGTCTCCTCACAAACTCTTTATGGTCAGTCTTACAATTCTGTTTCTTTTAGGTCCCTGACAATCTGATTATATCATTAGCCACTGCTCATCAATCAGTATAGATACTTACCTCAGGCTTTCTACTAACAAAGTGAACAAAAAGATAAATTGTTTGAATTTATGTCCACTGGGAGAATTTTCTATGTCCACTGTCCTGCAGGGCCATTCCTAAGGGAGGTAATGAAGTTGCAGCAATCTACTCCGTGTTGGTACAAATGTGTAGAGACCCACTTTTAACCAAACTCAAATGCTTTCCTCTTCAGTCAACGATCTGAAGTAATTCTCCCATGAGAGTGGAGTGCAATAGAGCAGGAGGGGGCAAGGTGAGAGTTAATGAAACTACTCATGCAACTTACTTCTTCCTTTACACCCGGATTGGACCCAGTCCTGGATATATCATTTCCACTTGCTGATGGAGGACTTCAGGCCATGTTTAACATCCATGTTTGTTTCTTATCCTTCACTACTTACTGTATAATCTTCTGTTCTTCATCTTATTGGTAAAGAAATAATCCAAACTGGCTCAACTTTATGCTTCTGGTTTCCTACTATTATTACCTTGGCTCACTCCACTCCAGTTACTCTCTTCCTCCATCAAGCCAGTCCTGTTCATGACCTGTGCCCTTCTTGTTCTTTCTACCTAGAATATTCTTGCCCTGGAAATGCACAAGCTACTTCAACACCTCCTTCAGGCCATGGCTCAAACAATACATTCTCAGTGACACATTCCCTGCAACACTTTTTCAAAGTTAAACCCTTCCCCACCCTGGTAATCGTAATTTACCCTGATTTATTTTTCTCCTTACACATATCACCTTCTAACATACTATATTTTTCAATTTATTTGTTTATCCTCCGTTTTCTTCTACTAGACTACCAATTACATGAGGGAATTTTCATCTGCCTAGTTTATTGCTGTGTCTCCAGTGCCGAGAAAACTGTGTGAATGTACTGGGTATTCAATAAATATCTTAGTGAACGAACAAGTGAATGAATCTTACCCTTCAAAGTCCTAACAAATTTTAAATTTTGTTTGAGGGTATTCGAATGAATCAAAAACAAACAGCATTGTTAAATGAACATGTCTGGTCTTATTCACTTATATTTATTTACATGTAAGAAACTCACCCCCTCCCTTTTTTCCCCCTACAGTCTTCCAATCTACATATATTATAAAAATTTTGAGTGAGAAGAAATCAGTTCAGTTTGTTCTTCTTTCCCAACATCCGCTAGTTTGTAGAACAATAATGCCACTGGTTGTTTCTGATTCAAACACAGTGCGAGGCTTTGTTTCTTACAAGTCAACCGAGCAAGCAAACAAGTAGAATTACTCCCAGCTTGAAGAGGCACATTGAATCCAGAATCTCAATGAATGTCCCCATCATGCTAAAATCAGCATGATCTAAAATCATCAGTTCCCCTTTGGCCTTACTCCCTCAGAATACACACACACACACACACACACACACACACACACACACACATAAAATTCTGATATAAATTAACAAAGCTTTACAATTTTTTTGTGGGAATTCTTTCATCTCAGAGTTTTGCTTTTAAATTGGTTCCCAGAGTATGATGGGATCTGACAACAGTTAAAGCTTTGGAACAAAGAAAGGCGTAAGGGTGGGACAGAAGAAGAACTGGCTTCCCTCAGCCAGGTAAATCCCTTAGATGGGCCTATTAAAGTATTTGTTAAGGGTCTTTAAGCAAAGAGGAGAGAAAGGAGAGAAAGGAGGGCTGCTTCGCTGGGAGCCTCACAGGCCATTTTAAAGACTTAGAATTTTGCTCTGAATGAGATGGAAAGCCATTTGAGGGTTTTGAAAAGTTCATCCATGATGCTCTGTTGAGAATAGACTGAAGGGGAACCAAAGTTGGAGCAGAGAGATCAGTTAGGAGGCTATTACTGTTAGGGGAACCGCCACCCTGGCCAGGCACCATAGTAACCACTTGCATGCGTCATCTTAAACAGGAGGTCCTGGTAAGGAATGGGGAACAAGCTACCACCAACCGGAAGAATTTGGGAAAGGTCAAAAGGAGAGAGGAGACTCCAGTCCAGATGTCCTACCAACTTCCCAGAATCCTTCTCACTGGAATCCATCTTGGCTGCATGATGCTCATGCCACCAGGAAGGACCTTGAGTCAGAGTGATTGGCCAGAGACAACCTGGAAACTAACCCAATTACCATAAAACCCGAGACTGCAAGCCACGTGGCAGAGCAGTTCTCCTGGGTTCCCTTACCCTGCTGCTCTCCACCCGGGCACCCCTTCCCAATAAAGTCTCTTGCTTTGTCAGCACGTGTGTCTCCTCGGGCAATTCATTTCCGAGTGTCAGACAAGAGCCCACTCTCGGGCCCTGGAAGGGGTCCCCCTTCCTGTAACATTACAATAAGGCAGTACAGAAGTGACAGTGATTTGAACTGGGACTGTAGCAGAGGCACTACTATACAGAAGAAGTGGGGAGAGTATTTTGAAAGTAGAGCCAACAAGATTTGCTGACCGATCAGATGTGGGTTGGGATAGAGAGGAGTCAAGAGTGACTCTTGGGCTTCCCTGGTGGCACAGTGGGTGAGAGTCTGCCTGCCGATGCAGGGGGCGCGGGTTCATGTCCCGGTCCGGGAAGATCCCACATGCCATGGAGCGGCTGGGCCCGTGAGCCATGGCTGCTGAGCCTGCGCGTCCGGAGCCTGTGCTCCACAATGGGAGAGGCCACAACAGTGAGAGGCCCGCGTACCACAAAAAAAAAAAAAAAAGAGTGACTCTTGAGTTTTGGTCCTGAGCAATTGGAAGAATGGAATCATCACTAACTGAGAAAAAGACAAGAGGAAATGCAAGCTTGAGGTTAGCAGCATGAGGCAAAAGGGAAAATCAGGAGTTCAGTGATGGATGTATTAATGGACAATGAATGGGTCATATGAATCTGGCATCCAGGGGCAAGCTCTACACTGCAGATGTAAATCTCCAAGTTTTCAGTATATAGAAGATATTTAAAATCACGGACTGGATGAGATCAATGGACTGATCTCCAATAGAAAAGACTTCCAAGCTGCTTTGGAAAGCAGTCTGGCAATTCCTCAAAGGTTAAACCTAGAGTTATCCTATAATCTAGCAAATCCACTGTTAGGTACATACCCAAGAGAAATGAAAACATGTCCATACAAAATATTGAACAACATGAGGCTTAAGGGCACAGGCCCTTCTGCAGTTAACAATTAGAGTATAACTTTATAATCAGTCCTTCGTATCCATGGTTCTACATCCTCTGATTCAACCAAACATGGATTATGTATTACTGTAGTACCCATTTGTTAAAAAAAATCCACATATAAGTGAACATGTGCAGTTCAAACCTGTGTTGTTCAAGGCTCAGCTGTGTATCAATGATCACAGCAAGAGTATTCATAATAGTCAAAAAGTGGACACAACCCAACTATCAACTGATGAATGGTTAAAGTGTGGTATACGCATACAGTGGAATGTAATTTGGAAATCAAAAGGAATGAAATACATAGTACAACGTGTATGAACCTTGAAAACATTATGCTAAGAGAAAGAAGCCAGTCACAAAGGACCACATATTGTATGATTCCATTTTTATGAAATGTCCAGAATAAGCAAATCTATAGAGGCAGTGGTTGCCTAGGGCTGGGAATGGCGGGAAGGAAAGCTAAGTAGGGGGTAGAAACTAAGGGGCAGGGGGTTTCTTTTGACAGTGATGACAATGTTCTAAAATTGATTATGGTAAACATTGCACAACTCTAAATATACTAAAAACCATTTTGTACACTGGTTGTACACTTTGAATTGTACACTTCAAATGGTTGAATTGTATGCTATGTGAATTATATCTCAATAATACTATCCAAAAAATAAAGAAGGAAAGGAAAGAAAAAAATAAAGAAGAGTTCCAAGATTCGAGTCCTGAGGCCATCAGACATTTGGGGATTGATGATGCTTATTAGACATCCAAGAGGAAGTTTTGAGTAGGCGGTTGGGTATGTGAATTTGGAGATGAGGAGAAAGGTCTGGGCTTGAAAAGTAAATCTGAAAGCCCTTAGTATATAGGTAGTATTTAAAACCTTTGTATTAAGTGAGATCACCTAGACAGTGAGTGTAGAAAACGTAGAGATCTGAGGCTGAGTCTGGGGCACATCAATGTTAGAGACTGGGAATATACAGAGGGACCAGAGCACAGGGCATGGAGCAAATGATCCTGAAAAGGAGGAGCCAGTAAAGTAAGAACAGAACCAAGAGTACAGTATCCTAAAAGTTAAGTGAAGAAAATATTTAAGGGAAGAGTGATCATCTGTCAAATACTGACAACAGCTCAAGTAAGATGAAAACTAAGAGCAAGCACTGGTTTTAGCTATGCAAAAGTCAATGGCGATTTTATGAGAGCTGTTTTGTAGGAGTCATGAGAATGAATGTCTGATTAGAAAATAGGAGATGAGCAAACCGCAGATAACAAGTAGATAGAACCATTAAGAAGATGTGCTTTTCACAGAAGCAGAAAAATGACCCAGTAAATAAAGTGAAATAGAGTCTAGAAATTTTTTTCCCCCTAAGATAGGAGAAATAGTAGCATTTTATAAGCTCGTGAAAATGAGCAGGCAGCAGAGAGAACATGATTTTACAGAACAGAAAAGCCAACTGCTGATGTGCAGTCTTTAAACATGTGACAGGGGATGGAAATTGGTGAGCCAGTGGAAGGGACTGGCCTTAGCCAAGAGTGTGGCAAGTTCACCTGTAGTAATGAAAGACAGAATATATGGTCACAGAGCATTTGGGTGGGTGGACATGGTGGTAGGGGCATACTATAACTGTTCTGGTGGCTTTTATCATCCCAGTAAAATAGGAAACAAGATCTCAGCAAAGAGTGAGGATGGAGAAGGAAACACTGAGGAGAGAGAAGAAAAGAAAACAGTCTTTGGGTAATGGCAAGTGGAGAACGAGAGAAGTGCAATATTGTTGCTAGACAGTTATTAAGTGACCATTTGTGATTAATACTAATGAGTTAAGAGTGAGACCAGTCAGCAAGGTGATGCTTTTCTCCAGACCTGTTCAGTTGTATGATGGTAGGTCCTAATAAATGAGAGTTGGCTTCAACCAGCATTGGGATTAACAAAATAGGAAAATGCTCACAAGTTTGTAAAAAAGAAAAACAGGAGATTTTATAGAGAGTATGATTATAGCACTTCTATAGGAACAAAACAGACTGAAAGGAAATGTTTACATTGGGTATGATTTTACAGGCAATTTGAATTTCTTACATATTCTCTAAATGTTTTTGCAAAAATCAAAGCTCACTCAATCTATCTTAAACAAGCTAGTATTCGGGACCATCCCATATAACCAAAGACAGAAAGCAGGGCCAGGTCTCACAAGAAATTTAAATCTGAAAGCAATAAAACAAGACAACAATTCTTTTTGTCCCTGCTCTCACTGAGCACATCACCTCTTACTCTCTTATGCTTCCTCTGGGAATCTGAATCATTCCTCTGATTTCCTCTGCTTGTGGATCAATGCACAGGATCCCAATGTGGCTGCTTTCGTCTCAGCCCTTAGTTCCAGAGACCACCATCACCTGACTGTTTGTCTTCCTCAGATACACAATAGGCAAGCTGATTGGCTCAGCTTGAATTAGGGCTCCGTGTTTGGTTCAATCAGCTGGGACCAGGAATGGGAAGTCAGCTGTTCAAAATATGATGGGCACCCAACCCCTTTCTTCCAAATGTCAGGAACAGAGGTAACTCCAATGAAACAGGCCAAGCAGGACCCCAAATATATCTCTAAGAAAGCACATATGACTTTAATAAGAAGAACAAATACTTTAAGATAAATACTTCTAAAGAAGAGATCAAAAGGAGATATTAAGTATTAAACACTTAGTTTCCCCTTTTTCTGTCAAATATTCCTTCTCTGTTTCAGGTAGGTTTTTCATCATTGTAACGTCCAAAAAGCTTCTATTGAGTGCTTATTAGCACAAGGCACCATGTCCTCCACTGCATAGAATGAGTCTGACAGGCATAAAATCATATTTAACAGTAAAATTTAATTTTTGAAGAAAACATTGAGAACCTGGAATGCATCCCTAACTACAAAATGGAACTGTTGATAACATCAAATATTCTGAAGATTCCCTCCCTTCATCAATATTTTCCTGCAGCTATTAGATTTGAATGCTATATTGGAGGTGAAAATAGCAGAATAAAACTGAAATGTAAGTCTATTTGTGGCTTTCTAGTCTAAGGTTATTTTTAGATATTTTTATGTATATTTAGTTATTTTTAGTTGCACAAATTATACACGACACATGTTTGCGTATATAAAATTCAAGTAAATACAGAAGCATATAGAGACAAAGAAAAGGCTTCTTTGTCTTCCCTCTCTTACCCCTGAGTAACCCCAATTCCATAGCCCTTTGCAGAGGAAAACACAGGTAACAGTATTCTTTCAACCGTTTTTCTAGGTTAGTTTTATTACTGTTTTGTTATTAAGCCTTTTCTTTTTCATTTTTAAACTTGCCTTTCTTTATGCAGATGACTTCCTGTCAGTATTCCTGGTAAGTTATATACCCCAGTGGCCTTGCATCCAGGTTCCATAAAGACATTTTTAATAATATCCCAATGATCTAATCTTTTAAGGCTCTAATATTTCACCCGTTTTTTTTAAAGCAGACATTTTATGGACTGGTGAAGAGCAGTCATTAGAAACATACATCTCTGAAGCCATAATAGTTTTATAATTTGTTCTGCCTCACAAATAACCACAGCCAGTCTTCCAAGAGGACAATCCTTTAAACCAAATCTCTAACATTACAGCGGCTTATGGCTATCTCAGATAATGGGAGCTGTCCAGTGTGTGATGTGTTCAGTCTCTTCCATTTAGGGAGGATCTGTTGTACTAATAATCGACTTGAAAATAAGCTCTGCACTAGAAATTCAGCAGTGAATAACGGAAATAAGTGAGCTTACAAAATTTATTGGAAATTTCTTTCTGAAGGTCAGAGAACATATCAAGCACAACAGCAAATGTGCATTTTTAATAGTATATCATATTCTTATGAGACTCTGCTATAAAGCTTATTGTACTTCCCTTTCAAAAAACCTGGTTAGGAACTTCCCTGGTGGTCCAGTGGGACCTGGGCTCCCAATGCAGGCGGCCCAGGTTCGATACCTGGTCAGGGAACTAGATCCCACATGCTGCAACTAAAGATCCCACACGCTGCAACGAAGATCCAACATGCCGCAGCTAAGACCTGGTGCAGCCAAGATAAATAAATTAATTTGAAAAAAGAAACACTGGTTAAAGAGACTTCAATCAACACCTACTTTGTAGATTTGTCTAAATTTCTGGAATAATAAATTAGATGTAATAAAAGAAAAAAAACTCTGGATTTTTTCCCTGAAAAAAGAAAAATCTCCCAAAACACGTCCTTTGTGGACCTTGTCATGAGTCATATGTAGAAACATACTTTATCACTTAAAAGCTATGTCATCTTGAACAGGAATGAGAATTTGTCTGATTCTTGGTTTCCCCATTTTTCAACTGGAAATAATAATGTCTATTTCGCAAGTCTTATATAATGTATGGATAGCAGAGGCTTTGCCATGTGCCTGGTCCATCACTGATTCCAACTGGTGGTAGATAATTCCCATGCTGATGGCAAACTCTACCCCAAGTGTTTGTCTTATTTCTCAACTTTTCTGCCTCAGGACTTGTTCTGAAGATGTAAAATTTTTCATCCTTCTGAGAACATTCCAGAAACATGGAGCAGTTAACAACCAGAGGGGCAACCCTCAACCAATGAGGAACGGGAGTCAGTGGATAAATGCCTCAGTCTTCCGTTTTTGAAGGGACAATTCTGAAGCCCATTCTATACAGTTGTTTGGAGGGTCCGCTGTGGAACTGAGCACCGGTTGCCCATAGCAAAACTGGCTCAATAATGTACCCTTAATTAGCTTCCTGGAGTCATCTCTCTAATAGATTACCTTCTCCCAAATGCTTATCTCAGACTCCGCTTTGAGGAAAAAAAAAAAAACCAACTAAAGGGCTTTTAACAGTGCAAGTACATAATATGTGGTTGGTACATGATGGTTCCGTTCCCTGCATCTCGTCTTAAATGCCATTCACTCTACTGATGAGTCAGTTTTCCAGTCCTTATCAAGGACTTACTCTTGGCAAAATAATGTTCTAGATACAACTATCCAATATGGTAACCACTAGTGACACATGGCTATTGAGGACTTAAAACGTGGGTAGTCCAAATTAAGAGGTGCTGACAGTGTACGCTGTACAACAGATTTTGAAAACTTAGAATAAAAAAAGAATGTAAACTATCTTATTAATAATTGTATGTTGATTAGTTGAAATCATAGTATTTTACACACACTGAGTTAAATAAAATGTATTATTAACATTAATTTCACGTTTGTTTTTACTTTTTATAATGTAGCCACATTACCAAAATTTTTTAATCACATTAGTAATTCAGCCTGGCAGAATTAGAAAAATGCATAGAGGAATGAAACCTATCAAAGTAATAAGCACTCCCACTATTTCCTTAGTTTCTTGTTGGTCATGGTTCTTAGCATTAAGAATCTTTCAGTCCGAGTGAAATCTTTCGCCCATTTCCCAGTGTCTGGAACATAATAAGTATTCAGTGTTTTCTTCTGCACAAATAAATTAGAGATTTCATTACAAGAAGAAATAGGAGGTAAATTTTATAAAATAGGTTGGTGTTGGACTACACAGGATGTCAATGTAATTTATTTCAGAGGCAATATAACATCCTTAAAGGTTTTGGTACTATTTATTAGAAAGATTCATGTGGAATCAGTATGTAGGATGCAAAAGTCAGAGTGAGACTAAAGCCTAGCTGGAAGGCTATTGCAAAATGCTGGGGAGGTCACTAGAAGGGAGTGGCCATGGCAATGGAAGAGAATCAGATCATAAGATAAAATTAAGAAAATGCTAGAACCTGATTGGTTCTTGGTGGAGAAAGAAGAGAGGAAGGAATGTTTTCATGTCTTCACTGCAGTATGAAATCCATTAAAAATCCATGCTCTATAATTATTATTGTAAAAAAAAAAAAGTTGCCCCAAGAACTTTCCCTCACTCTATTCATTCTAAGGCATTTTCTAACTCAGGAAAAGAAAAATTACTGCAGAACAGCAGAAAAGGATGTCAGATTCTTTACTGTTAGCTTCAAAAGCAGTGTTCCAGGACAACAAAGACATTGCAAAAGTGCTTGCAGAAAGAGACTACATCATTCCTCTCCACTGAACCTTCCACGCCCAGAAGATAAGAGCCTTCTGATTAGGATGAAAAGAAGTCATGAAGGAGAAGCAAAGGGGTTAAACGCACACATGAGGAGGACTGGAACAGGATCTTCTCTCACAAGTGTGTAGCTTAGGGAGACAGAAGGTTGGAGAAAAGTGTGGTGTTCTAGATCTACCACTTCAATTTGGTACCCCAGGACACAAATGATGGTGTGGGTCTCTCTACACCATAATAACATCGAGCCAACAATTACACATGGCTGGGTATGACACAAGGGAATAATGAGGCTCTGATTCTACCTTAAACTCGCCACCGAGAAGTGGACAAATAAACTTTCCCCACTTCCCCAAGAAGGGCTCAGATGTTTGTTGAAGGAGACAGCTGAGGGCCAAAGGGGCTTAAATTTGTAACCCAAATGCCAGTGTGAATCATGGAACTGAGGTTTTTACAAGTGCAGAGATTTCAGAAGGTGACCTTAGGAAGAGTGACAAATACTACGACCACCAAAGATCAGATACTCTCTCTCCCTGACTTCCCACCTCAACTTCAATCCTGTCATTATCATAAATATGCCTTGGAACAGGAGTGCCACCCTAAAGAGAAGGAGAGGAAGGTAAAATCCAGAACTGACACAATTTTAAGCTTGACTGAAAAAGTATGACAAAGACTGAGTTCACCTGGAAATGACTAGATACAGTTTTATAGCATCAGGAGAAATCAGGCATATAATAGAAACTAAATGTAAAAACGGGAAAATAAAATGTTACCTGTTTTGCATATATGATTTCAGGGCCCACGAAAATTATACTTACAGCAGGTATAAAGGCATTTACTGCATTCTTAAGAGGATTAAGAACTCTCTTTGGGGAACTATAACAAATTTTGTAAAAAAAGAAAAAAAAACATAATAAATCATTGACTGAAATGCTGTGACACTAAATTGAAATTAACAAAGTGAACTGCTATTTTCCTCATGCCTGGCCTTCCCTCTGAGGCATGGTCTGATTCTAATTTAGTGCTGAGTTTGAATAACTAAGGTGATAAGGGCCACTAACCAGTATTCTTCAGTACTGGGTATTCCAAAGATTTCCAGGCCATTCTTGGGTCAAAGTCTAAAGGACTCCAAAAAAAAAAAAGCATTAGGTATTGAAGGTAACCTGATAGTTAAGATAAACTCTAGAGAAGTGGTTCTTAATGGAGAAGATGGGGGAGAGGCAGCAGGTAGTTGGCGGGGGAGGGGAGAAGGAGGAAGGGGGTGGCACCCCATGGGACAGTTGGCGATGTCTAGAGATAGTTTTGGTTGTCATAACTTAGGGTGGTGCGACGAGCATCTAGTAGGCAGAGGCCAGAGATGCTGCTAAACATCCTACAAAGCATAGACAGTCCCCACAACAATCAATAGTCAAAATGTCAATAATGTCAAGGTTGAGAGACATGCTCTAGAGGTGAGTGAGAAGCCTAACCACGCTGAGGATCCTGGCAGCTTCATAAAGTTGACCTATCACTTTGAATTGTTAATATAACAAAGTTATTGTTCACCGGATCTTTTGTTCTGGGAAGAGCTTGGACAGAACTTCTAGAATTTTTACAAAAAATACTTTTTCTTTTAAAGGGCTCTTGATGATGATAATGATAAAATTCAGGTGAACTTAGTTCTAGTCATAGTTTAGAGCAAGAAAGACCCAGATAACTATCTACTCATCTCTCTATTTTGGATTCTATATTCTGGGCACTTAAATATAGTTATCAGGGGAAGGACAGAATAGAGGGAAAGGAAGAAGCCTGTAAGAGAAAGAAGCTCAATATTATCATTTCTATTATACTGGGGAATGAATAACTAGGTCATTTAGTAATATTAGCTTTGAAAAATATAAACTTCAAATTTTAAAATGGTCATTAGATTAAGAAATATTTTAAATTCTAAATAAAAATAGTCTTTAAATTCTTTCCTTTCCTCCTTTGATTGTAGAATTCAATTTATCAATAAATAAATACATTGCCTCCCTCTTAATTTCAGCAATCTGTTCTTGAATAGTTCAGTAAAAAATACTTACTGTGAACCTAATTACCATGATTTTAATGGGAAAAATTATAATGTATATGTCAACCACAAACCCACAGCCAATTTCCTAAAATGCAGTAAAACACCCCTAAATAATTAACGAACTATCATGTTAGAACATAAAATGTTTAAACATTACTTCCCAACAAATCAATATAGCTAATAACTTAGCAATATACTGAACATCTCCTCTCTGAAGACTCAAGAGCTTTTCAAATATCAACATGTGGGTCCGATGTTGCGGCTGAAATAACTCAAAAACACTCCTATACATTGTTTCATTGGACATATTTTGTTGATTTTTCATTTCACTGACAATTAACAGTGCTATGTACTTTTTCATGTGCTTACAGGGTATTTGTATATCTTCCTTTGTTAAATTCTGTTCAAGTATTTTAGCTATTTCTTTTATTTAATTGTATGTATTTTTACAAGTCCTTTGTCAAATATATTACTTTGAAAATTTTTTGTCCAGTTTATAGTTGGCTTTTCATTTCTTAAATATCTTTCAAAGAGCAGAAGCTTTTAATTTTAATGAATACAATTATTTAATTTTTACTTTTATGGTTAGTGGTTTCTATAAGAAATTTTTACCTACTTCTAGGTCACAAAGATATTCTCATGTTTCTTTCTTCCAGAAGCTTTATACATACTAGAATGGCTGAAAATAAAGGTTGACAACACCTAATACAGGCAAGGATGTGGAGCAACCAGATCTTTCATAAATTACTGCTGAGACTGCAAAATGGAACAAGTACTTTGGAAAATTGCTTGGCAGGTTCTTAAGCTGTGAAACTGTTAAACGTATACCTACTCTATGACCCAGCAATTCTAGGTATTTATTCAAGAGAAGTGAAAACAAGTCCATCAAAAGTTTATACAAAAATACTTACAGCGACTATATTCATAACAGCTTAGAACTGGAAGCCACACAATTGTCCAAAAAGAGGTAGCAGAAAAACATACTGCAGTACTGTATATTCATATAATGATAAATGAACTACTGCTACAAACAATAATATAGATGAATCTCAAAAATATGATGAGCAAAAGAAGCCAGACACAAAAGAGTTCATACTTTATGGTTCCACTTATATGAATTTCAAAACAGGTAAAATAATTGACATTGATAGAAATTAGAATAGTGATTGCCTTGGGGTAGAGGGAAAGATAGGGGATTGAACAGGAAGGGATACAAGGGAACTTTCTAAGGTGTTGAAAATGTTTTATATTTTGACAATGGTGTGGATTGCCTGGGTGTATTGATTTATTATTGGCTTGTATACTTGAAATTTGTGCATTTCACCACATGTAAATTATACCTAAAAAATATAGAGCATATTATATTTTAGAAGCACAAGTATAAATTTTTCCTACAGCTGAGATATGTACACTTTATGACATATTAAAAGTCACAGGCATTCTACTAGAAAAATGTTAAACTAGGAGAAATCCTGTTGGGGTATGCCTGTATTTCCTACATGCCTGGGAAGATCTGTCTTTGTCTATGCCCTTTTAGATGTATTAAGTAGAGAGTCAGATTATGTGCTGAAGGTTGTTTCACTCTGGATTACAACATTTTAACTCAGTGGGAATTCCCAACAGTGGGGCTGTGTTCTCCACTATGTTTGATCTGTACTACTGGGCAAGTGCCAAGAGTTAATTCAATCTCTACCGAAAGTTGTAAATACAAAACATGGAATAACAGGGTTTTATTTATAAAATAACAAGGTTGGAAAATATTTTTGTTAGCTATAAAATTACATGTAACCCACTCGAACCAGGGTGAGTGTACACTTGATCAGTGACCGAGATCTGCTAAGACTCCAACTCAGTCTTAATAGTACAAGAGAGACTACATAACTGCAGGTAAAGCATTAACAAAACCTCTTGTCCTTTATGAACAAACTTGACCCTGGTTAACTTTACAGCACTGTTTCCCTGGAAACCTGAAAAAGGTAGAATGGCAGTGGTGCTACTAGGCAATATTTCTCACGATAAAAAAATTACAAATTGCATCTGGCAGGAGAGAAACTATACATGAACTATAAAACCCTGGTGGGAAACCACAGTATGGGGCTCCCTGCATATGATGACTCTAATAACGAGGCAGGCTCTAGAATTTATGATTGGGAAATTCACTGCTGTTAGACTCATTGTCATCTCTGTCCTACGGATAAGTCACTCTTCAATGCCACAACATAAAGTGGAGATAGCATCTGCTCCTGTACAACAGTAGGAATGTCATGAACATAAAATAATATATGAAATACTTTGACCTCCTCAGAAGAAAATCAAAACATGTTTTGGGGCTTCCCTGGTGGCGCAGTGGTTGAGAGTCTGCCTGCCGATGCAGGGGACACGGGTCCGTGCCCCGGTCCGGGAGGATCCCACATGCTGTGGAGTGGCTGGGCCCATGAGCCATGGCCACTGAGCCTACGTGTCCGGAGCCTGCGCTCCGCAACGAGAGAGGCCACGGTGGTGAGAGGCCCGCGTACCGCAAAAAAAAAACATGTTTTGGTACAGGCACAGCTGCTAGCCTTACGTTCCTGGACATTTTTGACAATATTCTATTTTTTGTTTTCCTCTCAGATATATACATAAGCAGTTCCTCTTTTTAAAATACTAAGTTTATGTGTATCAAAGATGAAAATTATAATCTCTCCCCTACATCTGGTTAACTGAAACTAGCCATTAAATATCACAAACGAGAAGCAAACAAAGGGAAGAGTCAAGTACCATTAGAGAAGTTAGTGACCAGAGAGTAGACAGAAACAAAAAATGGAAATCCCCAAACCATTCTAAAGCAGAGAGAAAAAAATTAAGGATATTTAGACTTAAAGGCACTTGATACAAACTTTAAATAGATAAACTAAGAGTAGCTCCTGAACAGTCTCCCATGAGCATATAAATTAATCTATCTGTTGAGTCTATCAGAAATCAGTATAATACTCTAAGTCACTACCTTTTTTTGAGTTTTGCTATATAAACCTTTTTCCTACAGAAACTTTTAATGTTCCCAACGTAAAAAGTAAGCCAATGAACCTAATATTATGATGCACTGTAGAGAGACTGAGACTCATCCTGAGAATACATGAATTTGTCATTTGAACTTTAATTATGAAAAAGAGCTGGATATAGTCATCTTCTCTTACTGAGTTCCAGATAGAAAGCCCACATCCTCATTTGTCAGCTAACATTACCATTTGCACATATTGAATGACTTTGCAAAAAAAAAGGTTCAACATATCAATGACTAGATAGCTACTTTGGGCGGATAAAGCTGCAGGGCTTTTTTTGTTTTATTTTTGAGGACATAAAACCACTACAGTTTTCCAGATGATTAAACTGAAATATTTAACAATCTGCAATTCTAATTTATTTTCTAGGCATACATGCAAATTTTACCAATAGCCTGTAGCAAAATACTTAAGCTGCCACAAATTGATCGACACATTCTAGCCAGAGTCAGTTCCATTCTCCTGGGTGTTTAAGAAGTACCTAGGGGTAGAGATGGAGGAGAAAAAGGAAAACTAACCCACCCGACTCCTTAACCCTATAATCTTCTCCACCAATGAGTTTATGTCTGAGTGGATAAGAAATAAACAATATGGCCAAAATTGTCTACACTGGTGTCACTCCTTCTATGGCAATAGAAAAGAGCCTCTCTCAAATGGTGCCTTATAGTAGAATCCATGTGGGCCCATTGCAGAGATGACAGGATAGACTACCTCTAGGAGGTACCAACTAGGAATGCCTAAAAGACTAACCAGTTCCACTAGTTATACTGAATTGGAATGCTAATAAGCACTTGCTCTGTGATAACAGTGTGTTAGATAGATGACTCTGTGATTATTCATTTGTACCCTTATTGTCAATTCCTCAAGGATATGCATGAACAGAATAGTGGTCATTTAGTCTCAGCAGCTACTGAAGATACTGCTACTCTATCAATTAGGATGTTTTCAGCTACAATCAACAAGTAACAGAAAAGCAGACCAAAAATGGATTAAATGAAGTAGACATTATTATCTTATTTTTAAAAAGGTGAATCCAAGGTTGCTGCAGTGATTCAATTATGTCACATGGGTCCAGGTCCTTTCTATCTTTCCACTCTTCTAACCTCAGTATGTTAGCAATGTCTGCCTTCATGGTCACAAGATGGCAGGTAAAGCTTCAACATCACATCAACACAAGAGTAAAGAATCGCCAAAGCAAAAAGAAGGGGGTGAGCAGAATTTTTTTTTTTTATTTCCAGAGGTTTTTCCATTCTACCACATTTTTGCTTACCTCTCACTTGCCAAGACTGAAACTTGTCCATTGTTAGTCTAGATGAAGAAGAATATAATTTCCATAACTGGCATAGAAGAGTTCTCTAGGGCTAGAGAACAGAGAACAAAGATGGATCCTCCCTGCCCTCTACCAATCCTCCCTCACTCTACCAATGAAGACAATGAGGATGGTTTACATGGAAGAGGAGGAAATAGCTATAACCAGCAGTATTTGCATAGCTCATTAACAAAATAGTATATAGCAGATCCTGAAAAGTCAGCACACTCTCAAATCATTCATTCATTCATTTATTCATTCAACAAATATTTGGCAGGCACTATTCTCTGTCCCTGAGACATATGAGAGAAGAAAATATAACTTCCAAACCTCATGGAATTTACATGCTAGAGGAAGAAGACAGACAATAAACAATAAGTATGATAAATAAGATAAATGTATCTCATATATACATATTTCATATATACATGAAAGTAATGATTTCTTTTTAAAGACTGGGGTAAGGTGGGACTGAGAGGAAGCTTTAAGTAGGGTGATTGGAGAAGGTCTCCTAAGGGAGTGATAATGATTAAACAGCAAAAGGTCAGACTGTTACCTTCCCAGTCCACCCTAATTTTTCAGATGGCCTCAAGATAACTGCAACTAAAATAAAAGAACATGTCAGAGGAAGAAGAAGAAAGCAAAAACTGAAGTACTGTATAGAATATATCCAGAAAAAAATTTGGTTGTGCTTACAGACATATTGGAAGCAAATAAACTACGAGCTTACTAAGATTGAGGAAATTGTGTTGGTAAAGAATCTATGAGCCTGAGAACCAAAGATCCATCTGACTCTGAGCCTTAAAACAACCTACAGGCTTACAAAAAGCTGCAAAATACACACAGCCCCTAAGGGGAACATATTCCCACAACACATTTCAGATGTGGCCAAGAAGAATAATAGATGAGGAAGGTTCTTCCAGAAGGTAGCGCAAGGGGCCACAGAGAGCAATGGATAAGAATTCCCTCCCAGAGAGTAAAAACAGGATGCAATCAAGGCACTTCTGCCACTGCCAGAGCAAAAGTCTTTTTCTTTTTTTTTTTTTTTTTTTGCGGTACGCGGGCCTCTCACTGTTGTGGCCTCTCCCGTTGCGGAGCATAGGCTCCGGACGCACAGGCTCAGCGGCCATGGCTCACGGGCCCAGCCACTCCGCGGCATGTGGGATCCTCCCAGACCGGGGCACGGACCTGTGTCCCCTGCATCGGCAGGTGGACTCTCAACCACTGCGCCTCCAGGGGTCTTTAAGACCCCTGCCCAGCTGGTCTCCATCAGTGCTATGGACCAATGACTGCTGTGTCTCTCATTGTTTTCTTACCTGAATAGGGGTTTTAATTTTTTGGGCCACCCTGATCTACCTGAGTTACATCTGGACCTGAGTGAAAAGACTAAACATCACTCAGACATCCTTGGATTTGAGCTGGATACAGTAAGTAGATGGAACTTTGAGCTGTCTCGCTTGGGAAAGGGGTGAATGTGCTCTATGTGTCTTGCATGGAGAAAAGATGAATGTGAGAAGGACATACACAACACTTGGCAGCCAGAATTGCAGGTTATGTGAGAGACAGCTAGCTTCCCATCAATATTCATCCACTCCTTATTCCTGGCACATAATTAGGTTACATATCCCAGTCTCCCTTGCAGACTGATGTAACCATGTGACTAAAATCTCAGCTATGATATGTGAGTAGCTGTGATACGCACCTGTCTCTTCAGGACTCCAGCCTTTAAGAGAGGTGTGCCTCATCCACACTGTTCCCCTCTCCACTGGCTGAACCTGAGGTGGTGAACAAGCGTTGACATGATGACAAGGTGCCAGAGGATAAAAGAGTCACAAGATGACAAGTTGGGAGAATCTGGGTCCCTGAATCACCACGTGGAAGAGAGTTGCTACCAACCTGGAACACCCTCGATTATTCCATGAGGGAGAAATAACCTTCTTGTTCATTGTCACTGATTTTCTAAGTCTATTTTTACTACAACTTAGTCTACTCTAACACAGAAATTTAACTCCCCAGCTAATGTAGAAATTATCTTCTATATATTTTAAGATGGCAAAAAAGAACATAATGTTGATACATTTTTGACAACTTTTGTCTTAGTTTGGGCTGCTATTACCCATACCATAGAACACCATAGACTAGGTGGCTTATAAACAACACAAATTTATTTCTCACAGTTCTGGAGGCTGGAACTCCAAAATTCAGATGCTGGCAGATTCAGTGTCTGGCGAGATCCTACTTCCTGGTTCAAAAACAACCACCTTTTCACTGAGTCCCATGTGGCAGAAGGGAAAGGGAGCCCTCTAAGGTCTCTTTTAGAAGGGCACTAATCCTATTCATGAGGGCTCCACCCTCATGACCAAATCACCTCCCAAAGGCCTCACCTCCAAATACCATCACACTGGTGGTTAGGATTTCAACATATGAATTTGGGGAGAACGTTCAATCTATTGCAGCTTTCTTTCAAAATAGCTAAAATTTTTAAAGTATTAAAAACTATCATTTTCCAGTTATTCTGGAAAAAAAAACCTGTAGTGGAACCCCTCATTTCCTACAGATTATAGATAAGTGAATCATTACTATACTTAACATGTAAAATTTATCATAATAATGAAAAAAAGCAGAATACAAAAATATATGCCAATGTGGTACTTAGACATCTTTATAGTGCTACGGCAATTAAAATGTAAATATATTTCAATGCCATTAAAAACTCCATTCCAAAAGCAATTACTTAATGCCTGTCCCTTGCATCGGTGGTAAATTTCTCAAGAGTAGGCACTCTCTTGCTCTCTACTGTATAATACCTGGAAAAGTATCTCAAATATAAAGAGCATTTAATAAGAAATTGTTAAATGTACAAATAAATAAATGAATGATTAAATGAATGAAAAAAAGTATTTTAAAAATTGAATTAGTTTTAACTTTTGTGAAAAAGTACACGTTTAGTAGAAATTCCAAAAACAAAAAAGTTGTATTCTTTTTCACTTACCATTAATGCTATCATCTCCCATCCACAAACCTCACTGAATTAAAGAAAATCCTGAAAATTTTAAAATTCTGAAATTTAAAATTCTCTATCTAACTCAATTGGTACACTAATAGTTAACTCAGAAATATGTCAGGATTTCAATGTCTAGCTTGAGTATTCCATACCCAGACATCTTATATTTATACAATGAAATATAAAAATAAACCTCTGGTAAAATATTGTGAAACAGACTGTTTTCTAACTTCAGACATCAATCCCAAACTTCCCTTTTATCACCTTGAATTTAACAGCGGGAATGGTGCACATTACTAAAGACTGGATTTGAACCACAGTGGAAAAAAAAAAAAAAATCAATAGCTTAGTAGTTAACTCCCAATCTCCTCCCAGCAATGCCAACAGTAGTTAACTCCCAATCTCCTCCCAGCAATGCCAACAGACTGGAAATAGGTTTGGTTTGTTCTGCTTGCACAACAGGACAATGGATCAACAGACAGCTTACCCATAAAGTCAGCATTACGGAAACTATAAGTGGTAAATCCCTTTAATGCAAATATTTGTAGCCCAAACTTTCGAAGGGATGCTGGTATAAGCTTAAGAGGACCCATAATTTTAAGAGAGACATTTTCTTCAGAGTTAAGAATTCCAATAGAGCGGTACTAAACTTTGTCTATAATCCTATAAAAATTAGACTTTTAGAAAATGGATCAACAACACTGAAATAAGCCTATCACACTGCTCAATGTGAGTGTAAAGCAAAAAGAATTCTAAAACAGTCAATTTTTGCTTTCTTGCTTGCTAAAAATGAGAAATAGGATAGGTATTTTACCTCAAATAGGTTATTTAAGCCAGCATTGAATCTAAGATTGAAAATTTAGTCTTCAGAGTTTATTAACCAATTTTAATTTTTAATACATGATTCATTCACTTAACACATTCATTCAAGAAATATCTATTGAGTACTGTGCCAGAGATTGCTTGTTGCCTATTCTAATATACACTGTTCCTATTTAGAAGCCCTGATTTTTAGCTGGGCACATGGATGCTGGAATAAAGGTCTGATCCCAAGTCTCCCTTTCATCCAGGCTCTTACCACTGGAAGGGTGGGAGGTAACCAGAAATGTTTTGTAGCAGCTTCTCAGAAATATCCTTAAAAAGCAGCTGGTATATATTCTTTGCCCTGTCTTCTCATCTTCCTCCACCCTGCTGTTTAACATTTGTCTCTAATGAAAGGGGCTATCTCTTGCACAAAAAGATGAGCCCATGTCCTAGGGATGACAGAGTAGAAAACTAGGAGCAGCATGCGTTCCTGAGGACTTTGTGGGTCAGAGCCACCACACCTACCCTAGACTGCACATCCCCAGACTTTAATGTAAGAGAAAAAATAAAGCCCTATCTTTTAAAGTTACTTGTATTCAGGGTTTTTATATTATTGCAGTGAAACCTAATCCTAACTGATACAAGCACAATCTGTAAGGTAAGTGTTGAAATACAAGATGACTAAAGCAGGGTTCCTTGCAAACAACCGGCTTAAATTCTAGCAATGAATATTGAAGTATAAAGAACACCAGAGTGAATTAACAATAGTTTTTGCCTGTTTGTTATATTTTCAAACCAACTCCCTTCTTCTGGTAACAACAACCACTTTTCTTTGGAGGAGTTCTTCTCCCATATTATGAGATCAAATTTTAATCCCTGCAGCCCCATTCCTGAGCCAACCTGTTTTCTGGGGAGGGGTGAGGTGGGAGATGCGGGAATGTAATCCAAGCCTGGCCAATTGAAGTACTGGTTTGGCCAAAAAGTTCATTCGGCTTTTCCGTAACATCTTAATGCAAAAGCCAAATGAACTTTTTGGCCAACCCAATACTAGCCACTATAATTGATTCAGAAATGAGCATATGAATTAAACTTGGCCATTTAGAATCCTGCTGTATTAACAACCATCGCTACAATATGTTGCATAACAAAACAACCCACAACTCAGTGCTTATAACAACAAGTATCTATCACAGGTTTGTAGGTCAGGTAGGCCTCCCTAGCTTTAGGCTGCTGATTGGACGCAGGTCTGCTCCACATCTTTCATCCTCCTTGCACTGGCAACTATCTGGGCGAAATTCTCTTAGTGATATATGACAGAGGCACAAGAAGCCAAGTTAAATCACACAAGCACATTTAAGGTCTCTGCTCACGTCACGTTCATTAATATTCCATCAGGGTGGGGAAATATATTCTGCCCACTATAGTGAGCTATGAGGTCACATGGCAGAGGGAGGGTATGAAGAAGTGGAAATAATAATGCAATTGATTATGCACACATCTTGAGTTTCTGGGTCCTTTAGGGTCATGGTACTAGAAGGCTCTAAGCCTGGGGCTGCATGCATCAATCTTCCAGGCTAAATGGATGAAGCACATCTCCAACAGCAGAGAATGAATTAACACATAAAGAGAAGCAAAGGCAGCAAAGGTAAGAGATGGATGAATAGATACACTAAGTATACTGAATCCTTTACTTTAAAATAGGAACATGCCAGAAAAAATACCAAGAATAGCAGTGGTATGAACAAGAGTTGTGGGGATTCAGAAAAGCGAGAAGATTAGAGAAATTTTTATAGCAGACGTTCATTGGAATGATGAGCGAGGGTCATTTGCACCAGAGCAGACATAAAAATGATATTCAGAAAAGAAAATTATGTAAACTCTCTAGCAGTCATTGTTGGTTTATATACCTAACTTCTTTTCCTTGTCTCTGTTATAGAGGTTGAAAAAACTAAATACTCACTTCCCTAGAATCCATTGTTGTCATATAATTTCTAGTGATTAGATATAAGCAGAAATCTGCTGGGGTCTCTCAGGAAAGCTTTTCCTTCCTCACAAAAATGAAAGAGGCAGCTTTCCCTCCCACTTCTCCCTACATCTTCCATTTCCATCCTCTTGCCTGGAAGACAATATGTTGCTTAACTGTAGGGCAGCCATTCTGCTCTTGAAAGGGAAAGCCAGAATAGATGCAGAGAAGGTAGTCCCGATATAATGAGCCAGTGAACCACTGCCGGGAGATGGCTCCTCAGATCTTGTTCGGTGAAACAAATAAAACCTTACCTGATTCAGACACTGTTAATCAGGTTTCCTGTTACTTTCATCTGAAAGGATTCCTAACTGATTTAAGCCTGAAGTCAAGGTAATGTCGGTTTTAGGTCAAGAACAAATTATATAACTAATCTTTGTATCTATCCCCTTACAGTTTGTAACACATTTTTGCACACTTTACTCAGTTACTAAATTAGAAAGGATTGCAGTTAATTAAAAATAAAATCCTTGACTATCCAAGTAAATGTTAGGTTTTATCAAATGAGACAGTAAACTGGAAAGCCCATTGTAACTGTCTAAATGCTGAATAGATTCATGTATTACTGTTAGGAGAAAGGCAACATGCCATGACAAGTTTTTGAGAAGGGGAGTTCACCTGTGTTTATTTCATAATGGACTGTGAAAGACAGACTGAAAAAAAACTAGATCGGAAGCAAAGAGATCTGGGAAGAAGCTCTTATTTGATGAATGAAGGATCCACTGACAAAATAACAAGGGATTCTAGCCAGGATGGAGTAAGGAGTACCAGAATAGCTCTTCAAAGTTAGAAAACAGGGCAAAATTTATGAAATATCTATTTTCAGACACTGAAACACACGCAGAGCAAACATGTCATCCCAGAAAGAAAGGAAACAAATGAGGTGAGCCCTACAATTGCCCTAGTTTTATGCCTGGAGGTACTTTCAAACCATGGTCCACATGAGGAGATCCAAGCAAAGCGGGGAGGAGGAGACAAAGATTGAGTCTAGGGAGTACAAGATGTCTGGAATTTGTAATCAGGAATGCTAGAAAGGAAGAGCTATACACAGAAAGAGTTTCAGAACACGTTTTAAGTCTTCACCTGAATACTAAGCTGTGCATGTACAGGGTGAAGCTCCAACAGGCTGGGCAAAAAATTAATTACCAGGGAAAAAAGAATTACTTGGGAACTACAATACGAACAACTACTGGAACTCATAGGGAAAGTAATTATTTGAGTTTTCTCCAAGTAGAGTATAGAAACTTTACTAAAGACCTGTGACATACAATAGACAGCCTAAGCCACTCCTTAAGAGAGAACTAGAAATTCTTACAGCAAAAGGATAGTCTAGAGTCTCACAAAAGTTTAATAGGCTACTAGAGTAACAGCCTCCCAAATAAAGCCCAACACTCTTTAAAAATCTAGACACTCAATGTATTAGTTTTTTAATGCTGCCATAACAAATTAACACAAATTTAATGGCTTAAGACAATACCAGTTACTATCTTACAGTTCTGTAGGTAAGAAGTCCAGGTACAATGGATTTCTAATCCTCCATTTAGAATTTCACAAAGCTAAAATCAAGATGTAGACCAGGTTCTGGAGTGAACTTCCAAATCCATTCAGTTTTTTGGTTGAATTTAGTTCTCCAAGTTTTAGGACTTAAGTCCCCATTTCCTTGCTGGCTGTCAGCTGGGATCCAGTCTTTGCTCCTAGAGCAATGCTAACTCAAAGTTTCTAATCACTTTGACTTCCTCTTCTGCTGCATCGCTTGACTTTAGTTGGAGAAAGTTCTTTGCTTTTAAGGGTTCATGTGATTAAACTGGGATCACTCCCCAGTAATCCAGGATAATCTCCCTCTTAAAGTCCACAACCTTAATTATATCTGCAAAATCTCTTTTGCTATGTTACATACATATTCACAGGATGCAGGGATTAGGGTGTGAACATCTTTGGGGAGCTATTCTGCCTACTACACTCAACAATATCACTTTTACATTGTTCAGCAACTAATCAATGCATATCATATAAAAAGCAAGAAAATATGACGTACCCAGCAGCGGAAAAAATAGTCCGTTAATAGAAACAGGCAGCACATTAGTATAAAGATATAGAGGGGTTAAAAATAAAAAGAGGAGAAAAGAAACACATGGAAACACTAGTCATAAGAGAGCAGGAGTGGCTATATTGATATCGGATAAAGTAGATTTCAGGAGAAGAAATGCCACCAGAGATAAAAATATCACCAATGATAAAAGGGTCAAATCATCAAGAAAATAAAAGAGTCCTAACTATGTAAAATGGCATAACCACATGGGAAAGCAGTTTGGCAATTTATTTTAAAATTAAAAGTAAGTGTACACTTACCATACGTACGACTCGGCAATTCCACTCCTAGTTATTTCCCTAAGAGAAAGAAAACATAAACACACAGAGACTTTTACATTAATACTCATAGCAGCTTTATAATAGTCTCCAAACTAGAAACAATTCAAGTATTCATCAATATGTGAATGGATAAACAAATTGTGGAATATTATTCAGCAATAAAAGGAACTACTATTACAAAACATCATTGTGAATCTCAAAAACATGCTGAATGAGAGCAATCACAAAATAATACATACCATTTATTCCCATGTACATAAAGTCCTAGAGCAGGTAAAACTTGTCTTTAGTGATATAAATTAGATCAGATGTTGGTGGGAGGCTTGACTGAGAAGGGGCATAGGGAATTCTGGGGTCGTGGAAATGTTCTGTATCTTAATTGGGGTGGTGGACTCAGCAACTGTACTTTTAAAACGGGAAAAATTTTTTTCTGTAAGTTAAATCCCAATGTGTAGGCTTTTAAAAATAATTTAAAAATAAAAAACAAGGTGAAAGGTTTAAGGAGAGTTAAAAAGGCAAAATGCCACAGAAAGAGAGATAACCCTGAGAAATGAAAAGAACTTGTTCGATACAAGAAAATCGTTAAGCCGCAGCACACAGACAGGATCTTCGTTGTGGCATGCATGTGGGATCTAGTTCCCTGACCAGAGATCGAACCCAGGCCCCTGCTTTAGGAGCAGAGTCTTACCCACTGGACCACCAGGGAAGTCCCTTGTTAGTGATTTTAGAAAGCACTTTCATTGAAAAGATGGGTAGAATCCAAGATGTAAGACATTTTAGTCATATTTACTTAGAATGTGAAATTCAAGTAGAAAACGCATAGATTTTTCTATTTCAATTAGTGCTTCTCAAACTTTCATCTGCATAGGAATCACCTGGGGGGTCTTGTTAAAATACAGGTTCTGATTCAAGAAGTCTTGGGTGAGACTCGATAGTCTACGTTTCTAACAAGATACGAGGCAGGTGAGGCCAATGTTGCTGCTTCATCTCCTACACTTCAAGTAGCAAAAACACAGACCACTTTTCTGGGGCACTGATGGTTTATATCAAGTGTCAGTTTGGTCTAGAAGTTCCCAAGATCTATGGAATCCATTCCTACCACCGGTTACATGTAGACTGACAAGCTAGTCCCCTTTCTCTTTGTTGGTGTAACCAGGATAGCTGTTTATGATGCTCTGGAAAATAGCAGCGATTTTACGTCAGCAGCCTTGGGTTCAAGTCCCAGCTCTGTTTCTAACCAATAGATAATCTGGGTTAGTCATTTTTAGGATGCAAAAGAAGAAAACTCTTTTCGTTTCTCTTCTCTGGCTGTTTTGAGGATTACAATAGAAAATGTAAGTGAAAGTGTTACATGAATTATAACCTTAAAAAAATGGTTTAAAATGTCAAGCAAAGTGGGCAAAAAGAGATCAACTTTTTAAAGAGGCAGGCCCTAAAGTAAGAGGTGGGGCTCCGGGATTATCCTCGTGGGCGTGTAAGGAATGCGCCATATTACAGGGGAGGGGCGCCCCATTTCCAAGACAATCTGTAAAAAATAAGCTTCTGTATTTAAGATTATCCCTAAATTATGAAACTTGAAAACGAACTTTTCCCTCATTAAATACTTCAACTGGCACCTAACTCAAAGATCAAATGATACTATTTTGCTTCAGTCTACCGATTTCACACGAAGTTCCACCCACGCATCTCTGGCCCTCTCACCCATCCACTCGTCACTTTTCTGCCCCCGCCCCTGCGGCCCCCGCCCGGGGGCAGTAGTTTCCACTACCCTGAAGGGGGAGGTGGTAACGGACTCCTCTATCTACTTGCCTAGAAGAGGGGGCGTGCGAGGAGCTACCTTCCACAGAACGGTAAGAGACCCCGGCCAAGAGGGGCGGAATCAAGAGAAAATTCGAGTTGAGGCCGCGGCGTCGGTGCAGCAGGGAAGCGGCGGTGCCGGCGGCCGCCGAGCGAGCGCGTGGCTTCGCTATCAGCCGCGCCGTCCCCCATCCCCCCCAGAGCCTCCGAGGGATGGCACCGGCGGGAGGGGGCGGGGCCGGCGCACGGCAGCCTTCTCCGCTGCGGCCGCCTGCGCTGCGGCCGGAAACAATAGTGGAGGAGCCTGGGCCGCGCGGATCGGCGGCGGCGCGCGAAGCCGGACGGTAAAGCCCCAGCTCCCCTGCCCCCGACTGCCTGCGCCCCGGTCCCCGCACCCTCGGTCCAGCCGCCTTCGCACTCTGAGCCCCCCGGCCCCTGGCGCTGCTCCGCGCGGGCTCCCCCGACGGACGGTCGGAGAGAATGACACGGGTTCGCGGCACCCTGAGGGGCAAGCGCGCGCCCCCAACGCCGGGGACCCGGCTCCCAGAGGCGCTGAGTCCAGATGGACCAGCTGCCGTGGCCCTCGAACGCCCTCTTCCTGGGTGGGAGGAAGCCCGGGGCGAGGGGACGCGGCGCTCCCGCCGGCCGGGCTCCGGGACCCCCAGCCTTGCTTGGCCACCCCGCCTCCGGCCGTGCCCGGGCCGCACAGCGGAGCCGCTGCCCGACCTTCCGTGAGGATGCTTTGTAAGCGGCCGGGCTCCTTCCCTAGTGTTCACTTTTCCATGTGCATTTTCCTGCCCCGGATCTCGAATAGGAAACCTCGCTACGCCGAGCTAGCGAAACGCATCTGAGGTTCCCACAATGAAGTTAGCAAAGCAGTGTCCCGAGCAGATCGTTCGTCCTACCTTTAACAGCGTTAAGTAGGTTGACCCCGGTAGCTGAATAGGTGTCGCTGCTAAGATCATTCACCTACTCAGGGATGGGGGTGGGCTAGAATACCCGAAAACTGCTTTCCGTCAGACCCCGTCAACTAAATAAAACACAAGACCGAAAAAGGCGCTTAGGCGTAGTGTCACTTACGGCTAGGCTTTAAGTTTTACTAGCTTTGTGTCTTTGCACAATAAAAGTATAATATTGAAGTACAAGTATGGCAATGCTCGTTTGATGGGGCTGTTGCTTTAGATAACCTGAACAGCATCCTTTGTCTTCCTAGAAGTTCCTAATATTGCCGTTAATAGCAAGTTCTTGAAATTGTGTAACTTTCTTTTTCTGTTTCTTAACAGGGGCACTATGAACGAAGAGGAGCAGTTTGTAAGCATTGATTTGAATGATGACAACATCTGCAGTGTTTGTAAACTGGGAACAGACAAAGAAACACTCTCCTTCTGCCACGTTTGTTTTGAGCTAAATATTGATGGTAAGGACACAGTGTAATTAATTTTATGGCATGAACTTTACAGAACTATTTTATGCTGAACTAGTTACAAGGTAAAACTAAAATTTCTTGAATGATTGTAAATTGTGTCAAGTAGGAAGTGGAGATCTGTTAAAGATAAGGGTTTCTGGAAATGAAACTGAAGGTAGCACAGCTATGAATTTAAGAGAAACTTTTTTTTTTAACTCCCACAGCATTAATCCCAATTTTACTAATATAAAAATGAGGAATGAGTATTGACTAGTAAACTTTGCTGGTTTGAGAGCTTAAGTTGTCAGATTTTAACATACGTGTGTGTGTGTTTTGTTTTGTTTTAATATTAAGAAATAACATAACCAAACATTTACATTGATAGGCGAATGTAATTTTATTCTTTTGGCCTACCGTGCTAGTACCTAATTGAGGTGAGCTATAACTTTTTTCCCCAGTGCTATCTTATTATCTGCAACACATTTTAAAATTTTTAGATAACCTCTTTTCGGTGATCACACACACCTTTAAACTAAAAAGGCTTTTAAAATTTCTCAGTAGTATCTCTAAGAGTATACGAAAAAGAGTTCTCCAAATACTTAAAAAAAAATCTCTATTAAAGTATTTGGGTTGGTGCACAATTAATGTGTCTGTGGGTATCAGTAGTTTGTCCCTGAGAAACATGTGGGATATGTTTTCTTAATCTTGATGTTACCGTGATAAATTCTGATTTTTTTTTTTAATATTTGAGTCACACTAAAAAAGAATCTTAATATTCTGGCAATAAAAAAAGTTGGCCTGCCATTTGAATTTTGAATTGTAACATTTCAGTAGAGAGATTTTGTTAGATGTTTAGATTAATTTGTATTATCTCTACTTGTTCTATTTATTAAATAGGAAATATCAAATGTTCTTGCCATTAAAAAAAAATAAGATTATGTACCTTGAGATTCCTATTAAGACTTGTTTTTCAGAAATTGTTGTAAGCGCCAAATTAATATATATAGATACTCTGTAGTAAAAGTCAAAATTATAACCATAAGTAGACTACTAAAAACATGTAGAGTTAATTATATGACATTCATTTTCCATTTAAGATCATATTGGTTTTGACAGTTTTGCCATTGTACTCAGAACTGTAGTTGCTAAACATGATAATCGATGGAAGATGATGGATTTCCTGTGGGTTGCATAGAACGCATAAAACTTTGGCTTTAGTAAATGTAGCATTATAACTAATTTCAAAGGGGTGACTTAAAAACATGATTCTTCTGTAGCATTTAAATTACCATGTCCTTAATCATGCTAGAGTGAAAGATATTAATGTATGTTCTTTAGAAATAGAGTTGGCCCTATACATTCTTTTACATTGTAGATTTTAGTTTTAGATGGGCAAAGGCATTAGAAATGACTCAGCCAAACCTGTATTTACATTGAGGAAAACTGGCAACCAGGTAGTTGGACTGTTCAAGGTTGCTCTAGCAGTGATGGCAAGCTGTTGTTATGTGCCAGGCATTGTACTAAGCACCTTACATGGATTATCTATTTCAGCTCAAAATAGCTCTGGGATGGCTACTATTATCCATTTTAAAATTGATGGAGTCTAACCTTCAAGACCTAAAAAATGCACTTTGAAGTTGCCCAGCAGTGAATGACAGTGCTGGGCTTTGAAGCCTGCCAATCTAGTTCTAGTATATGTGATTTTAATTCCATTGATCTACTGTCAGTAGTTATTTTAGTTGATAGGGCTAATATTAGAAACCTGTTTTCCTGAGTCCTAATTGCTCTCCTTGATATTCGGTCAGCCAACTTTTCCTTATCAGTGCTTCCTGCTAAATCATTAGTGTTGTTCATGCTGTGATAGGATTTATCTACAGAAATGTAAACTTTCATATTTGCTTTTCTAGCCTGTTTTTAATGCCTTTTAACTGGTTCTTCATCATTGTATAGAGAATATACAAGTATTCCTCAGGTACCATCTTATAAATATTTCATCTCTGATAACATTTATCTCAATATATAAGCTTGTCATAAGCCCTATGTGTTGAAATAAGAGTTGTCTTTAACTTAAAAGACGAAAATTATTCTCAATTTGTATTAGAACTCTATATTCTATGTACACTCAAGGTTGTATATTTTTAAATGCCAATTAAATCTTCATAAGAAAAATTATTTTAGAATTTTCTTCTCAATTTATCTGAAGTCAATTCCTAGATCTCACAGATACAATACATTTTATATTTACTACAGTGATGAGCTTGTGCATATAACCATTTTAATATCATGAGATTTTTTTTCTAAGTATTAGGAATTTTAGGGGAAAAGGAGGGAAATGAGAACGCTGAATTCCTCAAAATTTCTATTTTTATATCAGTATACAGGTTTTTATTTTTATTTATTTATTTTTTTGCGGTACGCGGGCCTCTCACTCTTGTGGCCTCTCCTGTCGCGGAGCACAGGCTCCGGACGCGCAGGCTTAGCGGCCATGGCTCATGGGCCTAGCCGCTCTGCAGTATGTGGGATCTTCCCGGACTGGGGCACGAACCCGTGTACCCTGCATCGGCAGGCGGACTCTTAACCACTGTGCCACCAGGGAAGCCCAGTATACAGGTTTTTTAAAAATCAATGGTAAAAAGTGATAATAAAGTAATCACATACCTGAAAAATAACAAAGTCTGTTCTTTGTCTCTGTCAGTAAACCTTTTTAAACGTTTTTGAAGTTTTCTTTCCCCTACCAAATTCTCAGCACAGTGTCAATCAATAAATAGATAAGAGGGACTTTAAAAAAATATGACATTTAACTTTACTATTTTTGGTATAACTTTTTTGTAGTATGGTAATGTTGCTGTTACTTGGTTTCTTAGCTTTCTAATTGCTGAGTTTGCTCTAAAGCCTTCTATTCTTTTTTCAGCTAAGAGGCTAGATAAAAATTTTCTTGGAATTTTTAGGGTAGTTTTGAGTCCACAGGTTTGTAGTAAACAAAAATATTTTACACCTTTTGGATTGTTACTTATGTCAGATCAAAACTGCGCTAATCAAGTGTTGCTTATGTCAAATCAAAACTAGTCTAATCAAATTTTTTAAAATGTGCTCATGCATATATTTATAAAATTAAGATGAAAGAAAGAAATAACAAAAGACAGTCTAATCTTGTAGGAGAGATTTCATATTCTGAGCTTGGCTCTAAGTTGCCTTTTTTTCTATGACTTTACAGTACTTAAAAGTAAACGAGTACCTACATTTCATATACTTTCAACCCATAGGTGATATACTTCAAGGACCTAATAAATGCACTTTAAGGAGATTGATGGGGGGGCACTTATAATTCACCATTAGAATTACTTGTCCACTTCTAGGATTAGGAGATAGCTGCTTAAACTTCTTAATACTGATGGCCTGTCCTTGACACTAAGACGCTATATGCATGAATGATCAAATACATTAATATGCCTCATGGTTCATGGTGCTAAAATCTCTAAAGTTATTTACCAACTACTATTACCTAGGCTATTAAGTCTGGGAGGAAGGTAGCCCAGAGTGGTCAGGAGCCAGTAATGAAACTCAACTGTAATATAAGAAAGTCAGAAATGAAACTACAGCTGGGGGATGGGAGAGAGATCCAGGGCTCCAATCTATTACTTCATACTGTCAGTTTTCATTTTGTACCAAAATACTGTGCAAATAGTTAGTATTTGTACCTTCCTCTAATAATTGACTTCCTTTCTATTCTATAGAGAGAAACTTTTTTTTTTTTTTTTTTCCTGTACACGGGCCTCTCACTGTTGTGACCTCTCCTGTTGCGGAGCACAGGCTCCGGACGCGGAGGCTCAGCGGCCATGGCTCACGGGCCCAACCGCTCCGTGGCATGTGGGATCCTCCCAGACCGGGGCACGAACCCGTGTCCCCTGCATCGGCAGGCGGACTCTCAACCACTGCACCACCAGGGAAGCCCGAGAGAAACTTTTTTATAAGACAAGATCAGTTCCTCTTATGCCAAAGTTTTCAGTGTGAGTTGATCTTGCTAGTTGATTAGTAAGCATTTTTAATGCCTACTAGTCCATCTTGGACTGTAAAATCCATCTCAGACTTCATTTTCCTCTAATTTGTTGAACTGCCCAGGAACTTTTCTAGAAACAGACCCTAATGCAGATCCTTAGTAATCTTTCCAGCAAGAGAAGTCTATAGGTGTTTTCTCTTGATTAAGGCACCAGTGAACCCAATGCTCACTTTTAATTTCATTCTTCCTTGATTCTCTGTGTCTTTGACCAAAACATGGTTCACATGGTCAGTAGTCAGGAAGCAGTTTGAATCTCAATATTAAATCTTGACTTAGCTTGGAAGTCAAGATTGATTATTAACTACTCAAAGCCTGTCAACAGCTCTTCCTTTGCCTTGCTTCTGGCACATCAGCATCTTTCCACTTAAGTAAAAGCCCACCACTTTACTTGTGATAAGGAGACTGTATATTGCTAATTCAATCTGGCATTAACCTCTTTCTCTTGTTTCCCGTAATGACAAACATCATGCCTTGCTATTAACTAAAAGAGCACTTTTAAATATAAAGCCTAATATGCCTTTTGAACTTCAGCTTGGCTATCTTTGATATACTTAGAAATACAGATGAAAGGTTTATTTTTTCTTTAACTGCCTTTTAATTCTACTTTAAATAAATTTGAACACTTTTTAAATGGCTCTGATAGTAAAATCTCATTATTTGGACAGGAGTAGGGAGGGTAGAAGTGAAATGTAGGTTTAATTGGTGATAACTTTAAATTATAGAATATTTTTTAAAAATAAAACTAGGCTAACAACATCTGGTAAAGACTTGTGACTTAACTAACAACCCATATCTGAGGAGCCAGGTTCCAGATTCTTATCCCAGTCCTAGTAATGGTGGCCTCTTTTTAGTTACTCCCAACTTTTTCTCCTTTTAACTTTAAGCTGTCTAATTTTAAAGTCTAGGATGAATTTAAAATTGAGATCATACATGAATTTCAGTTGGAATGGTGTATTCTATTAGCAGTTAGGTCTGGCTGTATGTAATAGAAAATCCAAATAATAATGATGAAATAAAATGGAATGGATATTTATATGTCTCATGTTAAAAGAAGTTGAGTCTGGAGTTGGTATGGTAGCTCCATGATCAGAAAGACTCAAGCTGCTTCTGTTTTTCTAATCCACTTTCCTTAACACATATTTTTTTTTTTTTTTTTTTTTTTTTTTTTGCGGTACACGGGCCTCTCACTATTGGGGCCTCTCCTGTCACGGAGCACAGGCTCCAGACGCGCAGGCTCAGCGGCCATGGCTCATGGGCCCAGCCGCTCCGCGGCATGTGGGACCTTCCCGGACCGGGGCACGAACCCATGTCCCCTGCATCGGCAGGGGGACTCTCAGCCACTGCGCCACCAGGGAAGCCCCTTAACACATATTTGCCATCGTCAGTCATCTCATGAGCCAGGGTGGATGCTAGAACTCCAGCCATTGCTTCCTTAGTCTCAGACAGAAAAGAAAGGACATCTGACAAAAGATACATGTTAGCATTCTCTCCTGCATCTAAAAAGGAGCTTTTCCTAAAGTCCCACCTAACAATTTCTTATACATTCCACTCCCCTTTCAAGAGAAGCTGCTCCAAATAAAATCAGTGTTTTCCAAAGAAAGGGACAAAGGACATTGAGTATGCACCTAGCAAAATCGGCCATAGAGAGGCCTTTCTGGTAATTAAAGGTTACCACATTGAAGACAAACTATTTGAGCTATAACGAAGACCAACAAGTAATGCTCTGGTGATTCTTCTAACCCAGGAGTTTGAACTGGAAGGGATTTTTAGAGAATGAGGCATTGTATTCTGAGGATGGGCATGCAGCCAGATCTCATGTGAACTTGTTGCCAAAAAGCTTATAAGAATTTTCAAGTTTCTGACCCATCTCGGTACATAAAATGTGATGTTTAACGCTACTGCTCATTATCGGTAAGTTAGATGTTACAAACTTAGGAAAACCACTTCCTGCTTTCTCCCAGCCTCTGTTCATGACAGACTAACATGGTAATGCCACCTTCCTCATACCTTTACAGGAAAGATTGCTTTTCTACAGCTGGATACATCTGCTATTGCTCCACTTCTGCTCTAGTGATTGAGCATGTGGGCCTTGGGCTCAGACCTGGCCTTGAATCTTGACCCTGCCACTTACTAATTGGGTTTTCTTGGCGAGATACCTAAGTTTATTGTGTCATACTGGTTCTCAAATGTTACCAGTAAGAGCAGTTTTATATTTTTATTTCTTAATCTTGAAATTATTGTGCCAGAATCTAATTCAAAAGGCTGAACTCAGAAGGGATTGACACGGAAGGGATTCAGATCAGGTCTCTGGTGTCAGAGCAGTTGTAACCATTGTGAGAAATGGACATTGACCTTTGCCATATTTTAAGTTTTAAATTGCAGACCAGCCCTGCTATGTTGATGGCATTCACTTATTGGTTTTGCTAATGCCTCTGATTAGTCCTGATAATCTTTGTAGTGTCTTTTTTGTTGTTGTTGTTTTTTACGTTGGCATGCTCTGTCCTAGACCTTCCATCGTCACTCTGTCTGGGCTTTCATGGCCTTTTATGCGCTGATATGTAGCAGATCTCCTCCTACCTCTTTCTCCCCACCCCCAAGCTACACATCTGTATATGCAACTAGTTTGTAGACATCTTCACTTGTATAGCCCATAAGTACTTCCAACTACATGTCTAAAGTTAAACTATTATCCCTGTACCACGTGTATCTCCTTTCAAAATGAATGAGTAAATAAATTAAATAAGTGAATTCCCCTCCACCCCCGCGATCAGAAGTGTTGGGGTTGGAAGCGCACTGTGGAGAAGGTACGGACTTACATGCCTGGCGAAAATGCGTGCAAGGCAGCGCCGCAGGAAAGAACCTGCCTGCCCTGGCGCTTGGAAAGGTACTTCTCAAAGCGGTCTTCCCTGCCCTAGCACTTCCCGCCCCTGACACCGCTGTCAGCCCCAACCTGCTTGTCCTCATAGCGCCCTTTCCTTCATGGCACTTGCTATAATTTGTTGCTGTAACTATTTGCTTATGTGTTCGTTTAATGCGCCACCCCTCCCCCATTTTTAATTGCGTAAAGACATGGATTAGAGTCTTTTATTTACTAGTATATAATCAACAGTAGTACAAGGACTGGCAAGAAGTTATGAATGAGTATGTGATTGATCAGTGAATCAGTCTAAAGGAGACTTGAGAGAACTGTCTTTTTTTATATTTTTCCCTTAAACTGGCCCACAGTGAAACTCTTCTGCTATTTTTCTGCCCTTTCACAGAATTGCCTGAGACCTTTCTGGAGTCTCCGAAAAGTTTTACAAATTTTACTAATAGAAGAACTTTGTATCATATTCAAAAGAAAAATGTAGCGAATAATACTAAGAGTGATATATGGTTATCTTTTTCAATCAGGAAGGTAGAAAACAGACATAGTATTTTTCTCCAAACACAGAGCAAGAAGTCTTAAACAGAGCTGTGTTTAGAGTGGGAGTTTCTACATTCATTTACACACTGCAACTCTTGTTATTCAGAACACCTCAGCATAGTGATGTTTGCTCATAATGATGACCCCCAAGGTATTTGATGATCCAGAGTTCCTTTTAAATCAGTAATAATAAAAGTATGTTCTTTAAATCAATGATTTTAAGTTGAAAACAAAGAAACAATATACAACCCAGAATATCTTATTAATAGAAACATCATAATTATAAATAAAGGATTTGTTAAAATAGATAAAAATGACATTCTGATTCAAATTCATAATTCATTCCTTCCAGTGTATATGACAAAGATGAAAAAAAAGTGTTTTATGAGTTATACGGAAACAAATTAAACCTAGATTGAAAATCTTTTAATACTTAGGTCAAAAATATTAATATCTATTCTCAGAAAAGAGATGCACTTTTCATGGTTGAAATAATTTGAATAACTGTTACTAGAGAGTTTATAAAGAGAAATTAGCTTCCCAGAAATAAAGAGTAATTTTTCTGTTGCATGCAAAATAATGCCTGTGAAGAAAGAAGACAAAGATAAGTTTCTGTCTCTACTCTGGAAGAAGTGAAATAATCACTCTCTAGTTGGGAGAAGCTAGTCCAACTGTCAGATACTTAAGGGATTTACACTTTTAGGTAAGTGACTTACCTAAATAATTTAAGTCAGTATTGTTTGTCAGGTATTCTGTGTTACATGCATCATTTCGTTCTTAATACAACTATATGAGCTAGGTGCTAGCTTATCCCAATTTGATGAATGAGGGAAATGAGTAGAGAGTCTGGGAAACTAGTCCAAAATCACACAGCTTGCAAGTCCAAACCTAAGGTATCTGATTCCAAAAAGTCCAAGTGCCTAAATCATTTCTCCTTCCAAAAAAAATTACATGAACTCTTAAGAATCTAGGAGATATTAAGTAACTTTCAGGCAAAGTTACAGATGAATTACACAAATGTGAATGTTCAAGCAAGGAACAAAATTTGGGTCTCAAGAAATGCTTGCTTTTTAAAAGTTACTTCTACTTATGATATTATTTGATTAATACACATTTGGTGGAATATCCAAAAATAGACATTTCTCATGACCTAAGAGAGTGGGATGATGCAATCTCCATATAGATTACAATCTAAATAGTCTGTCAAGAAAATGTGGTCTTCTAGAACTCTTGGATTAGATTGATGATTATCAGAGAGGAGGAAAGAACTAGGAAGAAGAGACGCACACATGACAGTCTTGCTAGTCCCTGCCTAGAAGGAACAAGGAAGTTGGGCTGCACACTGACATTTGCTACAGAATCATACAGGTGGCAGCTGGTGATGAGGCAGTTCTTCTAACACTGCTCTCCGTCCTTCCAACCATTCAAGTAATAGAGGCTAACACACTTATCCTGATTAGTCTTCCTCTGAAGACAGAATAGGGTTCTAAGTAAGTGGAGGCAGACAGTGCAAACAACAGTGAAAAGATTAGCACCAATCCTGGAATTGCACGCTATCTCCCTTTTGCTCATCTGCCCCGGTAGTCGCCTGGAACACTTTTCTGGAAAGAGAGAGAAGAAACAGGTGATAAGACAACATAACTTTATAAGGCACTGTAGATGTTCAGAGGTGCTTTTACAGCATCTTAATTTAATCTCCACATTATAAAGGATATTAACATTCTGAATTTCAGATAAGGTGTTACGTGCAAAATGTATAAATGATTGAAATCAAAGTGGCTGAGTAACGCTGCAGAATTATCAAAATGTTATCAACTATAGTTCTAGATAGAGTGGATTTAAATTATTCTAATCCAGCTTGGCACACATTAGGATTTAGATAAGGGGAATAAACCCATTAAACACTGAGCCTTGGATTTATAGTTTGTAATAAAGGGGGACAGTGTCTGTTTATTTACAAAAAAATTTAAACTAGTGTATCTATTTCTGTTAGCTTTTTGGCATTACTGTCTCAACTGTAAAACAGTAAGGCAAAATAATGGTTTGTGTGTACCCATCAAAATCTGAATCTCAGAGTTAAAGCTATGTTCATAGCAATTTTTATACACATTGATTAAGTAAATATTAATTGAGCAACTGCTGTGTGCCAGAAATTGTTCTGGTAGCTAAGGATAAGGCAGTTAACAAAACAAACATAAACTTGTGAAGCTTACATGAGAGAATGGAAAAGACATCAGAATAAGTTATATGGTACATTGGAAGGCGATATAGGATTATTTGCCTTTTATGAAGAATAAATTCAATCGCTGATACATTTTTCCACGTATTACCTTACTTAAAATTCACAGTTAGTGTTTATTTCCTATATAATGTGGAGATTAAAATTAATAGACAGTAAAAACGCCTTCCATCCTCTAAAGTGTTATACAGATATACTTAAATGACATCTTTAATATCTAAAACTCATGATAACTGGTGTAATAATATCTACAATGAATTTAGTGAATGATAATTACTAGTCTGGCTTTTTTTTTTTTTTTTTTTTTTTTTTTTTTTGGCTGCGTTGGGTCTTCGTTGCTGCGTGCAAGTTTTCTCTAGTTGTGACTTGCAGGCTCTAGAGCGCAGGCTCAGTAGCCGTGGCTCATGGGCTCAGTCGCTCCACGACATGTGGGATCCTCCCGGACCAGGGCCCGAACCCACGTCCCCTGAGTTGGCAGGCAGATTCTTAACCACTGCACCACCAGGGAAGCCCCCAGTCTGTTTTGAAAACAGAGTTCACATGTTGAAGTTTGGTGTTATTGGAGGGGAAGTGTTTCAAAATTAACATGAAGTCCTCTTTTATTCATACTTCTATATTTTTATCTTCAAATATTAAAGAGGATCTTTAGTATCTTTAAGTGTTGGGAAAGATTTTAAAGGTTTTGTATTCTTACTACTTCCTCATTAACACTGTTCGCAGTATTTGCCCTGAGCACATTTCTGTTATTTAGTATTAAAGTATCTTTTATAATCTTGACCAAATCTCACCAGAATAATTTCAATATATCAACCATCAAGTTTCAATTCAATGTCAATCAACATTTTGGCTATATTTCTACTACAAAGTAGAATAAATACAATATAATAAAATATAATTCCTATATAGTAAATCAGACAGTTCTCCATAAAACTCAGCCTTAGATTACTAGTGTATTTACTAACCAAATGAAATAGCAGTCGTAAGTATCTGCAGAAAGAAAATATCACAATTCTCGGTAGAGACTAATTACAGAACAATTTAATTTCATGCTTCTTACATTCTGTCTCTCTTTTCTACCACCCACTCTTCCTTCATTTATTTATCCTCTCCTTCATTTGTTTTGTCGTATATTGACACATCATCTTGCCTACCTACAGTTATCTTCTCCGTCGTAACCTGGCAGATTGACCAAAAAGATGATTAGAATGGCAGAAATGCTCATGTCGCCCATGTTTAAAAAAGAGAAAAAATCAAGGGAAAAAGCTTTCCTCTCTTTCCCTTAAGCCATAGTTCTTGAAAGAGCAGTGTTCATTCATTGTCTCCCTCTGTCTCTCCTCCCAACTTAATCTTCCGTGCCCCTGTAACTGGCATACCTCCTATGCTTTCATCATTGACTTCCTAGTTATCAACACAATAAATAGGTTCATGTTCCTGCCGTTTTCAAAATCTGACATTTAACATTTCCCTCTTTTTTGAAACACTCAGCTCCCTGGGTTCTGTGATAAAATATCTCGGGCCTCTTATTTCTGCCCTCTTTTCTTCCTAGGGTCACTGCTTATTACAGGTCCCTGAAATACTAGTGTTTCATTGAATTCTGTCCTTGTCTTTCTTTTTTTCTCATATCGCACTCATCTATTTCTTTCACTGCATTGGCTTCAGCTGTACCTCTGTAAGCTAATGGAACTCCACAAACATATCACAGGCCAAATCTGTCTTTTAAGCACCAGACTTATCAATATACATCCAACCACCTGCTGGACCTCTCCATTTAGATATTCTACAGCCGTCTTGAATTTACGTTTCTCAAACTAAATTTCTCTCCTTATTTCCATATACACATGCATTTTTATTTCCTTCATCTTTGGTTCACATGGAATTCCAGGCCCTATACCCCAGAAATTTTGTTTCAGTAGGTCTACAGTTGAGATATTTTGTTTCAGTAGGTCTACAGTTGAGTCTAGGAATTTGCATTTTAATAAGAATCCCAGCTGACTCTTATGCAGGTGGTTTCAGGACCAAACTTTGAAAAACTGCCCTTAGCGAATGAATGGTTCCAGTTTCTTCAGGACTGTCCACATAAAGTTGTGTAGATGCAGTGAGGAATTACGGCTGAAATCTTACCTAAGCTCTGCTTTTCAAGCCGTGCACCCTGGCAGGGATGGCTTTTCAGTTCTCAAAGGCAAATTGGCCTGTGGCCTTGCAGCAACGCTGTTCCCTCACTGCTTCCCTCCCACCCACCCTCTCCATGCAGTCTGTCCCTGAGTCCTGTTGATTCTCCCCAATCTGTTCCTGACTTTTCATTCCCACTGCTATACCTTTGACCAGGCCTTTATTCCTTCTTACCAATACTACTTCAAGACCCACTTAATCAGTTTCATAGACTTTATCCCCCTTTCCCCATCGCTACCGCACACCCCTAGTTCTCTCTCAGTATCACCAGAAAGGTCTTTAAAATGCAAATCTGAGCATGCTGTTCATTTTCTTAGAACTCTTCGATTCCTTACTATTTTCATCTGGTTAGGCTGTTAACTCCCTAACATGACATGTAGGACATTTCATGACCAGGTATCTGCTTAACTGGCTACCTTGACCTTTCATTACCCTTCCAAAGGCACTCTACAAGCCAATCATTTGTGCACGCTGTCTCTCCCTTCCTCTCTTTTCCTCCATTTCTTTCTCACTTCCACACTTTTGTTTATCTAGTTCCCTCTGTTTTGAACCATTGACTTCTTCCTCCAAGTATGCAACTGCTTAACTTTTGGAGTACATGTATTAAATAGAGGTGATGTTGCCTGTGTTCACAGTGCTGCTGCGAGGATCACAGAAAGATGATGAATATAGGAGCTCTTTGGTAAATATAGTATGTGATGCAAATGTTCGTGTTGATTTAAATTGAAATATAGAAGGGTTTTGTTTTCATCTCATCTGAAAAGATGAAATTCTACTGAAAAGATTACTATGATTTGTTTGTATATTGAACAACTCCTCCGTTGGCAAAATAATTCATTGTTTTATGTACATTGAGGAGGTTTGACTTTATCCTGAGTTTACCTTCTTATGATTTGGCTTTCAGTAGATTTTTCTGCTCTAGCTGCCGTAATTTCCTTCATGTAGGAGCTGCCCAGCCAATCCTTTCCCCACAGTTTCTTTCAACAGTATGAATTCTGTTCTTGTATCAGTGTCTTTTTCCCTCATTCCCTTTGAAGTCTTCCGGGTCTCCAACAAGGATTGCCAGATAAAACTATACTGTCATTATAATCTTACTTTGGGGGAGAGGGACTTCTTGCATTTGAAGGTTATCCTTTGATAGATACATTGTTAGCCTAAGGAAATTCTCAATTTAAAAACATATTCAGAATATTGGGATATTTTAGGTATGTGTATCTTTACCATTTCAGCTGTAAATTTTTTGTTTTACTTAGTTCACTGGAACATACAGTACAAAACCTAATTTGTCTCGGACTAAGGAACACCATTTCCTTTCCCAGACCGAAATGTTTCCTTATGGGCATTTTTTTTTAATGTTTTAAATTTTCACTATTAAAAATGAGAAAAGATTTTTTTTCTCCCATAATAGTCTTTTTTTCCATTAAAAAAGCAAACTATGCCTATTACAGAAAAATCAAAATACAGGAAGCAAGAAGAATTTTAAGATTATAATCCCACCTATCTACCAATAATCTCGTAATATTTTTGGTATGTTGTTTTTCTAAATTATTTTCTGCATAGAGTATGCATGTGTGCGTGGTAAATTGTGTTTAAAAAATGAAATCAGGCTATATATACTATTTATAACCAGTCTTTTAATTTAATATATCAGAAACATCTTTTTCGTGTCAATAGGTAAAATTCTACTATGCTGATATTTTTGTAAAAGGTTTCATTGCATTGGACCATAATTTTTAAAACTTTGTTTCATCATGGAATGATTTTATTGTACACTAGTTCTCCAAACCCTTTGTTCTAATCAAAGTTCTTTTTACTCTAGAATTGCTATGATTCAATTATAATACACAGTCACAATATTTTTTTAATATTTTACAGTATGATTCATCAGTTATCACCTTTTTTTAATCTTTAGTTTTTCTAATCAAATGGTTGGTGAATTGTAGTGATTGTTTCCCATGTCTTAATTTTTACCATTTACTACCTATAGTAGTAATTAAATTATAAATGCCCTCAAATTCACTTGCTAGTAAATCTCTAATTAATAGATATTGCTATAAAGCATTTATATAAGGAATAGTCAACTAGAATTTCAGGAACAGTGATTCAAATATAAGCAGAGAAGTTGAGATGCAAAACAGATGTTTTATAAATAGCTGCAGGACAGCTTTTCATTTTGTTTTTCTTATTTGTAAGAAAATAAATCAGTCAAAACCTTAACTGGGCAGATGGCAGGCAGTTCAGGAGATAAAGGGCAGAGTGCATATGGCTATCACATTTCTGGCTTTTGAACCCATAAATTTCCTTTGTTTTAGTGGTTTATCCTCTTTCATCCAGTGTTACTATGAAAGCCTTTTTTCCAGACTGTCTTTTGTTTAGGTAATGTGTATATTTTTTAACCTTGCCTATTTTTAGGGAAGTTTTATTTAGGAGAAAAATGGAACAAGTAGAGGGTTACTTGGGTCAACTGGATTATTGACTTAAAATTTTTTATAATATAACTTTTAATTCTTTGTGCCACTTAAAAATTATAGCCTAAATATAATATATTTTAATGTGCTAGAAAAACAATTTTAGCTTTTTATATTCTGTGCTGCTGTGAGCTTAGTATCCTGAACATGGATAGCTTCCATTCATATTTTTTTCCAAGTACTCTTTCACTTCATCAATTACCTATGGACAAGCTGCCCTGTCCCATATGGTAACCTAACCACAATTTGGTTATTTAAATTTAAGTTAATTAAAATTAAAGTTAAAACTTTAATTCCTCGGTCATACTAGCTACATTTCAAAGGCTCAATAGCCACATGTAGCTAGTGGCTATCCTATTATATAGCACAGATTGAGAACGTGTCCATCTTCACAGAGAGTTCTATTGGACCTTTCTTGTTAAAACAGGTAGCTAAGTTTGAGAGCAGAACTGAGTGTGGATTGTTATTTTTTTGTACCCTGTTAGTAATAAACAGTTGTTATGTAGGTGTGTTTCCCCAATTTCCCAACCATTATAATGAAAAAGTAAAATTCACTGAGAAAGGTTTTCTTTTTGACACATCATTTGCAGTTTATATATCCATCAATAAAAGAACTCAGTTCTGCTGTGGCTACCTTGGTTATTTGAGGTTGAGATTTATCTTTTAACATCATCTCTCTGAACACTTTGCTGATTGAAATTTGCCCTTATAATTCCTTTATTGGATTAAGCTGCTTTGACCAACTGCTTAATCCTCTTAGCTCACACAAAAATTTTAAAATGGCATAAACATCTCCTAAGCAGAAATATGCTGTCTAAAGACCACCTGTTGGTATGTCTTTCTTTAAGGCAGTGATTCTCAAAATGTGGAAAAAGCAAGTTGCTGAACCCATCTGTATATCGGCTTAGTACAGTTGCCAGTAATACACTGTTGCGTATTTGAATACGGCAGACTGTAGGTGGCATGAGGGGGTGGGGAAAGGAGCACTGTTTATCATAGTACTCACTAAGGCACATAGGACAACTGGTAAAATTTTCCAAGAGGTAGAAGCCTGTCCTGTTTTGGGTTTAAGGAAGGAAGTAGGTGCTCCAACTATCCATCCTTGCCTTCCCACCTTCGGGCTGATCTGCCTTTTGTCAGTGACAGGATAGACAATCTGAGCATCCTCCCACTGCATGTGTGACCAGCAGTAGGTATAATGGTAATAACTCTTCTTGAATCATGGCTTGGCTGCTGCTTGATCGTCAAATGCAGAGTAGCCTGGTCGCTTTGGGTGTCAAAGCATCATTGGGACAACCATTATTTACACAGAAGCAATCCAGACCTATGTCATCACAGAGTCTGAGTATAGTGTGAGAGTCACTAACCAACATGGCTGCGGAGCTTGCTAGGTCACAAGTTCCTGCACACTCATGAAAGGAAGGATAAGGACTGTTTGAATTGGAGAGCACTTACCTAATGTTCAGGCAGTAGCTGCTTCTCATTACTAGCCAGTTGCTGTCAGATCTTCTGATTTTGTTTTTAAGAGAAACCAAGAAATTGAAAATTGTAAGTGAATCTTTAAGAAAAAGAACACTTGTAGGCTAAACTTAACTTGCTGCAGTATGGATCCAGACTTCAGGCTGTGGGTGTGCCACCTCTACTTACAGAACTTTTCCTCTAGTCATTTTATCAGAAATGGGAACCTGATCCTCAAAATCAAAGGCATAACAGCTCAGTCCTTTCATTCTTAGTACAACAAAGTTTAGCTCTCCCTCCATCTTTACAGTTAACAGTTACTTAAAGAAGTACATAAACATGGCTTAATATGGGCAACATGTAAACATGCAGGTGCTTGTCCTCCCTTTCCTAGCAACCAAGATAAGATCATCATAAAAAGAAAACACCTTAATTCTTGGAAAAGTCTTTACTCTGGGCAAAATGTGAGCCTCCATAAAAAAGATTTTGAAGCAGTACTGCGTGAATTGTTGCACAGATGTTGGTCATGTCTAAAGGCAGTGTGCTTAAAATTTCTTCACAGCCTGTTAACAACCTGGAACTTAAATTATAACTAAATTATCTTGTCTTATTTAAAAATTAAGAAAGAACACACAAACCCACCATTTGGAAAACTAATACTGCCAGTTCTCTAATTCTGGTTCTTTTACGTTTGTAGTAAAAGTCGAAGTGCTTACTCCCTTAGAGCTTTCCAGTCTCCTACTGATATGGTAACATGTATTACAGCTTTACGTCCAACTATTGGTTGTATTATATTTGCTCTACCTATGGAATACCAAATTATATGAAGCCAGTCCTTTGAGAAATGAAATATAGTAGTCAAATTCAGAAGGAATTTGACAGAGAGTAATACTCTTTGACAGAGAGTATATATGCGTAAGGCAGTCAGATGATATGATATTTGAGAACGTGTGAAATAAAAGGCATGTAACATCAGTGTAGTCGGCTGAGAGATGGTACTGTTTGACAGGACCAGCTAGGGAACCATCAGGGAAAGATTGCATAATTACCACCAAATCATAAATAAGATCTTCTTCAAGAGGCTGGGGGTAAAAGCAGAAGGTAATGGGACACGTCATAGAACTCTTAAGTGTTTTGGGTTTTGTGGCTATTTTTTAGTGCCATTGAGAGTATCATCCTGTGAGAGGAAAAATTATGTTACTACAATAGGCATATTAAATATATGCATGGAAATATCTTTGTTTTAAAAGGGTGACACTGATAGGTAGACAGGAAGATCTACATTTGAGTGGCTCTTGCTCTTTTATGAGTATAACCGAGTTTTCTTAAAGCAAATTGATCCTAAAGAGGAATTTAAAGAATAAAAATGGGGATAGCATGCCAGATGGGTTAGTGGGAGGGTTTTCAAAGTATGTGAGAATGGTGTAACAAAATCAGAAATGAAAGTGGGAAGACTTTAAAAAGAAAACTGTTGAATAGAAACAGCTTAACTTTTTAAAATACCACTGTTCATACAGAAATGTACTGCCTAGGGGCTTCCCTGGTAGCACAGTGGTTAAGAATCCGCCTGCCAATGCAGGGGACATGGGTTCGAGCCCTGGTACAGGAAAATCCCACATTCTGCGGAGCAACTAAGCCAGTGCGCCACAACTACTGAGCCTGCATTCTAGAGCCCATGAGCCACAACTACTGAAGCCCACGTGCCTAGAGCCCGTGCTCAGCAACAAGGGAAGCCATCGCAATGAGAAGACTTCGCACCGCAACGAAGAGTAGCCCCGCTCGCCGCAACTAGAGAAAGCCCGCGCGCAGCAACAAAGACCCAACGCAGCCAAAAATAAATAAATAAATAAAAAAGAAATGTACCGCCTATATAAATTTCTAAACAGCCTCTATCCAGAAGAAACTAGTACATACTTCTAAAAAATATTAGCAATTACAGTTGCCAAGTAAGGTCTTGGTTCTCTAATAATCATGAACTCAAGACACAGTTACATGGACATCTCTGTGTTATGTTTTAAAGATTTTATGATAGTTAAGGTGTCAATTATATTGGCCCTCAGAATTTTTATTAGTAAGGAAGTTTCAGTGCAATTTTTGTTGAACTGGTTTGAAAATTACTTATAACTCAGGTTCTCAAAAGTATCAACTTATTTAATTGCATTTAGATTCATTCCCTTTCAAAAGCTGCTGAAGAAATAAATGGTACTCAGAGCGGTTTACACTTGTAAATGCAATTAAAATTGTAAAGTCAGTTGGGAAACTCACTGGGATCTCTGATAATAGCAGTGGTTGTTACTCTTATATTCGAACTGATAAAGTGGAAAAAACAAAATCACTTCAGGAGTTTATACAATGACACCTATATTGCTGATACAAATTAAGTGGGCTACTCACATTCTTTTCTAGATTAAAAAGTAATTTGTTCAAGTATACGAAGTAGTCCGTGTATTAAATTTTTTGTTTCTTCTGCTACTGCATATTTTAAGCTATGTTTATAAGACAAACATTTTCAAATTGAACTTTAAAACTGATTCAAGTTTTAAATTTTTAGTGAGCTAAAGAAGTTACAGGTACAGATCCGGATGAATGAGCTACAGTATACATAAAATAGCCTTCTTGTATATTCACTGTATGTACATTTCTAATGAAAATATGTAATTGAATAGAAGTTCCTGATTTTGTATGGCCGATTGAATGATGCCACAGGAATGCCATTTCTGTATCAGTGCCACTCATTAGTTCTTGGGACTAATGGCACGTTAAACTATAAACATAGGAGTAACTTTACTGGAAGATGCCTTTAATTAACTTCTGAGAGCCTGGCCTAATTGCACGTCCTACTTACCTTGCTAGGATGGGCAAAACTTCATGGCAGTAGACCTCAAATAATAACTGGTAATAAGTTTTAGGTTTGTTTTTTAATATAATTTTAATTTTCCTTTATTCATTTAATTTTCCTTGAGTATTTGCTGTGTGCCAGGCACTATGACAATAAGGATGCATATAAAACAGATGGTCCCCTTTCTCACAGAACTTACCTTCTAGCAGGGGATAAAGGCCAGCGAAGAAGCAACTGTACAGTCTGGTGTGATTAACTCAGATATTACTGGTTAGAAAAGGCTTCTTTAGAGGAAGTGAGAACTAGATGGGATGGTGAGGAAGACCCAGATAATGTAGTGGGAGTAATAATGGAGTGAAGGAGGATTTAATATGCTGTACTGCTAGACTTTAGGGGGAAAAAAAATCTGTTAAGATGGACAGTAAAACATCTGGGATGGGGGTGCAGGGAAGAACTGTCAAGGAGGACACCCAGGTTTCTTCCTTGAGCAGGTGGTGGTACCAGACTCAGGAAGAAGATTGGGTTTGGGTGGTAAAAATGGAGGAAGAGGAGTGTCATTTAGGCAGGGTGAGTTTCAGAAGCCTGTGGGACATCTAAGTAGAAATATTTCCCACATTCAGAACTCTTCCTGACATGAATTTTTTTATGTCTTTTATAGGGGATTTTTCACCTGAGTGTCTGAATCGGAAATTTATTTTACATTTATGTATTTTCACATTAAATTGAATATTGTAGTTCTCTGACTTGCTGTTTATCTCAGCAGATTACCAATATGCATATAATCATGTGCTTACCGGGTTCCAAGCATTCATTTGGGGATTTAAGTAAAAGTTAAAAAATTATTTCTGGAGGACAAAAAGTTATATTACATGAATTACTAAGAAGCAGCGTTGGGTAAAAATATCTTTAAAAGCCCACATTAGTCTTCAAATAAACATCCATCATACTGATTTGTTGTTGAAGCTGTGGGGTACATCAGGAAATTTGTTTCATATAATTTTTTATCTTTTTTTAATACAATTTCTGAACATTCCAAATAAAATTTTAAAAACCCGAAAAAACAAGGGCTTCCCTAGTGGCACATTGGTTGAGAGTCCGCCTGCCAATGCAGGGGACACGGGTTCGTGCCCCGGTTCGGGAAGATCCCACATGCTGTGGAGCAGCTGGGCCCGTGAGCCATGGCCGCTGAGCCTGCGTGTCCGGAGGCTGTGCTCTGCAACGGGAGAGGCCACAACAGTGAGAGGCCCGCGTGTTTAGCTACATGATTAGTGCTGTGGCAGTGGACCGAGTGAGAATGAGACAGTTTACTGTTTCAGGGATTAGCTAGCCGTCAGCCTCATCTTAGGCCAGTGAGCCCTAAGAGAGTTTATAAAGAGTAAGGAAGCTCTTTAATGAATCCTCCAAAGTTAGTAAAGTAAGCAAGCTATCAGGTTCTCTCTGCCTAGCAGTAAGTATTAGAATCAAACAGCAGAATGGAGGTATTTCTTATTTTGTCTATAATTGATACTAACTACCTTTTTGTCTTACTTATGATATGAAACATGCATAATAACAATACTTTTAATATTTTTATTCTAATCAAGGTTTGTGAACTTCCTTTTTTATGTTAATTTACCAGGTTTTGAAATACAGCTGTGAGGTTTTGCACTTAAATATTTTAATTCTGCTGGAAATTTGACCCAACCAGACAATAACTGGTAAAAAATATGTATACACACAGTTGCAGTACAGGTACCAAAGGGGTAAATAAAACGTGTATGAAATTCTGTTTAAGTTCAGTTTTTACACTCAGTGGAAGAAACAAGGCTGGGATAGTTGAGTTTTCCTGGTGAGAGTCGTTGACTCTCGTCTGCTTAGACTGTTAGTGTTTAGGAGGCATGCCCCATAGCTTACTTGTGAGGGAACTGACAGCCCAGTTAGCACTGGTTTTGGCAGTCTTAGCAGGACCTACCATTGGCTGATGTTATGTCATTTTGGAACAAATTAGTATTCGCAAGCACTTTTATACCTGATTTGATGCCATTAAAGCACAAATACTTCATTATCTTAGTATTAGCCAGCATTTGCAGTTCAGTTAATAAAATTGTTACAACTTCAGTTTTTAAAACAAGGGGTGAATACAGAATGTAATTTTTTCTGACGAAGTCAGCTAAAACTTTTTTTTTAACCTAGCACCTGAGTGGCTCTCCACTTACTCTGTTTTCAAAGCTAAGCAGATTTAGACTGCTTAATTCTGGCAGGCATTAATTTTCAGTTCCACATCCCTTATTCACCTTCAGTACAAAAGCACTGCTGTTTGACCTTAAATGGTTTGAACTTACGAAAATGTATGAATGTATTCTATATTTGGAAGTGTGTTGTGTATTTGAAAAGGTATTCTGTATTTTAAAAAACAATTGAGATAGTATGCTTAAGCCGTACTAAAAAGTTGGGAAACATAAACATGTAATATGAATATTTCCATTATTTATGGTGCATAATGAACACTTGTGAGTTCAAGAATTATACTGGCTATTGTATCTTGGTAGACTGAATGTGTTGCTATATGAGTAATAATTGTGTGTAATGCATTTCTTTTAGAGATAAAATTATCTTGATAAAGTTTTAATAAGTATCAAACATGTGAAAACATTTTAGATGCTTTTCTTACTTAAAAAAATAAACAGTTCATCGACTTTTTGAGGCTTTTATTAATGTGTATTTTTCTGGTTCTGGTTTATCTTTCCCCAGTAAAAACGTAACTAATAACTTAAGTTCATGATTTACTGTGTTTTTTGTTGGGAAAAAAATTGTCAAGCATTTCTCTTATTGAGCCTATAATAGAAATTTTTTTCAAGTGTGTACTTCAGGAGGATTAGTGAAGAAAGCACTATAATATCAAGGCCAAGATTCTGTAAATGTAAACTGCTGGTTCAGTAGTATTTTTTAATATTATGCAACAACATGCCTCTGGGCTGAGGTTGAAATTGAATCATTAAGCCCTTAGAAAGGCTTTACTATTCATAAGAATTTAATATTTCTGCTATTCAGAATTTACTGAATAGTTAAATTGAAGCATAAATTATTAGTCTGTATTTTATATTAATACCAATATCCTTCAGCATTTTTCCTCTGATTTACAAATTATCAGTGACTGTGTTTTACTAAGATTTGTATTTCTCAATGCACCTTATAAAAAACAAAACTGTCTCAAGTCTTCTGTTTCTTTTTTTTCTTTAGGAATACCAAAATCTAATCTCTTGCACACCAAATCATTAAGGGGCCATAAAGACTGCTTTGAAAAATACCATTTGATTGCAAACCAGGAGTGTCCTCGATCTAAGCTTTCAAAAAGTACTTATGAAGAAGTTAAAACCATTTTGAGTAAGAAGATAAACTGGATTGTACAATATGCACAAAATAAGGATCTGGATTCAGACTCCGAATGTTCTAAAAATCCCCAGCATCACCTGTTTAATTTCAGGCATAAGCCAGATAAAAAGTTACTCCCACAGTTTGACTCCCAAGTACCAAAGTATTCTGCAAAGTGGATAGATGGAAATGCAGGTGGCCTCTCAAACTGTACACAAAGAATATTGGAACAGAGGGAAAATACGGACTTTGGGCTTGCTGTGTTACAAGATTCAGGTGCCACTTTATGCCACAATAGTCAATTGTGGCCTCATAGTCACAACCAGGAACAGAAAAAAGAAGAGACAGTCTCTAGTCCAGAGGCTAATGTCCAAACCCAGCATCCACATTACAGCAGAGAAGAATGTAAGTAAAAATAGGGAGAAAAGGTAAAGGTTGGAGTTTTGTTGGGGTTTTATATGTTTTATATATGTGATGTGTCAAGAATTTTGCTGTGATATTATAGATTTGGTAAATACAGTATTTAAATGACAGGTTCACCCTAGCAAAAAATGAGATGTCTTAAAACTCTTCGTCATTTCTTTGGAATATTCCTTAGTAGGTCCTAAACCATTGGAATTCTGCAGGCCCATCATTTGTTTTGCCATTTTAAATTATTAACGGAATGGAATCGACAACTGTGAATTGGAAAGTTCAGGGTTCATATAGTTTAGAAGTACAGCCTCAACCATTGACAAACACACACTGGCACGTTGCTAATCCCTACAAGACTAATTGGGGGTGGCATTTCAAAAGCAGAAATCTGACATTTCACTAAAGGCCAAAGGTAATGTGTGTACTTGGAAAAAGTGACTCATTCAGTCTGCATATTATTTCTTCAAAAACTCATAGAAGCTAAGATAATTTTAATTGACTTAAAATCAAGTGATCTTAGAGCTAGAAGGGCGCTTGGGATTCTGCATATGAATTATCTAAGGTTATATAGCTAGGTAGACAAATTGATTTTTCAAACTATTTCCATAGCACTTTAGTGTTTTTCAAGCTACACATCATGAAGCATGTAGTGCTTAAGCAAAATCAACTTGATGGGTAGTGACTAGCACTTTTTAAAAACTGAAACAGAATGAGAAATAGCAGAATCCATTGGACCTAATGCTAAGAGTTTTTCAGTGAACGTTTTATTACAGGTGGAGGTAGACTGGGAGTGAAATGTTTCTTACTGTGGGTTGTGGTCAGAACTTGAAAACTCAACACTTTAGGAGTTAATGAATGAATCTTGGGGCCCTGCAGAATGTTATGTGGGAAGATAAGTGCAAATATTTCTTTTAAATAGGATATTGTGTTGGTGGTGTAGATAACTTCTTTTCCCAGGTTGTCATGGTAATAATGAATATGTTTTCATGTTTCAGTGAATTCGATGACTCTTGGTGAGGTAAAGCAACTGAATGCAGAGCTCCGACAACAAATACAGGGTAAAGACTCAGTGTCAGTGCTTTTTACATGTGCAAATTTTGATACAGAAAATCCCCTGTTAGCTTCATCTGCATTTAAATTATGGGATTAGAACCTGCTGGAGTTTCCAGAGCAAAAAGAATTCTTATTATTATTCTTTATGAACTGCAGGTGAAATAGGTTCTTTTTTAGGTGAAAACGGAGACAACTTAATCTCCACCTCTTACTAACATGTTTTTGACTACCTACTATTGTACCAGGCACTGTGCACGTGTGCTCCTTAGCAGTTCTTTTAGGGCAGGTGGTATTGGCCCCGTTTTTTCTTAATTATTATTAAATTTTCTAAACACAAAAGTAATCAGAATAGTATAGTGGAACCGTTGACCCATCTTTCCCAGTTTCAACTATAATCAAAAGCATAGCTAATTTTCCTTCATCTCTGCGTGCACCCATTCCCCTCGACCCACCCCTACCTCCAGCATGGATTATTTTAAAACAAATCCCAGACAACATTTTGTTTTGTCCGTAAATAGTGTAGGATTTTCTCAAAAAAATAACATCATTTTTTAGGCAATCACAACCTCTATCACATCTTTAAAAAAAAATGGCTAGTAATTTGTTAACATCATCAAATAGGATGCTGAAACAGTGTTCAAATTCCCCAACTGTTTCTTTTTTTTTTTTTCCTGCAATTGATTTCCATTTAGGTGAGGAAACTAACTGTGCTTCAGAGACATTAAGTTGCTTGCAGTTGCTTTAGTTGCTTAGATCATGCTTTCAGTCAGTAACAGATTAAGGATTATAACCCCTGTCTTTTACTCCAAAGCTAGTAGTCTTTCTTGACCACACACCCTCTCAGAATAATAAGATAATAATAATAGCACCTTATATTTATCACGTACTTATTCTGCAGTAAGTACAAGTATGATCTTATTTAATACTCACAATAAACCTGTGAGGTGCTTACTTTCATTATCGAGGTTATATATAAGAAGAAATTAAAACATAGTTTAGGACTTCCCTGGTGGCGCAGTGGTTAAGAATCCACCTGCCATTGCAGGGGACATGGGTTCGAGCCCTGGTCCGGAAAGATCCCACATGCCACAGAGCAGCTAAGCCCGTGCGCCACAACTACTGAGCCTGCACTCTAGAGCCCGCAAGCCACAACTACTGAGCCCACGAGCCACAACTACTGAAGCCCGTGCGCCTAGAGCCGCACTCCGCAACGAGAAGCCACTGCAATGAGAAGCCCGAGCACTGCAACGAAGCGCTCACCGCAACTAGAGAAAGCCCGCGCACAGCAACGAAGACCCAAAAACAAATAAATTACTAAAAAAAAAAAAAACATAGTTTAAGTTACTTGCCTGAGACTCGTGAGAGTCAGAACAAGGATTCAAAACTCCGGTAGTCTGATTCCAAAGCCTCTTGGGGGGGGTTCCAGACCTGGGTATTAATGGGCACTTTACTGTCCATAAGTCATATTAGAAATTGATTGAACCTGTTTATCTGTTCAGATTGAGAAAAGTATCTCAGAGGTAGCTGTAACTGCCATTTCTGCTATGCATCTCTAAGTCATTGCTTGACTCTCAAGTTTCATTTGATGGAAAAAAGAAAAACAGTATTCCAGTTGGCTATGCAAAGCATACAACTTCCTAGGATGATCAAAACACAACCGTTTCCTTGGTTTCAAACTACTTTCATTGCAAACATTTGCCCAGTGCATTCATTTTAATTAAAGTACTTGAAATATAAATCATAGATTAGCTTTCTGTGTACTAAAAATGGAACTACTTTTTAAATCTTTACAGAAGTTTTTGAAGAGTTAGCCCACCAAGTGCAAGAAAAAGATTCTTTGGCCTCAGAGCTCCATGTCCGCCACATTGCCATCGAACAGCTTCTCAAGAACTATTCCAAGTTACCGTGTCTGCAAATGGGACGAACGGGAATGAAGTCACACCTACCCATAAACAACTGAACTCTAAACTTACACGTCCTTCCTATGGCCTGCCATTTTTTTGGCCTGCCGGGCATGCACACTTTGAAGAAGTTGAAGAAAGTTATGGTCAATTATTTTATGGTCATTAAATTTGCAAAACTTAAGGCAGTGTTTAACATCTTTGTCAAATAAAGCAGATCATTACATCCTAGTCTTCTAGGGTTAATCATTTTGGTTCATTTGGGAAATCTTTTTTCCCATAATTACTAAACAGCCCTCCCTAACTTTTACCGTATGTGACTACTTAAATATACTGTTAGAGTGTGACTTTGTTAAACATGGTTTAATGTAATTCACCTGTCAGAACAACAGAAGGTTAACAAAGTTCTTAGGTTAGTCTAAACTACTAAAGATAACATTTAAGAGGTAAATGGAATTCATAATATCACCTCTTATTTATTGAGCAATATTTTAATATGAAAATTTTATATATAAAAATAGTATTTTAGGTACCTTTTCATTCTGTTTATAAATGTGTATTTGAATGGCTCTGTATATTATATTTACACTTTCATGTGTGAATGTTACCCATATTTCAGATCACTGCATTTTATTCTCTTAATAATGTTTTTACAGCTGTTATCTTATTTTCCAAAGATAAATGTATTTTGGCATAGAAATCTATCTAGTTGAATTGTTTTGACTTCTAATAACTCTTATGAAAGAGGAATTAATAACTTTTTAAAGCAAGTATACAGGAAAATAAAAGACATTATTTTTTTCTAACAAAAACAGTTATGAGTCCAAGAAGAAAATGCTAATCTAGTTTCTGTATGTCAGCTTGTCTCCATAGAAGTAAAAGCCTATTCTACGTCATTATTACTTTCATCCTAATGACTTTGATGTGTTAGATTTGGACAGAATTTAAGTAAAGTCTCACTTCCAAGTCAAATGTAATGTCTATCTTCAAATATAATATGCCATGAAATTGTTGTCCTATCTTTGAAAAAAATTAAAATCATTTTGTGTACCACTTAAGATAAAAGTTCAAGAATCCTTCAACTGTCCAAATTCTGTTATCAACATCACTGAAAGTAGTGCCCAAAGAAAGCATTTTCTAAACTTTAGAATCCAAAGGAAAAGAGAAGATTGCTAGTCACAGAAAAACAGTACTCTTAATTCAAAAAAAAAGTCCATTTTTAAGAGGATACTCGTATTGCCTATCATGTTTCCAAAGAATTTTGAACAAATAGTTTGTCTCAAACAGCTAAATAAGTTTTCAAATAATATAGTAAAAGCTATAACCAATGCAGAATTAAAATGGGCTCTAAATTCTGTTTTCAACTAGTACTTAGAATGTATTTATGAGGTAAGATCCTTTGCTTGAAAGAATCCACAGAAAAGCCCATTAACTTGGCAGTTTCACACATAAAGATATGAATAACTTCTGCCTTAAATTTGGCAGCCTGCCCTGGTTTGGGTCAGATTTTAGTCTTGAACACAAAGAGTATTTGACTAAGCAAAGAAACACCTCAATCTAGTAGAAAACAACTTTTTGTAACGCTAAAATGTGTTAAATTTGCCTGAGGATATCAATTGATATCTCACTGATTTTGTTTTCTTTGAAATATGACATAACTGCTTTTCGGAGGGAGCTTTTGAAAGATGTTTTCAACTTCTCTCAATCCTTTGAGTCACCCAGAATGAATTTAAAATCCAGGGAGTGGGGGCTTCCCTGGTGGCACAGTGGTTGAGAGTCCGCCTACCAATGCAGGGGACACGGGTTCGTGCCCCGGTCCGGGAAGATCCCACATGCCGCGGAGCGGCTGGGCCCGTGAGCCATGGCCGCTGAGCCTGCGCGTCCAGAGCCTGTGCTCCGCAGTGGGAGAGGCCACAGCGGTGACAGGCCTGCGTACCACAAAAAAAAAAAAAAAAAAAATCCAGGGAGTGGGAATGCATTGCCTTAGTTGTGATAAGCTTTAATTGAATGTGTGCAATATCAAAATCTATAAACTATAAGTTGAATAAAGACATTTCCTGATGAAGCCGATAAGTATCTCAGTGCTTCGTTGTTATGGTCAGATTTTCAAATTTGACTTTACTCTTTTTTGACATAATTCATTAAGAATCTTCCCAGCCAGGGTGCTTCTACACATTTGTGGTTCTATTTAGGTCACTTAGGGACAGTCGTAAAAGTTTGGGATGTGTTGCCTTTGATGTAAGTAGTAGCTTGTTGCCAGAACATGAGCCATATGGTGCAGTCCCAAATATAACAGTGTTATCCAAAGAAAGTGTTTGCTTATTTCTTAGAGTTTCTGGCGAATTTATAGCATTACTAATGAGTTTGGCACAATTGCATGGGGGCGTATATACCAAGGTCTTAATTGAGGAGTCTAATTTATTCCATTTAGATATTTCTTACTTAAGCCCTTCAAAGGCAAGGTGCTCTTAAAAAATACCTGTGGTGCTGGTACTCGCACTAGTACTTAATTTGGAAGGATATCCTAGTTAAAAAAAATTTTTGAAAAAAGTATTTTGCACAGCAGTTTATCCAAATATTTGGTAAACTTATTTTATATTCCTATGTTAGTTTTCTTGAATATTCAATTATTGTATATGCTAAAATAAGGGTAAGGGATAGAGTTGAGTTTTCAGAGAACATGAAATACCGCAAATATTGGTTACCATGCTTGGCTGTTTTTCTGCAGAGTTGTTAGTACTTTTTGAGGAAGTTTAGAAGAAAACCTCACATATACCTTTAGTTTCAAAAATGGTAAAAAAGGAGACTGCTAATCAGCCATTATTGACATCTTCACAGCTTATGTGACTAAAGGGAGTGAAATAAGACTAATATTTTTTTCACTTTAGATTTCATAATTAGACAAGTTGAATTAAGTTTAAAACATCTGTTGTTTAAAGTTATTTTGACCACACAAGATTGTTCTCTTTAAAGATTTAAAATGCTTGCAGCCTTTTATTTAAGCTAAAAACGTATTTACTTTGCGATTATTATCCTTTGATCCTAGTATTTAGTATCCAAATTAGTCTTTTTTTTCTTAAAGGCATGCACTTAAGAGACCAATAATAGATGATGCATGCAGGCAGCAGGATAGTGTTTCTTTCCATTATGTAGTTGCTTACACACAGTGTTGGAGCAGAGAAATGTTGTTAGTTTTTCAAATTATATGTTCATTTCACCACAAAGTGCCCATTTTTATATGCATTTGAGGATTGTTTTTAAAAGAAATTCATGTTGGAAAGTGATTTCAGAAATATAGTCAAAATATATTCTTTTGTTGTTGGCATCTTGACAAGCATCTTGAGATTTCTTGGGTTTTTTATTTTACTGTATTCTTTACCACTGAAAATGGTTTAAAGTTCATTCTTTTTTGTTTATATTTTTTTTTTACCTAGGTGTTTACAATGTTGAGGCTTTCGGTCAGTTTTTGCCACATTTTGGGGTTTTTTTTAATATTTTGGGATGAATGTGTTAATGTTTACCAGTTTTGGCTTTATTTTGTTTTGTTTTGGAAGAAATCTGCTAGTGTTATTAATGTTGTAAAATGTAATACAAAATGTATATGCTCAAAACCTCAGTAGGAACTTTTAAAGAAATTATTTGTGTAGCTTAGTAGGAGGTTCAGGTTAGTGACCATAAAATTAAGTTACGTGACATAAAAAATTTTCAAATGGTACAGTGTAAAGTTCTTGTAGTGTTATTTTTATGCTAAAGTAAGATATGTGAGTAATTTTAAGTACTTAATAAAAAGTTTAGTACTCTACAAATAGATTTTTTTTAAATATCTTTTGTTCAGATGTGGCTGAAAAGCAAAGATAATTGATTTCATTTCAGTGTTCAATTGCATTTTTAACTTTAAGTTGGTGGAAATAATTATTTGAGGAAATTTGTGGTGGTGGGGTGGGAGAGAGTTTATTACCAAAATAATAAGGTAATAAGGCTCTGGCACAAGTAAAGGTATCTTGGAGGGGGGCTGTAATACTGTGTTTGGAATAACAAGGTTCTGTCCAGCGTCTTAAGTATTTTCATTCACTTCATCCTTTCATAACTGCCCTTATGATAATGTAGTCTAACCTATTAAGCAGCTTGGTCACCTTGCTATGAACCATATCATAGCAAGTCTCTAGCGTTGAGATTTCTTGAGCACCTAGTTTGTAACATATGCTTTTCCTATTCTTTTTAGTTTAAAATAATCCAGATTACTAATGCATTTCAGTGATGTTGAATTAGTCCGCAATTTTAATCCTACCAAATTAAAAAGTTTAAAAATCATGAGGATGAGTATTGCCCTCCACCCTCCCTTCAGAAAAAGTGTTAGTTGAACTTCCCTCAACTGCACAGAAAGCAAAGGGAATTTTAGTAAATGTGTGTTTCTTCTTTCAAACGTGTAGAATGTTTATTTCCATTCTACTGCCTCCAAAAGAGGCATTTTAGGAAGTGTTCAGTAGTGACTTCTGTTAAATGCCATTCATACTTTTACAATTTGTGTGTGTGTTAATGTTGCTTTAAACTTGAGTAGAAATTCGTACAAAATTGTCTAAGACCTTTGAGAAAAGAAAATGAAGCTGCAGTGATGAAAACCAAGTTGGTTTCAAAAAAGTTTATTTAGACATTACTTGGCTGTTATATTTTCCTTTTAAAACTGCAATAATTTATATATTTGTATTGCTCTGCTTTGGAACTGTAACTACATATGCTTGTCTACTATTTTTAATTTTACAACAATAAAATAAATATTTTATTATCTGCTAGCTTCAGTGGATATTTTTGTGTCCGTATATTTTCTTTAAATTATTGACCCAAATGAAAAGTTTTGTTTTTCACGATTAGGGAGTCTATACTTAGAATTGTTATCTAACAATTTCTTAATTTTTTGTGAGAATCTTTCTTTGATACTTAATATTCCCTCTGTCCCAGGAGTTCAGAAGCAGAAAATAAGATTCCTGTGGCTTTCTAGATGTCTATACAACTTTTTAATTTGGAGTGTACTTTTTACATACAATAAATACACAGATTTTAAGTGTGTTGTTTGAGTTTTAATAAGTGTATACAACTGTGTAACCATCCCCTCTTTGGGCCCCTTTCTAATCTCTTCACTCTCCATTTCCTTTCCACTGTTCTGATCTCTATCACCGTAATTTGCATTTGCCTGACTTAGAACTTGACATAAATATTATTTTACAGGATGTGCTCATTTGCTTCTGGCTTTTTTCACTCAGCCAGCTGCTCTGAAATTCATCTGTATTAATGCAGGGTTCAGTAGTTCATTCCCTCTTTTTTAGCTGACTAGTCTTTGGTGTGTATTATAATTTGTTTAGCCATTCATCCTGTTGATGGACTTTTGAGTTGTTTCCAGTTTAAGGTTATATGAATAAAGCTGTTGTGAATATTTTTAAGTTGGCCTTTAAAAGGGTATTAAAATAATAAAGTATTCAAAATTACTCATGGTTAGCACTATGAATCTGAATTTTGTTTTTAATTATCATTTTTCCCACAAATGATTTTTAAAGTAATTTATATACCTTGTGGTAATAATTTGAAACTAGGAAACAGTTGTTCAAGAGATAAGAGGAAGATTACAAAATAAGGGATGTTTGAGCATTGAAACATTTAATGGGTTGCAAAGAATACTGATCGTCCTTGAAGGTCTCTTCAAAGTCTAACAGTCTAAGACCACTTTGTTTTCCAGAAGAGGCAATGAAGACCAAGAGAGTCTGGTTTGGAGAAAGTACTGGAAAGAGTGCCAGACCACAAATGAAGTTGTTCTCCTATTTAGCTTTAACTGCTTTGTGACGTTAAGGGAAATTAATCACTTAAATTTTTCTAAGCCTGAATTCACAAGCTAGAGCCAACAGTTGGTAAAATGTAAGCCTTCTGCTTCATCATCTTTGTTCCTGCACAGGTTCTGAGCCTTCTCAAGAATTTTCAAAGTACTTGTAAAATGATTTGTTCGCCCTCATTTTTAAATGTCATTACAGGACCCAGAATTCTTTGTAGGTGTCTTAGAGACTGGTAAGTAGGTGTGAGTAGGATGAATAGAAAGGAGGGGGAGCTGCAGGCAGAACGCCTTTTAAATCATTTATATATTGGTGTTCTAAATTATTAATTAAAAGGTTTTAAAAGGTTTTATCTTTGGAATCTGATCTAGATGATGTCTTAGATCCCTTGTAAAGTTCCACACGACTTGCAAGTTTACATCAGTGTATTTTTCTCTGGAGGAGTAGGGGCGACATGTGCTCTGCATCTGAATCCCATTCCAGTGTTCAAATGGCACAGACCACTTTTACCTGTGGAAGCAAAAACTTCACCCAACCTCCCTTGCAACTTGGACACTGCACCCTAATTGGCGAAGCAAAGAAACTGGGTAGGAGAGGATCCACGCTGAGAGCAGCAGCGTCTAACTATCACTAGGGGAAACATCTGGTATAGCCAATGGGGACAACAGGTAAGCTCCTAGCATCTGGTGTTGAGTAGCCATTGCTCTGAGAATTTGGCCATGAACCTATTAGCCGATGAATCACCTTTGTTGCTGCCTGGTTTCCAAGCTTCCTGGGCAATCTCTACCCATTGAATAAATTCCTTTTCAGCCTAAATCAACCAGTTGCCTTCTCTGGCTTGCAACTGAGAACCTTGTTACACCTCATTTCAGTGCTCTCCCGCTCTGAGATCTTACAGAATTGGTTTCTAAAAGTGAACTGCTGAGAGCCACCACATAGCTGAACTATCCCTCAGGACCACATGGTCTGCCTTGGGTTAGCTGAAACTGATGCGAAGGTTCTAAAGAGAAATTAAATCTTTTGGTAATGTAGATGTCTGTTTTCCTGTTTTGTTTTGTTTTGTTTAAAGGAATTTTGCCTTTTTTAAAAAAATTTTATTTATGGCTGTGTTGGCTCTTCGTTTCTGTGCGAGGGCTTTCTCTAGTTGCGGCAAGTGGGGGCTACTCGTTGTGGTGCACGGGCTTCTCATTGCAGTGGCTTCTCTTGTTGCGGATCACAGGCTCTAGGCGCGTGGGCTTCAGTGGTTGTGGCTCGCAGCCTCTAGAGCGCAGGCTCAGTAGTTGTGACTCGTGGGCTTAGTTGCTCCGCGGCATGTGGGATCTTCCCGGACCAGGGCTCGAACCCGTGTCCCCTGCATTGGCAGGCGGATTCTTTTTTTTTTTTAATTAATTTATTTATTTTATTTTTGGCTGTGCTGGGTCTCCGTCTCTGTGCGAGGGCTTTCTCTAGTTGCGGCAAGCGGGGGCCACTCTTCATCGCGGTGCGCGGGCCTCTCACTATCGTGGCCTCTCTTGTTGTGGAACACAGGCTCCAGACGCGCAGGCTGGCTCAGTAATTGTGGCTCACGGGGCTAGTTGCTCCGCGGCATGTGGGATCTTCCCAGACCAGGGCTCGAACCCATGTCCCCTGCATCGGCAGGCAGATTCTCAACCACTGCGCCACCAGGGAAGCTCTGTTTTCCTGTTAAAAGTGTTCATTGTTCATTGGTGGGGTGACTTTGGAGCACTTCTCTCTGTCCTCCACGAATTACTGTAAGTGCTCACAGTTTGTATCTACAAGGATCTTGCAGGAAGTGATCTAATACAAACCAGTGATGATCATAACTTTAGCTCTGAGCTTGGCCTGTGTTCTCCCTGGTCATACGAAATGACCCCGGCACAGTAAGCATATGTTGAATGAAGGAGTGAATAAGACTTCAGAGGCAGCACCAGGATTGCATGTTCTCTATGTCAGTAGTTACAAAAAAAAAATGTCTAAGGCCCTCATCCAGTGACTGAATACTGCACATTCTCTTCACATACCCCATTCTCCACAACATTGTGACTCTATTTTAGGCCTTTGATGACTAGTACTTATTCTGTCTCTGTTTCTCCTCCAAACCAGTAGTTCTCTAACTTTGAGCTTCATGAAACATACGTCACGTGGCTGCACATGCAGAGTTTCTGAATCAGTAGATCAGGGTGGGACCCAAGAATTTCATCTAACGAAGTCCCAGGTGCCGCTGATCCTGCTTTTTTACACAGCACTTTGCAAACCACGGCTCCAAACCATCCGCTGCCCCAGAGTTTACTTCCCAAAAGATGTGATATTACTATTGTACTTCCTTCCTCAGCCTTTTATAGATTACCACTGCCTGGAGAATAAAAATCAATCCTCACAGCTCAGCATTAAAAGACTTCACCATTGGGTTCCCAGCTATTTTCCATTTTAATTATTTCATCAAATTGAGATTGTGTTCCAGGAACTCTTAACAAACCCTGTAGGCTTTGGGTCTAAGAGATATAAAAGCCAACAGAGCTATATTGGCCAACTGAAAAGGATTCTGCCCAGCAATTAAATAAGGATTGAAAAAGGTCCACTCGATTTAGCAACTAGGAATTCAATGAGAACAGTTTTACTGGAACTATGGGAGCAAAAGTAGATCATAATGATTTGAAGTGTGTGTGGGCAAGTAGGATAGTGGATTTGGGGTATGAGCTCTAAAAAGTCTAACCATAAAATAAAGTTGAGGAAGTCAGGATGGTGGGTCCAAGGTTTTTGTTTTGTTTCAAGTTGGGGAGTATCAATACTTAAACATGAGTAAATACTGAGAAGACAGATCTAGTGGAAAGGCTAAAGATGGAGAGGCTGCAGTAATCAAAGGAGTAAAATACTGAAGAGGCAGAACAATGTGGCACACCTAGAATGAATTGTCTTTGAAGAGGCCAAGGATCATCTCAGGCTTTGATATTGGACAGACGGTAAAACTGCAGATGAAAGTATTTGAAGGAGATTCGTTGGAGGGTAAGTTGAGAAAGTGCCTACCTGGCTGTTTCTATTCTCTATGAAAGAAAAGGAAAAGATGATGGGGTCAGAAGCTCAAGGGAAGGGGTGAATAGCTGCTTCTTGAGGAATGAGAAAAGTCCTGGCTACAACTGGAAGGGTTGCCAGACTGTTTAGATGAGGTGGAGATTGGCACCCATGACTCACCATTGATTGAATTTCTCTAAATTTGCATTCAGATTTTGTTACTGTAAATACCTACAGAGATGGAGTATTTTTGCAATTGGAGTAAACTAAACTGAGAGCACTACTGAAAATAAATCAGAATCTGAAACTCAGATAAAGTTGTGGCTCAAAAATTCACAAAACTGGGCTTCCCTGGTGGCGCAATGGTTGAGAGTCCGCCTGCCGATTCAGGGGACACGGGTTCCTGCCCCGGTCTGGGAGGATCCCACATGCTGCAGAGCGGCTGGGCCCGTGGGCCATGGCCGCTGAGCCTGCGCGTCCGGAGCCTGTGCTGCGCAACGGGAGAGGCCACAACAGTGAGAGGCCCGCGTACCAAAAAAAAAAAAAAAAAAATTCACAAAACCCTACCCAATAGATAAAATTTCAAGTGTGTGGAAAATGAGAAATTTGAAAAGATCCTATAAATAGTATGTAGGAAACAAAATGAATTCTGTAGCTTTAATTTAAGCAATAATTTCCAAGCAATTATTTTCACTTGTCCTCTCAGTAATTGGTCTTACAGGCAAGAGTTGACTAAGGCTGTTTTGAAGGGCAAGCCCTTATAGGTCAGTTGGTATCAAGCTTCAGCAGAGGAAGGTGGGGAAATGCGAAACCTAGATAAAAGGAGGTTTATGAGAGGCCATCCGTACACAGAACGTGGAAGAAAGCCAGGGCATAGCTAAACACTGAGTTTCAGATCTGTAACTTCAAAGCAAAGAAAAGGAGAGGTAAAAGGAGAAGGGCTGTTCTGGGGGAAAGAGTTAACTGAAATGAAAGTGATGACGGCAGAAGAGGAAGTTTTAATGAGCAAGGCCATTGCTCTACTGAAATTCGGGAACTTGGGGTCTAGCCCTCCTCTGCCACTCCTGGTCTCCACTCCACCTCTCTTAGCCTCTGTTATCTCGCCTGTCAAAAGTAGACTTGAACATTGTGATCTTTAGGGGAACTTCCAGCTCTTACACTCTGTAAGGATAATGAATTTTAAGAAACTTGCAAGGGAAAATTTCCTCGGCCTCTGCATGAACAGCAGAACTGAGCTGAAAGGACATCAAGGAAGTGTGGTTTCATGAAGAAGGAACAGTGAGGTGCTTTTACAACAAGGTATTTCTATGACCATCTGAAAAAAAAGAAGAGACGGCGGAATGAACATGGCTCATAAACAACTCTACCATTCTCTAGGTACTGTTTGTGGAAAGGAAAAAAGGACAGTAAGTCTTGACACCTCATCACTTTCCCACATTCTCTTATCAGGGAGAAGTATTTGGGGAGACTGTTCTCTTAGGAGTGACAGTAGGGCTGTTCTCCCACACAATCAGAATCTGGGTCACCCCGAGCACAACTCCTAAAGACTGGCTCAGACATTTCCACCTGTGAATGGAAAATGAAAAATGTAAAGTCAGTGCAGTAAGCTGTTTGGTAGGACATGATTTCTTCAATTAATAGAACTCCTTTATTCTGAGATTACTTCTTTCCTATTATGGGAGCAGAAAATTGTTCTTTCCTTCATGAAGTGATAACAGTAGATGATTAGTTTTCATTTTTATTTATTTGTTTGGTTTTGAGTCCTTACTGGTAAAAATTAAAACCACAATCTTATGTTGGTGCATTATTCAGAGCTCTGCAGAGAAACAAAACCAATACGGATAGGTAGATAGGTAGCTTGGTAGGTAGGTAGGTGGACAGACAGAGAGATGGGGTGGGGAAGGGGTTGATTGATTTTAGGGAATCGGCTTACTCAATTGTGGGTGCTGCAGGCTGGAAACTCTGGCAAGAGTTGATGTTGCAGTCTTGGACCTAAAAGCAGTCTGGAGGCAGAATCCCTTCCGCTTCAGGGAAACTTAGTCTTTTCTCTTAAGGCCTTCAATTGATTGGGTGAGGCCCACCCACATTAGGGAGTTATGGAGCATAATCTGCTTTGTACAAAGTCTACTGACTCAAATATTAATCATATCTAAAAACTATTTTCACAGCAACATCTAGACTGGTGTTGAAACAACTGGGCACAAAAGCCAAGGCCAGTTAGCACATAAAATTAATCATCACAATGGATTCACATGTTTATTTTAATATTCCATGAATTTAATAAGTCTGGAAACCATGGATCCGGCGTTACCTCATCCAGGCATCTGCCTCTAAGCAGCACTACCCCAAACCCCTCAGCTCAGGTCTCTGATTTCCAGAGAAGGAAGTGTACTCAAGAGGTTCTTGTACTATTCTGAATTTTTCCATGTGTTCTAAGAGGGCTTAGAGGAACAGCTTTTCATCATTTTTTAAATAATCCTTTGTGTAAGAAAGACAGTTATCTAATTCTCTTTTTTCTCTTAACATGGTGTTGGTCTTAAATTATTTGAAGACCGAGTTTTATACAAAAAGTAAAAGATGTATATGGCCCCTAGTAGATTCAATACGCAGTGATTTTAGATAAATCACTGAAGGTTTTATAACATTGAATATTTGGTGTACCGCTCTTACTCTCCTTGCTCTCTCCTACCTCCACCCCCAAAATAACTCTCCAGACAGTTATTCTGCATCAGAGAAAGATATCACTCAATCTCAACCACCACCAGCCCAAAGAGCACATTCTTGAGGTAAATGTACACAGTGCTGGGTGGGAGAAGAGCTCAGGAGTGCCCCACGACTAACCGGGTAAATAACTAAATTGCTGGCTAGCTCGTTTCGGGGAGTTGGCTCCCTTTGTCCTGATCAGATAGCTCAGAGACTAGGAAGGGCAGCATCTGGGCCCCCTGCTGAGTTTCTCCCCACTGTTGCTGCCACACTACTTCTCACAAACGCACCCCAAAAAATGTGGGGTCCTGGGCACTGCTGCTGCCCTACAGAGATCGGGGAGCTTCCCTCACTTAACAGAAAAGGCTGGAGGAGTTGAACTAGTGACATGCAAAACCCCATTTCCTTTGCTTCTTCCACCTCTTCTCATCCTCATACCTGTTCGAACAAAGTCCAAGCCAGCAGATTTCATGTCCTGCAGGGCTCTGCTGCCCTTCGTCAGAGTACAGATGGAATTTCTCTCCCAGATCGATACAGATGGGGCTCATCTCGGAGAACAAGTGAACCAGCATGTAAGATACATAAACGTCATAGGAGACCACTAAATATGTGGTGCTAAAGGGGACTTTGAGAGTCTCTTAAGTTTTATTTGATTTGCTCTTGTTTTATTTTACGAGAATGCTTTCTTCAAAAAATAAAAATCCTTCAAGTACAACTAAGGTGTAATATATATGAAAGTTGAGCTGCTGCTGCTCTAAGTGAAAGACAATGGAGATTATCACAGCACAGCCCACTTTACATCCTTCTCAGTGACTATCACCCCAGTTCCCCAAAACTGCTACCATGAACCCTGGAAGCAGCTCTGAGTGACCTACAGTCCCTGGGTATCTACAAAGTGCCAATTAGAAACTGCTGATCTAGTCTCATCCCCTTAGCTGGCCTAAATTGCTTAAGAAGCTTCCAAACATTCTACAGAACTTTTTTTTTTTTTTTTTTTTTTTTGCGGTACGCGGGCCTCTCACTGTTGTGGCCTCTCCTGTTGCAGAGCACAGGCTCCGGACGCGCAGGCTCAGCAGCCATGGCTCACAGGCCCAGCTGCTCCGTGGCATGTGGGATCTTCCTGGACCGGGGCACGAACCCGTGTCCCTTGCATCGGCAGGCTCTCAACCACTGCGCCACCAGGGAGGCCCTCTACAGAACTTTTTAGCCACAGAGGCAAAGACTGAACCGCAAATCTCCTGATTTCATTTCCAGAGCTCCCATGATATGATACCACATCTGTCTGGACTCCTAGTTTTTATTTCTCTGTCTAAAGGAATTGTAGGACATTTATCCACACTCTGAGGGACCACAGAAACAGCCAGGAGAGGAAAACAGAGGGAAAAGAAAAGCCAGGGTAAGTTTCTCCTGCTAGGCAATGCAAGATTTAGTCTGAACCGGGACAACTGCTAGTGAATCCAGAGGGTGCCTTATCTGTCCTCATTCTGGAAGGCAACCAGGATAGGCTACAAGAATAGTTCCCATCAGAGCCTGAAGACAGCAAGTGCCTTTCTTATATCAAAAAGGCAGTTTTAGCAAAACTCATTGCTATGAAATGTCAAAGCTTATAAATGCCCACTGCTTTACCTAGAAAATAAAGGGAAAAACATACTCCACAGCTCCTGACTGTTTCTTCAAAACAGAGGCGAAAAAGTCAAATATGATCACAGTCATATATATTCAAGGGACTGTGCACAGTGTGGGTGGAATTTCCTCTGTCAACAGAAGGAAATGGCAACAGTGTGTGCAAAGCCCCAAATGTCCTATATTAATTATATTATATTTATTATATTATATTATAGTATATTACATTACATTATATTACATTACATTACATTATATATTACATTACATTACATTATATTATATTAATCTCTTGTAGAAATGACATATTTCTGTACCATACCCTAGAACCATTGAGAAGAAGGCTAACATGGGACCAACAAGGAAGCTCATTATGAAGCCTAATTCCAATCTCATACCTAAGTGAATTTGAAATAGAAACCTAGTTAGCTACAAAGAAACTTTAGAACAAGATCTGAAACTGTTAGTTAAATAACCCTCTTCTTACTCATTACCAGTAACTTACTGCTCATTAGAAGTAAAAGGAGGACCTATCCAATTACTCACTGCTCGGGACTGCTGGAAAGCAAGAATCCCTGTCTGCTGCAGCCTGCAGCTTGGCCACACGTCTGGGTGTGCCGCCAAGTTCTTCTGACCAGTCAACTTAGGTAAAATCTCATGACTGGAGATACTAGAAGTAGCACCAGCAAAATGACCTAAGAAAATGCACAAAGTTTATGTTGCCCTTTTTCCTTTCCTTCTGGAACAATTCAGTCTAAGAGCTATTAGCTGGGACAAACAAGGGTGGTGTCCACAGGGGTGTAGAGGGGTAGGGCCACTGGTATGGGGTGTTAGAGTTGGAGCAGGTGGGGGGGTGCTCATGCAGGCTCTCAGGCCGCCAGAGGGGTGAGGAGGGCACCCATGGGGGCATCAGCAGAGATAAGAGCCTGGATGTGGGGTGTCAGAGCCCCAGTGGGCTGAAGAGGGCACCTGCAGGGGGAAGAGTGGCAATGGAAAATTGGTAACACACACAGAGATTGATCAGATAAGTAAATATATTAAGGATAGGGCTTCCCTGGTGGCGCAGTGGTTGAGAGTCCACCTGCTGATGCAGGGGACACGGGTTCGTGCCCCAGTCCGGGAGGATCCCACATGCCACGGAGTGGCTGGGCCCGTGAGCCATGGCCGCTGAGCCTGTGCGTCCGGAGCCTGTGCTCCGCGACGGGAGAGGCCACAACAGTGAGAGGCCCACGTACCGCAAAAAAAAAAAAAAATATATATATATATATAGAGAGAGAGAGAGAGAGGATAATGGGAGCCTGGTTTCTCATTCCTGAAGGAGTTACAAGTTGGAAAGGGAAAAAACTAGAAGGATCCCTGTGGGTTTGACTAGAATTGAAGATAATGAGGTAAACTCATCATTTTCAAATAGATACGTGCATACATATATATATATACATACATGCACAATCAAACATACCATGTGTGCTTGTCCACTGAGAGAGTCTGGGAGAGTGACCTCCAACAAAAGCAGTGGGTACACATAGAACTCAAATCTTAGTTTCTAAAACCACTCTCCACTAAATCAGCACCCTTTAGGGAACTGATTGATTTTAGTGCTGAGGCAGGGAGAGAACAAGATGAGTCTTTTTGTCCCCAAAAAGTCCTCAAAACATGATGTGGACATGTCAAAAGAACACAGAAGCTATGTTGAAGGGGCTCCATTGACCAAATGGGAGACAATTTAAGTATCAAAATAGTGAATTAGTTGAATAAAATTTAAAAATATGTGTCCATACTGATTTTTAAAAATGAATAAATGGAGAGTTTGTCATGAGAGGTGGGAGAGTTATTAATGCCAAAATCTCAGCTCCTGTGCACCAGTGCCAAATGGAATCTCGGAGACAGAGTTTTGGGTGAAGTAGAAAAGAATAGCTTTATTGCTTTGCCAGGCAAAGCGGGGCACAGAGGGCTCATGACTGGAAAACTGCATGTCCCAACCTGGGAGGATTTGGTGAGGAGTTTTATAGCAATGGTTCAAGGGCAGGGTGGCTGGTAAGATTTGAGTGTGTGCAGGGCCTGTACGCCTTTAATCTGGTCTCAGGTAATCTCTATTTTTTTTTTTTTTTTTTTTTTTTTTTTTTGCTGTAAGCGGGCCTCACCATTGCGGCCTCTCCCGTTGCGGAGCACAGGCTCCGGATGCGCAGGCTTAGCGGCATGTGGGATCTTCCCAGACCAGGCACGAACCTGTGTCCCCTGCATCGGCAGGTGGACTCTCAACCACTGCGCCACCAGGGAAGCCCTCAGGTAATCTCTTGATGAGCTTCTCTGGTTCCTTTAATCTGGCCTCAGGTGGTCTTCTCTGGAATGAAGATTGCTAACTCCATTTGCTGGGTAGTTTTAGTTCTGTAAAGAGCTCAAAGATATTGTTATGTGTATACCTTGAGGCAGAACCAGGAACTTGCCCCAAGAATGCACTATTGTTTCTTTGCTGCTCCTCCCTTGTCTTGCATCCCCTCCCTTCCCTGATTAGCAACTGTTCGAACCTGCCCTTTGGGACTCAGGGAAGGTCATGGAGGCTGGAGTCTGTTCCTACAAACAAAGAATGGAGGACACCGAAAGGTTTCTGTGCCCCGGAGCCCCACAGGGTCCTGCTCAGTTTCATTACCTCATCTCAAATTATCTCCCCCTAGGGGGCTTCCCTGGTGGCGCAGTGGTTGAGAATCTGCCTGCCAGTGCAGGGTACACGGGTTCGAGCCCTGGTCTGGGAAGATCCCACATGCCGCAGAGCAACTGGGCCCGTGAGCCACAACTACTGACCCTGCGCGTCTGGAGCTTGTGCTCCGCAACAAGAGAGGATGCGATAGTGAGAGGCCCACGCACCGCAATGAAGAGTGGCCCCCGCTTGCCACAACTAGAGAAAGCCCTCGCACAGAAACGAAGACCCAACACAGAAAAAATAAATAAATAGTCTCCCTCTAAATAATTATTATTTACAAAGAAGAAAAACTTTAAGGCTCCACCTTAATCAAGTGATAAAGCAATGTCAGGAAAGGAGGCAAGAACATACAATGGAGAAAAGACAGCTTCTTCAATAAGTGGTGCTGGGTAAACTGGACAGCTACACGTAAAAGAATGAAATTAGAACACTCCCTAACACCACACACAAAAGTAAACTCCAAATGCATTAAAGACCTAAATGTAAGGCCAGACACTATTAAACTCTTAGAGGAAAACATAGGCAGAATACTCTATGACATAAGTCACAGCAAGATCCTTTTTGACCCACCTCCTAGAGAAATGGAAATAAAAACAAAAATAAACAAATGGGACCTAATGAAATTTAAAAGCTTTTGCACAACAAAGGAAACCGTCAACAAGATGAAAAGACAGCCCTCAGAATGGGAGAAAATATTTGCAGATGAAGCAACTGACAAAGGATTAATCTCCAAAATATACAAGCAGCTCATGCAGCTCAATATCAAAAACACAAACAACACAATCCAAAAACAGGTGGAAGACCTAAATACACATTTCTCCGAAGAAGATACACAGATTGCCAACAAACACATGAAAGAATGCTCAACATCATTAATCAGTAGAGAAATGCAAATCAAAACCACAATGAGTTACCACCTCCCACCAGTCAGAATTGTCATCATCAAGAAATCTACAAAACAATAAATGCTGGAGAGGGTGTGGAGAAAAGGAACCCTCTTGCACTATTGGTAGAAATGTAGATTGATACAGCCACTATGGAGAACAGTATGAAGGTTCCTTAAAAAACTAAAAATAGAACTACCATATGACCCAGCACTCCCACTACTGGGCATATACCCTGAGAAAGCCATAATTCAAGAAGAGACATGCACCACAATGTTCATTGCAGCACTATTTACAACAGCCAGGACATGGAAGCAACCTAAATGTCCATCAACAGATGAATAGATAAAGATGTGGCACATATATACAATGGAATATTACTCAGCCATAAAAAGAAACAAAATTGAGTTATTTGTAGTGAGGTGGATGGACCTAGAGTCTGTCATACAGAGTGAAGTAAGTCAGAAAAAGAAAAACAAATACCATATGCTAACACATATATATGGAATCTTAAAAAAAAATCGTTTTGGGGCTTCCCTGGTGGTGCAGTGGTTGAGAGTCCGCCTGCCGATGCGGGGGACACGGGTCCGTGCCCCGGTCCGGGAGGATCCCACATGCCGTGGAGCGGCTGGGCCTGTGAGCCATGGCCGCTGAGCCTGCGCGTCTGCAGCCTGTGCTCCGCAACGGGAGAGGCCACAACAGTGAGAGGCCCGCGTACCGCAAAAAAAAAAAAAAAAAAATAGTTTTGATGAATCTAGTGGCAGGATAGGAATAAAGACACAGACATAGAGAATGGACTTGAGGACACAGGGGCGGGGGGGCGGGGGGGAAGGGGAAGCTGGGACGAAGTGAGAGAGTGGCATGGACATATATACACTACCAAAAGTAAAATAGATAGCTAGTGGGAAGCAGCCGCATAGCACAGGGAGATCAACTCAGTGCTCTGTGACCACCTAGAGGGTGGGATAGGGATGGTGGGAGGGAGGCTTAAGAGGGAGGGGATATGGGGATATATGTATACATATAGCTGATCCACTTTGTTATACAGCAGAAACGAACACAACACAGTAAAGCAATTATACTCCAATAAAGATGTTAAAAAAAAAAAAAGTTGTATCAGGGAGTGAGGGTAAGGGTGGGATGGGAAGAGGCATGAGATTGCTATTTCTTATAAGAAAATACAATTGACCTTTTTTAATAATATAAATGTGTAACTATGATAAAAATATTAAATTGGAAAAAATTTAATAAAAATTCGTATCTGTTATTCTTAGGTCTTATTCACTGAAGCCTAGAAGATAAACAACAAATATTATAAATTAAGACTATTCAATGATAACAAAGTATGTGAAATAAAAAAAATACATGAAAAAGTTTTCACAAAGGAGAAAATCATTTAATGTCTTTTAACACAAATCCTGATCTTTAGGGTTTGAAATGTTACCAAGTTGAATGAAGCAATTCAAAAAGTTTAGTGAATACTATTGTGAGTTGTGGTTGGTAATAAATACTCTCTAGCTAACATTTGTAGTCTTACTGAAGGGCAAAAACTGTTCTTAGTGCTTTATACCCGTTATCATGTTTAACTTTCACAATTTCTCTATGATGTAGGTACAGTTACTATTCCCATTCTACAGATGAGGAAACTGAGGTACAGAGACTTTAAAAACCTAGCCCCACATCACACAGAGGGGTGAACTCAGAGAGTGTCACTCTAGCACCTATGTATTTAATCATTACACTGACAGTTTTAATTCTTTAGTTCTATTCCTCCTCAAGTTTAATCAGTCAGCTAAGATCTAGTAATGTTGTCCCTCAAAACATCTCTAAGAGCTATCTCTGCCACCATGACTATCTCAACCTTAATTCTAACCCTGCTATTTAATTCCTTGATTACTAAGAAGACTTCTAATTCCTCTCTGTGATGCACTGTATGTTTGTGTCCGCCCAAATGTCACATGTTGAGGCTCTAACCCTCAATGTGATGGTGTTAGGATGTGGGGCCTTTGAGATGTATTTAGGTTTTGTATAAGGTCAAGAGGGTGGGGCCTCTCTCTCTCTCTCTCTCTCTCTCTTTCTCTCTCACTCTCTCCCTCTCTCTCTCTCTCTCTCTCTCTCTCTGCCTTGTGAGGACACAGGGAGAAAGCAGTCGTCTGTAAGCCAGGAAGAGAGCCCTCACCAGGAACCGAATGGCCAGCAACTGATTTTGGCCTTTCCAGCCTCCAGCACTATGAGAAATAAGTATCTGTTGTTTAAGCCACCCAGCCTATAGTATTTGTTATAGCAGCCCGAGCTAATATACTCTCCCTATACATACTGCTATACAGACTGTCTCCATACTGGTCTATACTCAAGGCTATCTCCCAAGTAAGCTTTCAAAGCAGATTTATCCATGTCACACTCCTACTTAAAAATATGTGAGGGTGTGGTGCCTGAGGGAGGGTTCAAATCCATCAGGAGGGTATTCGAAGCTTGGTACCATTGGACTCAGTTAGTTTTACTAACTTTTTTCTTTTTTTAATTTTTATTTATTTATTTATTTTTGAATTTTATTTAGTTTTTCATACAGCAGGTTCTTATTAGTTATCCATTTTATACACATTAGTGTATATATGTCAATTGGGAGATTCGGAGATTGGGATTGACATATACTTTTACTAACTTTACTTCTCACTACACTTTTCTATGAAATGTTCCCTCCAGCCAGTTCCCCAAACACATCCAAACAAACGTTTGGATATACATCCTATATCTCTCTGCCTTTATATATGCTCTCTGGCCGTTTCTGGAATGCCGTGCCCCTGTTCTCTCTCCAGAAACTTCTTTTTACCTTTTAAGATACACTCTAAGAGTCCAATCTTCTGAAAAGATTTCTCCAAATCTCTGTGCTCCCATAATACTTTGCTTATAGCTCTATTTTGGCAAGCATTTATTTAGGGTCGGTCTCCACCAAAGAGTGAAAATGCCCTATGGGCAAGGACAGAATCTCCTTGTCTTTGTATCCTCATCCCTTGCACATTAGTAGACTCTCATTAAATTAATGTTGAGGGAATGAATTGAATCTAAGAATATACTCCTTCCAAATTCTGATGGCCATTAACTTTGGCCAGAATAGTAGATAATTTTAACAAGTAGAGGTTAAGTTTAGAGATAATCTTGCTTATCTAATTTCCTAACATTGCAAATTTCCTGCAGTTCCACATGCAGTTCACTGATCAACTATCAAACTGAAGGATAGCTTGTCATTACATCTGCAGTGAGTCACTTGCCTGGGGAAAAGTACACGTCACACATTTACATTTTGGCCTTAAGGTAAAAGCACTTTTCTGTTTTCTGAACAGAGGAAGAGTCTTGAAGCCTAAAACAGTAAATTCAGTGCTGATTGTGGTTAGCAATGAAAACCACTTAGAAAAATATAGTTTTTTGGAGGCACGTTCCTGGTCTCGAGCTGGTATCTGTGACCATTATCAACACTGATGAGCTACCAAATTCCAAAGTCCCACACAGATGACTTGTGCAAACAGAGCCTGTCACAAGCTATTCAGCCAAAACCTTTTAACTGCTAACTATCACTGGTGACCTTAAAACTTCCACTGGAAGGAAAGGCCTAACATTTACATGAAAGGTCATTCTGGGGTAGGGTGGTGAGACGGATGGCTAAGGAGAGATCACTTAGGAGGCACCTGCAATAGCCTAGATGGAAGGAGACAAAGACATTTCTTTGAAGTACTCTGATGTACTATTATTTGAAGTAAAGACTGCCATATCTAGAGACACACATGCGCACACACACTTCCAGTGTCTGTGTTTACCAGCACATTTGAACCTACAGATTATATTCTTTTCTGGGTAGCAGTAGTATAAAAGAAAGAACACTAGACTAAAAATCAGGATATCTGACCAGAGGAACTTGGAATAAATGATAATAACAAATAATGATCACAAAAAGTGATATAATAATCACTAATGATTTCCATATATTAAATGAGTTAGTCCTCTTAATAAACCTAAGAGGAGGGGACTTTTACTTTACAGGTAGGAAACTGAGGCACAACAAGATTTAGCTGACCACATCATACAGTTGTACATAGTGATGCTGGGATCTGAGAGCAGGCACTTTGGTTAACTGTGTCTGGGCTTGTAGCCACTAGCTCCAACACTCTAGTATCTATTTACAAAATATACTGCTCTAATCACTCATGAGTTTTCCCACTTGTCTGGGTTTCTAAGCATCGGGAGATTTGTCTCCAAACAGCCCTTATGCTAAAGAGTATCTATATAAGAGGAGAAATTATACATTCAAATAGTCATGCAATATTAATTAAATGGACTATATCATAGGTGATCTTTTAGTTTACAACGTAGGAGACAACTAATAAAGGATGCTGTTTCTTCAACCATCATTCACCTGCCTATTCATAAATTTATCCTTAGGTCATAAAAACTCCCATTTTGTAACAGGCACATAAACAGACGCCTCCTATAATTCAATGATTTTATACCCCATCACCTCCTGCATCCACTTCAATCCCACAAAGTGAAAAATGCTTCTTTTAAAAAACAAAGTAAAAACCACATCGAAATCACTGTAGATTTAACCCTTCTGGTACCCAAGAGTGTTTTCTCTGGAAAACCTCTAGAAGCACTATTCAACTCAATACTAACTCTAGCAATATTGTATCACCTGATACTAACAACACCAATTAGTGTTCAGAAATTAAACCAAGTGAGAGCATTTGAGTGTCCTGGATGAGATAGGCACCTGGGAGGTCTGCAGTGCTTGAGTGGTTAGCAACCGGATCTCAGCAAAAATGTCTGATAAACTCAACTTGCCTTATAATTTCCCAACTCCACTTCCACCAAGATTAAACTTCAGGATTTCACTTCTTTACCCAGAGCAGGAACATATCTGACCGTGGCTGTTTCTCAGCCCGCCAGTTTTATGGGGGCAGTGAAATAGACTATATTGTGTTATTAAACCATAACCAGGCAGTAAATTACAGGGAGGAAAACAAAAGCAAATTCTGCCGAGCAGGATGGGTTTTTTTGTTTGTTTTTTAAGTGGACGACTTTACTTTAGTCTGAATGAGCAAATAGTACAACGTTTCTTAGGAATTTGTTATCATACTTCATCCTTATTTTGTCTTTAGCAACAGAAGCAATATTTGAAAGAAACAGTTTCCACATGGGTGAAGGTGAGCTGAGAGGATACTGGTGCCCTAGCAGTTTTGACAGTTTCTAAGTAACCCTGTTTCAGTAATTCTTAGGATTTTGCTTTTGAATCTGTGGACAAACACACAGGGGAGGAGATCAAACTCAAATATTTCAACCTTCTCAGCTTTCCTTGAACTGCTGAGGGTTGGCAGCAGCGAGGGTTGGCAGCAGCATATTTTGCTCACGGAGATCAATTTTTTTTTTAAATAAATTTATTTATTTATTTTTAGCTGTGTTGGGTCTTCGTTTCTGTGCGAGGGCTTTCTCTAGTTGCAGCGAGCAGAGGCCACTCTTCATTGTGGTGCGCAGCGCCTCTCATTATCGCGGCCTCTCTTGTTGCGGAGCACAGGCTCCAGACGCGCAGGCTCAGTAGTTGTGGCTCACGGGCCCAGTTGCTCCGCGGCATGTGGGATCTTCCCAGACCAGGGCTCGAATCCGTGTCCCCTACATTGGCAGGCAGATTCTCTGCCACTGCACCACCAGGGAAGCCCCGGAGATCAAAATTTTTAAGGAGGAGTCAATGGGGAAAGAAGGAAACAGAGCAATGTCATAAAATACACAAAAACCAGTCTTTGCCCCAATAGTGTTAAGACTATGTGTGCCTGGATAGGGGTGTGGTGAATGGTGGTTCTCGGGTAGGCTGAAAGTGTTGGCCTCCCATCAAACCTATTTCTACCTAATTTTTCAAACCACTCCCACCCCCAGAGCTGGAGCAGAATTTGGGAGATGAAGGCCACAGCAACTTTGTACCAAATAGCAAAGCACAAAACTTAGTAGCTTCTCTGCTTGCTTCAATATTCCCTGCTTCCTTCAATAATGACACAAGCAATCACCAAAGGATCCTTATTAAACACTATGTGTGTTACACTATAAAAGCAAAAACAAAAAAAGAACCCGTACATGAATGTTCTCCACCTACACACACCAACCCCCCATTATTCAAAACAACATTGAGGGAAGAAAATTGAAGTGACATCATCATGCATCATAGGACGGAAATTAATGTTTTTATTTGGTAGATAGAGAACCTGAAGTTCTAAGAACCTGCTGTCGTTCTCAAGCCCACAAAGCTTCAAAATTCTGTTGTAGCAATTTTGAGAACAGAGAGAAGTTCAAGGTCAAAACTGCCCATAGCAGGGGCTCTGGATCTTTGGCAGCCTCCCTTTTCAACAAGGCCTCAGATTCTAAAGAATTGGGGGGATTAAACTTTATACCTTATTTTTTTTTAAGTCAAGTGAAAATGTTTCCTTAATATAGTCGTAAAATTCTTAAATCTTACGTAGTTTCTTTAGAAACAGATTCCCTTCCACTGTCTGGAGAGTTAGGAAAGCTGTTTGCATAACAAATAACAACCATCAAAAATTTTCATCAGAAGACAGGAGACTTTTCCTAGAAGTTCAAGAGGTCTATGACTTTTGAGGATGATTCACCTGTAATTTTGCTGAGAAAACGAATTAGCTCTTGCTCAAGAGGGTTCTGTAAAACAAGGCTTTTTCAAGGATCTTTGAAAAACGAAGAAAGTAGAGGGAAAAAAATGAAACCAGTATATGGGGTGGTGAGGACAGAAATTATGCTCCTTAATAAAAATATGGGGCTTCCCTGGTGGCGCAGTGGTTAAGAATCCGCTTGCCAATGCAGGGGACACGGGTTCAAGCCCTGGTCCGGGAAGATCCCACATGCTGCAGAGCATCTAAGCCCGAGAGCCACAACTACTGTGCCCACATGCCGCATCTACTGAAGCCCGTGCGCTCTACAGCCCGTGCTCCACAAGAGAAGCCACTGCAATAAGAAGTCTGCGCACTGCAACGAAGAGTAGCCCCCCCACTCGCTGCAACTAGAGAAAGCCTGCGCACAGCAACAAATACCCAACACAGCCAAAATAAATAAATAAATAAATTTATTTTATAAATAAATAAATAAAAATATGAAAGAGCAGTCTGTTCACTACAGCAAACAGAACTGTGTAGTCAAAACAGTTATATCTTGGAATAGGAGATAGCCAGTGCCTGAGAGAAAAAATAAGAGCATACAGAAACAAGTATTGTACTACTCTCGAACATTTTTTAGGCCACCTCTTAGATCCTAGTACAGTAGTCCCCCTTTATACATGGTTTTGCTTTCCATGATCTCAGTTACACTTGGTCAACTGTGGTCCAAAAATATTAAATGGAAATTTCCAGAAATAAAAAATGCATAAGTTTTAAATAGCAAGCCCCTGCAGAGTGGCATGAGGAAGGAACTCTTGCGTGGTCTCGCTCCCTGCAGCCAGGGATCTGAATCACTCAGTTATCAGATTGACTGTCACTATATCATAGTGCTTGTTGTGTTCAAGTAACCCTTGTTTTACTTAATAATGGTCCCAAAGTGAAAGAGTAGTGATGCTGGCAATTTGAATATGCCAAAGGGAAGCCATAAAGGGCTTGCTTTAAGTGAAGAGGTGAAAGTTCTCAACTTAAGGAAAGGAAAAAATTGTATGCTGTGGTTGCTAAGACCTACGTAAGAAAGAATCTTCTATCCGTGAAATTATGAAGAAGGAAAAAGAAATTTGTGCTGTTGTTTTCCTGCCGTACTTCAAACTGCAAAAGTTACAGCCACAGTGCAGGAGAAGTGGTTAGTGAAGGTGGAAAAGGCATTAAATTTGTACAATAATACATTTTGAAAGAGAAAGACCATATTCACAAAACTTTTTTACAGTATATTATTATAATTGTTCTATTCTATTATTAGTTATTGTTGTTACTCTCTTACTGTGCCTAATTTATAAGTTAAACTTTATCATAGGTATGTATGGGTGTATAGGAAAAAACGTAGTATATACAGGGTTCGGTACTATCTGTACTTTTAGGCACCCACTGGGGGCTTGGAATATATCCTCCACAGATAACCTGGGACTATTGTATCTTAATATGGTAGCCCTAGAAGGAGCTTTAGAGACACTTCCATTCTGACAAACTTAAAAGGAAAAATTTGAGGCCACTTCTGAGGCACTCATCCACCACTTCTGAAGACACTCCTCAGGTACACTTCCCTTTGTGAAATCTGTCTTAACTCCCCAAGCAGAGAGAGGGGGCTCCTTTTCTAGGTTCACAGAGCCCTTATTCCTATTGCTACCATTCTGGCATGGGTTACAACCATATTATTACTTCTTTACATGTCCATGAGCACCAGTTGTTAAGAAGGTGTGAACTAGTACTTATGTCTATTTGTGTTAACATCCTCTGTGCTTGCATGAAAAGATGATAGTCACTAATTATTAGGGAAACACAAATCAAAACCACAATGGAATATCATCTCACGCCTGTTAGAACAGCTATTATCAAAAAGGCAAGAAACAACAAGTGTTGGCAAAGATGTAAAGAAAAGGGAACCCTTGTACACTGCTGGTAGGAATGTAAACTGGTGCAGCCATTACAGAAAACAGTATGGAGGTTCCTCAAAAAATTAAAAATAGAATATGATCCAGCTATTTCACTTCTGGGTATTTATCCAAAGAAAACAAAAACACTAATTTGAAAAGATATATGCACCCCTACATTCAGCAAAACATTATTTACAATAGCCAAGATATGGAAACAATGTAAGTACCCATTAATGGATGAATGGATAAGCAAGATGTGGTATATAAATACAATGGAATGTTATTCAGCCATTAAAAGAATGAAACTTGCCATTTGTGACAACATGGATGGACCTTGAGGGTATTATGTTAAGTGAAATAAGTCAAATGGAGAAAGACAAATACCATATGATTTCACTCATATATGAAATATAATAATAATAAATTAAATAAATGAACATATAGATACAGAGAACAGAGTAGTGGTTACCAGAGGGGAAGAGGGGGAAGGGTGAAATGGGTAAAGGAGGTCAACTGTAGGGTGACAGATGGAAACTAAACTTTTTGTGGTGAACATGATGTAGCATACACAGAAGTCAAAAGATAATGTTTTACTCATGAAACTTACATAATGTTATAAACCAATGTTACCTCAATAAAAAAAATACTTTAGAAAAAGGATCCTCAGGACTTCCCTGGTGCGCAGTGGTTAAGAATCTGCCTGCCAATGCAGGGAACACGGGTTCGATCCCTGGTCCTGGAAGATCCCACATACCTTGGAGAAACTAAGCCCATGCGCCACAACTACTGAGCCTGCGCTCTGGAGCCCGAGAGCCACACATACTGAGCCCACGTGCCACAACTACTGAAGCCCGCATGCCTAGAGCCCGTGCTCCAGAACAAGAGAAGCCACCGCAATGAGAAGCCTGAGCACCGCAACAAGAGTAGCCCCTGCTCACAGCAACTAGAGAAAGCCCCGGCACAGCAACAAACACCCAACGCAGCAAAACATAAATTAATTAAATATTTTTTTAAAAAAAAGCATCCTCTGTGCTTAGCAAAATTTGACTCAATAAATGGGTATTAACTAATTGATTGCTCAATTAAATGACAAATTATTGCATAAGGAAAATAAGGCCACACTTGTTAACTGGCTACCCAGATCACACAGCTACTTTGTATCAAATTACCTCTCCTCAAAGTCCAGCAAAGTGTTTTTATTATAACAAGAAAAATTCCATAATGAAGCTTGGAAAAACCTTAGGTCATCACCCAAATGTGTGCCAAAATTAGCTAGCTCCTTTTTTAATATTTAAACGCTAACACCGTGCTAGAAGAGAATCTGAAGCTTCAGAGCAAATGGCAAAAACAATTTGGTTCAATTTTTCAACATAATTGTACCTCACTTTGTCTGGTGATCTGGCGCTGTGCTGGGAATAAGGGCACCAAGACAGATGGCACAGATGCTGGCTCCCAAGGATGGTGATCTAGCAGGCCCTTCATGGAAATCACAGGGATTCCTTTAATTTTTTAAAATAAATACAATTGCTTCCAAGAAAAATATAATATATGTAGTTTTTTAAACAAATAAAAGGAAAAAGATGGAGTAAATAAGGAAAACAGCATCAACGCTAAGCTCTGGTGAGCTCTGGGGCGGCGGGGGGAGTGGGCTGGGGTTCTGCTGCTCCCAGCCAACCGGGCTATTCAGTGCTCCACTGGGGTGATGGGTTGGTGATGTCCTTGACATTCTTTCTTAGACCACCATAGTCCATATACACTGAGGGCCATGCCAATGCTTCAGTGTTCTGTTCCAAGGGGGAAAAAGAGCCACACCATCACAACATGGAGAGTGAAAAGGGCCAGGAAAGTCAGCTCGAACACCAGCCTGCTGTTCCACCATCTACACCTGCGTCATACAACTCCACCCCCCCACCTCCCCCCCCACTCAGTCTTTCCCTGGCATTTGCTTTCTCTTCCAGAAATGGCTGGAAGTCTCTGCATGGCCAAGGTTAAGACCAACTTCATGGACATGTGACCTGGGCACTCAGAAGGGTCCCACACTTGCTCTCTACTCTGCTGTTGCCATCTTGAAATTCTACATAATTTTTTATCAAAGGATCCCTCATTTTCATTTTGCACTGGATCCCACAAATTCCATTCTTGTGCCCTCATTCTTTTGGAATCTAGGCATTAGGACTGTAACAGAGAAGAATAAACCTGACTCCCAATAGCCTAAAATATACCTGATAGCTCATTCTCAAGGCTCTGCCTCCCAGGCTTGACTTTTAAAGGTATAATAAAAAGTTGCAGAACAGAAAATAATTGCCTTGTTGGAGTTTTATAGGAACATTGTGACAAGACCTACTTGGACAGCTGCAAGAACAAAGGACTCTGGGACCAAGAAGTTTGCAACAACTAGCCACACCCCCTCCCCGTTTAGTATAAAAGAAACCTGAATTCTAACTCGGGTAAGATGGTGCTTTGGGACACTAGTGTGCCATCTTCTCTATCTGCTGGCTTTCTGAATAAAGTCTCTATTCCTTGCCCCAACACCTCGTCTCTCGATTTATTGGCCTGTCGTGCAGCGAACAGTACGAGCTTGGACTCCGTAACAGGACCACACAGGTTCCCTGTCAGCACAGCACATGGCCCGTATGTGGTATATGGCATCCCAGGCCTTATCGCAACAGAGTATTGAAGTCTAAACAGTGCTTGACCTTCAAGTGCTACTGTCCTTTCTCTGGGAGTTGAGGAATACAGTACAAGGATTTACTGTATGGATTTACAGATTCCCTCACAGGCTCAAGGGAGCAATAATTTCAAAACAATGCCAGTTAGGAAGGTTGATCTTCTCATCAGTCACAGACCACTGACACACTGGCACAGTCCAAACTGTTTCTGGGTCTCTCAAACATCCCCCTGTGTAAAGAGATCAGGGCTAAGTGGACAAAAGTAACAGAGGCATAATTATGTTACTACACTGTTATTACACTCACACTATTACTGTAGCTTATTACAGTGGGTCTCGAAATCCAGTGCCTGAACCTGCGGCGTCAGCATCCCCTGGGAATTTGTTAGAAATATACAGTCTTAGATCTACTGAATCAAATTCGGGGGAGGGGGACAGCAACTTGAGTTTAAGAAATCTATCTAGGTGATCCTCATGGCATTGAGAACCACTGGCTCATTAGAAATGGAAGAAACAATATCTTCTCATTGCAAATATACAGCATCAATTACTAAAAATGTCCTCTACCATTCAACTTATAGGAGGAAAGTTACACTTTTTCATTCATTTATCTACTTCAATCATAATTGCTTTTATGCTTATGCTAAATACATTCGTGTGTGTGTGTGTGTGTGTGTGTGTGTGTGTGTGCGCGCGCGCGTAAGCCCCTCAGGTGAGCCAGGCACTGCATTGGATATAAGGATAATGGTTTGTGTCATAAAAGGGCTTATAATCCAATGCAGGTGAATATGAGAGGCAAATTCATAAATATGAATAGCTCTGTCCAGAACGCTGGATGAGAGATTCAAGAAAGTGCAGCATGAGTTTGACCAAGGCAAAAATCACATAGTTTGTTGGGGCAGCATTAGGGAAAATTTACTGAATGCACAGTGCAGCCAGAATTTTGATGTGCAGTGAATGGGGAAGAGAACCTTCCTGGCACGCAAGAGCACAAAGACAAGAGATGGAAAAGAACAGTGTGTGTTTCCAGATGAGCATCTAATTCCATTGCATTAGAGTGTAGATTTTTGAAAAGGATTAATCTGAGAACAAAACAAAGAAAAACCAGAATACTAGTGTGGGAACAACTTTTGGAGGGAGGGCCCTGAGAGCGAGGCAGAGCTCTGGCTTCTGATGAGTGAGAAGGGTGTCCTGAGGCCTGTAATAGAGGCGAGTAGAACAAGTTTCTCAAGTCCCTTCTCTGTCTCAGCCAGAACTCCACCATGGGATGCCAGGCAAAGCACTTAAGCTCTCTGAAACACTGTTTTGACAAAGAGAAAAGCATATATGTCCTTCTATTTCACAGGTAAAATAAGATGAGCAGAAATGAGTTGAAGCCATTTGGAGACAGAGCTACATTTCTGGACCCATCACTGGTGAGACTAGATATTTCTTCGTGGCTCTTTCTTCAGTAGCCAATGCACAGGATGCTATTTGTAATTCACCTTTTTATTCTTTCACATCAGAATCCTTCATGGGAAATGGGGACTTTTTTCCCAAGTCAAGAGTAATTCGTAGTTTGGAAAGTTGTCCTGGGCAAGGCTATGGTTAAGCTTCCACTTTTAGACACTAGGTTTCCAGCACATCCGTCCCCACTCCCATCTCCTGCATGGTGCTACTCAGTAGCCATAGGCCTCTTTAAATCCAGGGTCAAGAGACATCTGTGACGACATGATGGGCTCTGAGGTGGGGGAGGATATCATTTGTTAACTACCTTTCTAGCTGTTTCTGCCTGTTTCATTACACTCACTCTTCCAGGCTTTTCTAAGCCAAGGCAAAGAAATGTGGGCAAATAAATTACAAAAAGTCAATTAAAAAAAAAATATATATATATATGCATGGAAAAAAAAATTCTCTCTTTTGAATGTTAGTTCTTGTGGGCAAAGACCATCTATGGTTAATTCTGAATTGCACTCAAATGATATAAAGTCATTTGATACTCTGAGGGCCTCAGAAGCAATAACAAAATAACTAGGGGAAGGTAAAGTAGTATTACTTCTATGAACGGCATGTTGGCAATGCCCATCAAAACTTAAAGTGCATGTAGAATGTGAGCCAAAGTTATACTTCTATTACTTATCTTACAGATATACTCAAACAGGCAAACTGGCTCTGTACAAAGTCGTCCAATAAAATATTGTTTGTGTTAACATTTCTTTAAAAGGGATTAGAAAACCAAAATGACCATGAATAGGGAACTGGCTAAATAAAGTATAGCCATAGAATACTTGTCAACCAGAGCAAAGAATGGGGAAATGCTTTATGTACTGATAGGGAGAAAGCTCTAATATATAGTGGTTTTGATAAATGTGGTAGCACAGTCTGATAAGTATATTACCATAAAAAAATTTTAAAAGAATTTATATATATTTGTTTATACAAAAAATATGGGAACAAAAGAAATAACATTGGCAACTTATAAGGAAAGAAATTTGAGGACGTGAGATGGGAGAGACTTTTCATTGCATATCCTTTGGTTCCTTTGGATTTAGTTGTGTAGATGCATTACCAATTAAGAAAATAAGTGAAGAAAATAAGAATTCTAAACAGGTTTAAAAAATAGCTAAATTATTATTATTATTATTTTTTTTTTTTGCGGTACGCAGGCCTCTCACTGTTGTGGCCTCTCCCGTTGCGGAGCACAGGCTCCGGACGCGCAGGCTCAGCGGCCATGGCTCATGGGCCCAGCCGTTCCGCGGCATGTGGGATCTTCCCGGACCGGGGCACGAACCCGTGTCCCCTGCATCGGCAGGTGGACTCTCAACCACCGTGCCACCAGGGAAGCCCTAAAAAATAGCTAAATTATTAACCTGAAAAAAATTTCTAGTTTTTCTTAACATAATCATTCTAAAAGACTGTCAGTTTTGAAGCTCTTTTTTCTAGAAGCTCAATGAAACTTCTCCACTCTAAAAATAATATTTATTTATTTATTTATTTATTTATTTATTTATTTATTTATCTATCCTGCTAAGAAAAACAGGATGAACCAAGTATCCTTCTTTGCCCTTACCTCAAAGAGACAAGGCCAAAGAGATGAGCCAGAGAGGAAAAAGTCACTGGGAGAGCAATCATGAAAAATATGTGAAAGTGTGAAAGGGGAAGCTACATTAGGCCAGGTATTTATTTCGATGTCCCTTGCTTCAGAAAAAGATGCCATTGGACTTAACAAATTATATGCCCGCAATAATGCAAGGTCCATAAAAATAAACCAGTTGCTCAATAAAAATTAACTAATCACTCACTCAACGAGCACACAAAATTTGGTAATGAAACCAGAGAAAGTCATTGCATGTGACCTCATAAAGAAATCACCATGCCAAGTAATGAATAACTGACCCAATAATAGCCTTGCAGTAGTCACTGTAAGTTCACAGTGCTGCTATTTATAATATCTTTAAACACAGGCAGAAGTCATAATCACAAAACATAACTGAATACAAGCAATTGTACAAGGGCCCAAAAAACAATGAAATCTAGATAGGTAGCCCTGCCACAGTCTGTTTAAGTTAAGGATGGATTTCAGATCATCTGAGGAAAGGAAGGACTGCATATTTTTCAAGCTGTCCTCCATAAATATCACTCCTCTCCATGGGCTTTTGCATCATACTGAGTGGCTGTGAATTTAATGTTACACTTCCTGACAAGTGCCTGAGGACATTCTCAGGTGCTGCTTTAGGACAGAATAATGGCTTTTAATCATCAGCAAAGTTAGCACTGAATTAACAACTTTTAACATAAGCTGAAGAGTGTTTCCATCCCATGTGGAGGTAGAAGATCTAGCTACTTCTGCATAGAAGTGAGATGACAAAAGGGTCAAGATTTCCCTTAAGAACATTTTAGGCCCATTCCAACAATAGGCATGAATGGAAGATTGATGCTTAAAACTTGACCAAAATTTAATTTTTTTTAGAGTATTTATTTATTTATTTATTTGTTTATTTTTTTAATTCTGGTGTGACTAAGGAATATATATATATTTTTAACATCTTTATTAGAGTATAATTGCTTTACAATGATGTGTCAGTTTCTGCTTTATAACAAAGTGAATCAGTTATACATATACATATATCCCCATATCTCTTCCCTCTTGCATCTCCCTCCCTCCCATCCTCCCTATCCCACCCCTCTAGGTGGTCACACAGCACCGAGCTGATCTCCCTGTGCTACGCGGCTGCTTCCCACTACCTATCTATTTTACGTTTGGTAGTGTATATATGTCCATGCCACTCTCTCACTTTGTCCCAGCTTACCTTATTCCCATCTTACTCCTAGGTCCCTAGGTTCTTCTGACCGTTTTCTTTCTTTTTTTTTTTTTTAGATTCCACATGTATGTGTTAGCATACGGTATTTGTTTTTCTCTTTCTGACTTACTTCATTCTGTATGACAGTCTCTAGGTCCATCCACCTCACTACAAAAACTCAGTTTCGTTCCTTTTTATGGCTGAGTAATATTCCATTGTATATATGTGCCACATCTTCTTTATCCATTCATCTGTTGATGGACACTTAGGTTGCTTCCATGTCCTGGCCAAAATTTAATTTTTTTAAATAATTTTAAAAATATTAAAAACAAAAATGTCATGCATTTTTATTATCAATTATGCGAGGCTTTAAAACTGTTGCAAGACCATATAGTATATATTAGCTTTTATACTGCTAATGCACAACTAACAGCAAACTTGATTAGATTAACAGAAATCTGTCTTAATTGCACCTTTATATATCACACTAGAGAGACAAATGCCACAAGGTCAGCAGAAACATTGAGTTCTGAGCACTTGAATGGCAGGATAACTTTTTTGTGTTGTAATCCATCACATAAAGAATAACAAAAGGAGGAAATTCTGCAGTCTCACGTTACCAAAAAAAACGTACTGCTGTAAAATATTAAGAGGGAGTAAAGGATATCTGTAACACAAAGTAACAACTAGTATCAAACAGCAAACAAAACCTTTAAATAAAAATATCAAAATACACATAGCAACTGAGCACAAATACTGCATTAAATACAGTAAAGATTTAATAGGACTAGTTAATAAAAGACACAAATTAGGGGGAGCTAGGGCAACCAGTAAAGACAAAAGGCAAATCAGTAAAAGACAAAAAGGATTATAACTTTTAAAAAGTTTCTGTAAAATGTGCAGTGTTAAAAGACAACAGGTGCCCATTTGTTGGCTGTTTTTCATTCGTAATGATGTCTACTTTGAAAAAATTATCAAGAATTTAAAGAATTTCATGGAAGAACCAAGTTTTTCTATGATATTAAAATCTTTTAATGTACAGTGTTAGGTATTATATGAATGGAAAGACACCCCCCAAAAATCGTGCTCCAACTAGGGGAAAAACAATTGTTCTGATTTTTTTCCCCAAAATTTAATATTTTTGCCCGAAAAAGATAAAGACATGTATAATCAAAAGTTCATCTTAGTCATTTTTTAAAGCCAGAAATGCACTGAGAGAACATTTAAATTTCAGTAAATGGCTTCATGGTAAAAGACCAAAAATAAACAGGTTACAAAATGTATGTCTTGCTAACTAAGTCAGTTGACTTACATGCATGTAAGCAAAAAGCCAGTTGAATGTTAGAGGAGGCTTAAATAAGAAAGCTGATTTGGCTACATTTTATCTGAAGTTATTCTTTTTGGCAGTGTATCAGTTAGAATAAGTTTCAGCCTTGTTTAACAGAAAAACCAAAATAACAGTGGCTGAAGTAAGAGAATTCTTTGTATATAAAAGAAGTCTAAAGATAGGAAATTTGGGGCTGGTACAGTGGTTCAGTAGTCATCAGGGACCAAGGTTCCTCTGATCTTTTTCCTCAACCACCCTTAGCCATCCCAGGATGGTTTTCATTTGCAAGGTCACCTGCATGGTCCAAGATGGCAGCTGCAGCTTCTGCCAACATGCCCAAGTACAAAGAAGGAGGAAGAAAGACGGCACAACACCCAACTGAGTGTTGGGGAAATATAATTAAAAACAAAATCTTCTCCCAATCTAGAAATCCTCTCCACAAAAGAAGTAGAGAACCGGTTTGCAGGGCAGAAGTTGAGACACAGATGTAGAGAACAGACGTATGGACGCCAAGGGGGGAAAACTGCGGTGGGTTGGGGATGGTGGTGTGCCGACTTGGGCGACTGGGATTGACATGTATACGCTGATGTGTATAAAATTGATGACTAATAAGAACCTGCAGTATAAAACAAACAAACAAAACAACTAATACTAAACTTTCTTTGGGTTATTTGTATGGAAATATGTTAATATAAATGTTTCAGACATTACATGAAATTTCTAAAAATTTTATATGTTCTGGTATAATGTTATAAGTCATAATTCTAGTTATTACTTTAAAATGTATATCTCAGAAATAACTAAATTTCCTTGTAAATTGCATTATTATGAACTCTCATCAAATCTTTAACCATGGTTTTTAAGTCTTTTGTCATTTACAGACAGTTCTGGGTGTACTCTGATGCTTTTGCAAAAATGTTCCTATAAAAGGTTTTCATCTTCAAGGAATTCATGGAAAAGACTCTGACAAGTACAGGTTTCTGATAACTGACTATACTGCTGAACTGAATGAATAAGCATTTTCAGAACTCTAATGGAAAACTGATGAAGTCATAAAAGTGCTAACAAAAGATCAAGATGAAAAAACAAAATTAATTACATGGGACTGAGTGAACTGATGAGGATGATTATAATTTTTGTGACTGTTTGAATAAAAAAAAAAAATCCCCACAAGGACTCAGAGGCAAAAAATATACAAATCAACTTTCACTGCAAAGAAAAGGAGCTGTTACAGTGGAGGATTACTGGACTGAATGTCAATATTACGACATAGTATGAGTGTGTTTCGTGTTTGGTAATTGCAATCGTTGCTTTTGCTGTGGTCATCCATTTACAATGCTTGGTGTCAGTCTATTTATCTCTTGTAAAAATAAAATACTGTGTGTGTGTGTGGAAAAAAAAAAAGTCACCCAGAATTGGCCTAAAATAAATAAATAAAAATAAATAAATAAATATTTTGAAAAAGAATTTACCTTGACACAACCAGGAGGCATGAATTTGCACATATAATTCATCTTTTTCTATGAAACAAATTGTTATCTAATTTTTGGATTAAATTTTTTTTTTTTTCGATACGCGGGCGTCTCACTGCTGTGGCCTCTCCCGCCGTGGAGCACAGGCTCCGGACGCGCAGGCCCAGCGCTCCGTGGCCCACGGGCCCAGCCGCTCCGCGGCATGTGGGATCCTCCCGGACCGGGGCACGAAGCCGTGTCCCCTGCATCGGCAGGCGGACTCTCAACCACTGCGCCACCAGGGAAGCCCTGGATAAAAGTTTTTGAACAAAGTTAACAACATCCTTACTTCATATTCAGTGGAGTACCATTATATAATAAAAAGATGACTAAAAAAAGAAAGCACTTTTTTATTCTTTTTAAAAAATATTTATTTGTTTATTTATTTATGGCTGCACCAGGTCTTAGTTGCGGCACGTGGGATCTTTTTTTTTTTTTTTAGTTGCGGCATGCAGACTTCTTAGTTGTGGCACGCATGCGGGATCTAGTACCCTGACCAGGGATCAAACCCGGGCGCCCTGCATTGGGAGCGTGCAATCTTACCCACTGGACCACCAGGGAAGTCCCAACAGTTCTATTCTTGAATAAACATTAAATAAGAATGTGATGCCATAAAAAAGAATGAAATAATGCCATTTGCAGCAACATGGATGGACTTAGAAATTATCATATTAAGTGAAGAAAGCCAGACAGAGAAAGGCAAATATCATATGATATCACTTATATGTGGAATTCTAAAAGAAAAAAAAAAAAGGCACAATTAACTTATTTCCAAAACAGAAAGACACTCACAGACACAGAAAACAAATTTATGGTTACCAAAGGGGAAAGGGGAGTGTGAGGAGGGATAATTTAGGAGACTGGGATTAACATATACACACTACTATGTATAAAATAGATAACGAGCAAGGATCTACTGTACAGCACAGGGAACTATACTTGATACAATATAATAACCTATAAGGGAAATGAATTTGAAAAAGAATATATACATATATATGTATAACTGAATCTCTGTGCTGTACACCTGAAACTTACACGATATTGCAAATCAACTGTACTTCAATTTAAAAATTTAAAAAAAAAAAGTGATGCCCAACACAGGCAATCTGGTAAGAGACCATAAAATACAGAGAGAAATCCCACCTGTCACCCACATAGCCAATCAGATAGAACACATTACATACAGGTTCTCAAGTTTAACAATAACTAGTCCTTAGGTCAGAAGACTTGACAGCACCATTTTATTTCACATAGTTCATCCTACATTTACCTGGAGGTGCCCTTCTGTTAGGTACTCGGCTTTATGTAAAGGAAAAACAAACTTCTCATATCTTTGTGTTAGAAGGTAATTTTACAACTTGGAGCCAGGTCAACTTGAGTTAGGCTCCTACACTCCTGCTGAAACTTGGAGACAGGGCGCTATCTTCCTTGGATGTTTACATGGAAAAAAGATGGTTCCCTAGTTCTTGAGAAATGGATTCCTGGGTCGAAAAGCTGACAAAAGCCCTATCTAGTTCACAAAAGAATTTATATACACTTCAACGAGAAGAGAAGGTACTTCCAATCACAATTTGTAACGTAAATGCTCTAAGAAAAAAGAGGGAGAGGGAAATCTCTTCCCTAATTTTCAACAAGGAGAATTAAGTATCTTACTTTTAATTTGTATTTGTCCTTACATGTGTCAACAGCCTTTAATGGATGGTCCCATTTACAACAGCAACAAAAATTATAAAATACTTAGGAACTATCTTAACAAGAAATGAACAAAAACTAAAGATAGAAAATTTTAAGAAAAAATTTCGTGTCCTCTCTGAAGGACACAAAAGAAAACTTGATCAAAAGGAAGGGCATGCTTCTTTTTAGTCTGAGAAAAAACTTGACATCACATAAATGTCAATTACCCATGTGCTTTTTAATCCTTGTTATACAATAAATAATGACTTTTCAAAAAAAAACTAGACAAGATAACAATGTCATTCATTTTAAAAAATTAAATAGGCAAAAACGGCCAAGAAAACGGCCAAGTGAAGAGCAATACAGGAGGACTGATCATTGTTGAAATATATTACAAACCCTTAACAGTTACAGCAGTGTTGTCTGGCTCATGAATAAATAGACCAAGTTACAGAATAGAATGTCCAAAAATAGACCAAGATACATAAGAGGATTAAGGATGACAATTCCAACCAATAGGGAAAAGATAAGCAATTTAATTTATGCTGGTGGGACAACTGGGTAGCCAGCTCGGAAAAAAATCAAAATAGAACACAAATCTCACAATGTACACTAGAAGAAATTCTTAATCAAAAATTTTTATAAAAAGAAAGCCATAAATGTACTAGAAGAAAACAAGAAAAGATCTTTCTATGACTCCAACATCCAGAGTCTTAAAAGAAGACTAATAAATTCAATTACATAATCGAAGCTTATGTGTGACAAAACAAAACAGAGAATCAAAACCAAAAAGCTTATAAGCAAAATCAAAAAACAATGACAAATTGGTAAAGATATTTGAAATTTATTGTAGACCAAGACCTAACATCCATAAAATATAAAATGTATTTCAACAGGTAAGAAAAATAAAAAACTATAAAAATGGATAAAGGATATGGATAGACAATTCACCAAAAAGAAAATATAAATGCATCTCAAATATCTGGAAAAGATGTGTAATCTCCCTTGTAACATAAGAAATACAGATCAGAACTACCTTTCATTTTTACTCATCAGATGAATAAAAAGCCAAAAGTTTGATGATATACTCTGTTGGTTAAACTGTGGAAAAATGGGCACTGTCATAAATCACTGATGGAGCTATAGCTTGTCACAACCCCTAATGGAATATAATTGGACAACATCTACAGGAATAACAAATTCATAACATATTCTTGGAATTAGCAATTCCATTTCTAACATTTTATTCTACAGAAATACTCATATATATGTAAAAGGGTATATATACACAGTTACTAACTGAAGCATTTTTTTGTAATAGCAAAATTTGGAAAAATCCAATAAAATATTATATAGCTACAAAAAGAATGAGGAAGTTATTTATGTACTGTTATATAATTATCTGCAAAATATATTAATATAAAAAAATACATAGAGGGCTTCCCTGGTGGCGCAGTGGTTGAGAGTCTGCCTGTCAATGCAGGGGACACGGGTTCGTGCCCCGGTCCAGGATGATCCCACATGCCACGGAGCGGCTAGGTCCGTAAGCCATGGTGGCCGAGCCTGCTCGTCTAGAGCCTGTGCTCCACAATGGGAGAGGTAACAACAGTGAGAGGCCCGCGTACCGCAAAAAAAAAAAAAAAGAAAAAAAAATACATAGAACCATTTGTATAATATACTACCTGCCATTTATGTTAAAAGGTCAGAAAATAACATTTGTATTTATGTATTAATAAAACTAATTTCCATTTCTCTCCCTCTCCTTCTCCACCTCTTCAGATTCCTCCCCTTCCCCCCACAAAAACATAATAAAAATTTCAGGATTAATTAAATAAATGTGGCTACCTTGCTGGAAAGAGGGTGCCAGCTGGGGCAAGTAAGGATGGGCGGAAAGGAGACTGCTCAGTGTAGTTTTTTTTTTTTTTTTTAACATCTTTATTGGAGTATAATTGCTTTACAATGGTGTGTTAGTCTCTGCTTTAAAACAAAATGAATCAGTTATACATAAACATATGTTCCCATATCTCCACCCTCTTGCGTCTCCCTCCCTCCCACCCTCCCTATCCCACCCATCCAGGTGGTCACAAAGCACCGAGCTGATCTCCCTGTGCTATGCGGCTGCTTCCCACTAGCTATCTATTTGGTAATGTATATATGTCCATGCCACTCTCTCGTTTTGTCAGAGCTTACCCTTCCCCCACCCCATATTCTCAAGTCCATTCTCTAGCAGGTCTGTGTCTTTTTTCCTGTTTTACCCCTAGGTTCTTCATGACTTTTTTTTTTTTTTCTTAAATTCCATATATATGTGTTAGCATACGGTATTTGTCTTTCTCTTTCTGACTTACTTCACTCTGTATGACAGACTCTAGGTCCATCCACCTCATTACAAATAGCTCAAATTCGTTTCTTTTTATGAGTAATAAATTCGTTTCTTTTTATGAGTAATATTCCATTGTAGATATATGCCACATTTCTTTATCCATTCATCTGATGATGGAAACTTAGGTTGTTTCCATCTCCGGGCTATTGTAAATAGAGCTGCAATGAACATTTTGGTACATGGCTCTTTTTGAATTATGGTTTTCTCAGGGTATATGCCCAGTAGTGGGATTGCTGGGTCATATGGTAGTTCTATTTGTAGTTTTTAAGGAACCTCCATACTGTTCTCCATAGTGGCTGTACCAATTCACATTCCCACCAGCAGTGCAAGAGGGTTCCCTTTTCTCTACACCCTCTCCAGCATTTATTGTTTCTAGATTTTTTGATGATGGCCATTCTGACTGGTGTGAGATGATATCTCATTGTAGATTTGATTTGCATTTCTCTAATGATTAATGATGTTGAGCATTCTTTCATGTGTTTGTTGGCAGTCTGTATATCTTCTTTGGAGAAATGTCTATTTAGGTCTTCTGCCCATTTTGGATTGGGTTGTTTGTTTATTTGTTATTGTTCTGCATGAGCTACTTATAAATTTTGTATATTAATCCTTTGTCAGTTGCTTCATTTGCAAATATTTTTTCCCATTCTGAGGGTTGTCTTTTGGTCTTGTTTATAGTTTCCTTTAAAGCTTTGAAGTGTCATTAGGTCCCATTTGTTTATTTTTGTTTTTATTTCCATTTCTCTAGGAGGTGGGTCAAAAAGGATCTTGCTGTGATTTATGTCATAGAGTGTTCTGCCTATGCTTTCCTCTATGAGTTTGATAGTTTCTGGCCTTACATTTAGGTCTTTAATCCATTTTGGGCCTATTTTTGTGTATGGTGTTAGGGAGTGATCTAATCTCATACCTTTACATATACCTGTCCAGTTTCCCCAGCACCACTTATTGAAGAGGCTGTCCTTTCTCCACTGTACATTTCCTGCCTCCTTTATCAAAGATAAGGTGACCATATGTGTGTGGCTTTATCTCTGGGCTTTCTATCCTCTTCCATTGATCTATCTTTTTGGTTTTTTGCCAGTACCATACTGTCTTGATTACTGTAGCTTTGTAGTATAGTCTGAAGTCAGGAAGCCTGATTTCTCCAGCTCCTTTTTTCGTTCTCAAGATTGCTTTGGCTATTCGAGGTCTTTTGTGTTTCCAGACAAATTGTGAATTTTTTTTGTTCTAGTTCTGTGAAAAATGCCAGTGGTAGTTTGATAGGGATTGCACTGAATCTGTAGATTGCTTTGGGTAGTAGAGTCATTTTCACAATGTTGATTTTTCCAATCCAAGAGCATGGTATATCTCTCCATCTATTTGTATTATCTTTAATTTCTTTCATCAGTGTCTTATAATTTTCTGCATACAGGTCTTTTGTCTCCTTCGGGAGGTTTATTCCTAGATATTTTATTCTTTTTGTTGCAATGGTAAATGGGAGTGTTTTCTTGATTTCACTTTCAGATTTTTCATCATTAGTGTATAGGAATGCCAGAGATTTCTGCGCACTAATTTTGTATTCTGCTACTTTACCAAATTCATTGATTAGCTCTAGTAGTTTTCTGGTAGCATCTTTAGGATTCTCTATGTATAGTATCATGTCATCTGCAAACAGTGACAGCTTTACTTCTTCTTTTCCAATTTGGAGTCCTTTTATTTCCTTTTCTTCTCTGATTGCTGTGGCTAAAACTTCCAAAACTATGTTGAATAAGAGAGGTGAGAGTGGGCAACCTTGTCTTGTTCCTGATCTTAGTGGAAATACTTTCAGTTTTTCACCATTGAGGACCATGTTTGCTGTGGGTTTGTCATATATGGCCTTTATTTTGTTGAGGAAAGTTCCCTCTATGCCTACTTTCTGCAGGGTTTTTGTCATAAATCATTGTTGAATTTTGTCAAAAGCTTTCTCTGCATCTATTGAGATGTTCATATGGTTTTTCTCCTTCAGTTTGTTAATATGGTGTATCACGTTGATTGATTTGCATATATTGAAGAATCCTTGCATTCCTGGAATAAACCCCACTTGATCATGGTGTATGATCCTTTTAATGCGCTGTTGGATTCTGTTTGCTAGTAGTTTGTTGAGGATTTTTGCATCTATGTTCATCAGTGATATTGGCCTGTAGTTTTCTTTCTTTGTGACACCCTTGTCTGGTTTTGGTATCAGGGTGATGGTGGCCTCGTAGAATGACTTTGGGAGTGTTCCTCCCTCTGCCATATTTTGGAAGAGTTTGAGAAGGATAGGTGTTAGCTCTTCTCTAATTGTTTGATAGAATTCGCCTGTGAAGTCATCTGGTCCTGGGCTTTTGTTTGTTGGAAGATTTTTAATCACAGTCTTAATTTCAGTGCTTGTGACTGGTCTGTTCATATTTTCTATTTCTTCCTGATTCAGTCTTGGCAGGTTGTGCCTTTCTAAGAATTTGTCCATTTCTTCCAGGTTGTCCATTTTATTGGCATAGAGTTGCTTGTAGTAATCTCTCATGATCTTTTGTATTCCTGCAGTGTCAGTTGCTACTTCTCCTTTTTCATTTCTAATTCTATTGATTTGAGTCTTCTCCCTTTTTTTCTTGATGAGTCTGGCTAATGGTTTATCAATTTTGTTTATCTTCTCAAAGACCAGCTTTTCGTTTTATTGATCTTTGCTATCGTTTCCTTCATTTTTTTCATTTATTTCTGATCTGATTTTTAGGATTTCTTTCCTTCTGCTAACTTTGGGTTTTTTTTGTTCTTCTTCCTCTAATTGCTTTAGGTGCAAGGTTAGGTTGTTTATTTGAGATGTTTCCTGTTTCTTAAGGTAGGATTGTATTGCTATAAACTTCCCTTTTACAACTGCTTTTGCTGCATACCATAGGTTTTGGGTTGTCGTGTCTCCATTGTTATTTGTTTCTAGGTACTTTTTGATTTCCTCTTTGATTTCTTCAGTGATCACTTCGTTATTAAGTAGTGTATTGTCTAGCCTCCATGTGTTTGTATTTTTTACAGATCTTTTCCTGTAATTGATATCTAGTCTCATAGCATTGTGGTCGGAAAAGATACTTGATACAATTTCAATTTTCTTAAATTTTCCAAGGCTTGATTTGTGACCCAAGATATTATCTATCCTGGAGAATGTTCTATGAGCACTTGAGAAAAATATGTATTCTGTTGTTTTTGGATGGAATGTCCTATAAATATCAATTAAGTACATCTTGTTTAATGTATCATTTAAAGCTTGTGTTTCCTTATTTGTTTTCATTTTGGATGATCTGTCCTTTGGTGAACGTGGGGTGTTAAAGTCCCCTACTATGAATGTGTTACTCTCGATTTCCCCTTTTATGGCTCTAAGTATTTGCCTTATGTATTCAGGTGCTCCTATGTTGGATGCATAAATATTTACAATTGTTATATCTTCTTCTTGGATTGATCCCTTGATCATTATGTAGTGTCCTTCTTTGTCTCTTCTAATAGTCTTTATTTTAAAGTCTATTTTGTCTGATATGAGAATTTCTACTCCAGCTTTCTTTTGGTTTCCATTTGCATGGAATATCTTTTTCCATCCCCTTACTTTCAGTCTGTATGTGTCTCTAGGTCTGAAGTGGGTCTCTTGTAGACAGCAAATATATGGGTCTTGTTTTTGTATCCATTCAGCCAATCTGTGTCTTTTGGTGGGAGCATTTAGTCCATTTACATTTAAGGTAATTATCGATATGCATGTTCCTATTCCCATTTTCTTAATTGTTTTGGGCTTGTTATTGTAGGTCTTTTCCTTCTCTTGTGTTTCTTGCCTAGAGAAGTTCCTTTAGCATTTGCTGTAAAGCTGGTTTGGTGGTGCTGAACTCTCTCAGCTTTTGCTTGTCTGTAAAGGTTTTAATTTCTCCATCAAATCTGAATGAGATCCTTGCTGGGTAGGGTAATCTTGGTTGCAGGGTTTTCTCCTTCATCACTTAAATATGTCCTGCCACTCCCTTCTGGCTTGCAGAGTTTCTGCTGAAAGCTCAGCTGTTAACCTTATGTGGATTCCCTTGTGTGTTATTTGTTGTTTTTCCCTTGCTGCTTTTAATATGTTTTCTTTGTATTTAATTTTTGATAGTTTGATTAGTATGTGTCTTGGTGTGTTTTTCCTTGGATTTATTCTGTATGGGACTCTCTGTGCTTCCTGGACTTGATTAACTATTTCCTTTCCCATATTAGGGAAGTTTTCAACTTTAATCTCTTCAAATATTTTCTGTCCCTTTCTTTTTCTCTTCTTCTTCTGGAACCCCTATAATTCAAATGTTGGTGTGTTTAATGTTGTCCCAGAGGTCTCTGAGACTGTCCTCAGTTCTTTTCATTCTTTTTTCTTTATTCTGCTCTGCAGTAGTTATTTCCACTATTTTATCTTCCAGGTCACTTATCCGTTCTTTTGCCTCAGTTATTCTGCTATTGATCCCATCTAGAGTATTTTTCATTTCATTTATTGTGTTGTTCATCGTTGCTTGTTTCATCTTTAGTTTTTCTATGTCCTTATCAAATGTTTCTTGCATTTTCTCTATTCTATTTTCAAGATTTTAGATCATCTTTACTATCATTATTCTGAATTCTTTTTCAGGTAGACTGCCTATTTCCTCTTCATTTGTTAGGTCTGGTGGGTTTTTATCTTGCTCCTTCATCTACTGTGTGTTTTTCTGTCTTCTAATTTTGCTTATCTTACTGTGTTTGGGGTCTTCTTTTTGCAGGCTGCAGGTTCGTAGTTCCTATTGTTTTTGGTGTCTGTCCCCAGTGTCTATAGTTGGTTCAGTGGGTTGTGTAGACTTCCCTGTGGAGGGGACTAGTGCCTGTGTTCCAGCGGATGAGGCTGGATCTTGTCTTTCTGGTGGGCAGGTCCACGTCTGGTGGTGTGTTTTGGGGGTGTCTGTGAACTTAGTATGATTTTAGGCAGCCTCTCTGCTAAGGGGTGGGGTTGTGTTCCTGTCTTGCTAGTTGTTTGGCATAGGGTGTCCAGCACTGTAGCTTGCTGGTTGTTGAGTGAAGCTGGGTGCTGGTGTTGAGATGGAGATCTCTGGCAGATTTTCGCCATTTGATATTATGTGGAGCTGGGAGGTCTCTGTGGACCAGTGTCCTGAAGTTGGCTCTCCTACCTCAGAGGCACAGCAGTGACTCCTGGCTGCAGCACCAACAGCCTTTCATCCACACGGCTCAGAATAAAAAGGAGAAAAAGAAGAAAGAAAGAAAGAAAGAAAGAAAGAAAGAAAGAAAGAAAGAAAGAAAGAAAGAAAGAAAGGGAAGAAAGAAAGAAAGAAGGAAAGAAAGGAAGGAAGGAAGGAAGAAAGGAAGGAAGGATGGGAGGAAGGAAGGAAGAAGGGAGGGAGGGAGGGAGGGAGGAAAGAAGGAAGGAAGGAGGGAAGGAAGGAAGGAGGGAAGGAAGGAAAGAAAGAAAGAAAGATAGAAGATAAAATAAACTAAAATAAAGTTATTAAAATAAAAGCTAAGTATTAAGAGAAAAAAAATTTTTAAAGAAAAAAATACAAAAAAAAAACAAAAAACAAAAACGGATGGATAGACCCCTAGGACAAATGGTGGAAGCAAAGCTATACAGACAAAATCTCATACAGAAGCATACACATACACACTCACAAAAAGAGGAAAAGGGGAAAAAAATCATAGATCTTGCTCTCGAAGTCCACCTCCTCAATTTGGGATGATTCATTGTCTATTCAGGTATTCCACAGATGCAGGTACATCAAGTTGATTGTGGAGCTTTAATCTGCTGCTTCTGAGGCTGCTGGGGGTTATTTCCCTTTCTCTTCTTTGTTCTCACAGCTCCTGGGGCTCAGCTTTGGATTTGGCCCCGCCTCTGCGTGTAGGTTGCTGGAGGGCGTCTGTTCTCAGCTCAGACACGATGGGGTTAAAGGAGCAGCTGCTTCGGGGACTCTGGCTCACTCAGGCCGGGGGGGACGGAGGGGTACGAAGTGCGGGGTGAGCCTGCGGCGGCAGAGGCCAGCAAGACGTTGCACCAGCCTGAGGCACGCCGTGCGTTCTCCCGGGGAAGTTGTCCCTGGATCCTGGGACCCTGGCAGTGGCGGGCTGCATAGGCTCCCCGGAAGGGGGGTATGGTTAGTGACCTGTGTTCGCACACAGGCTTCTTGGTGGCGGCAGCAGCAGCCTTAGCGTCTCATGCCCGTCTCTGGGGTCTGTGCTTTTAGCCGCGACTCGCGTCCGTCTCTGGAGCTCCTTTAAGCAGCGCTCTTAATCCCCTCTCCTCGCACACCAGGAAACAAAGAGGTAAGAAAAAGTCTGGCTCTTCGGCAGGTCCAGACTTTTTCCTGGACTCCCTCCCGGCTAGCAGTGGCGCACTAGCCCCCTTCAGGCTGTGTTCACGCCGTCAACCCCAGTCCTCTCCCTGCGCTCCAACCGAAGCCCGAGCCTCCGCTCCCAGCCCCGCCTGCCCCGGCGGGTGAACAGACAAGCCTCTCGGGCTGGTGAGTGCCGGTTGGCACCGATCCTCTGTGCGGGAATCTCTCGGCTTTGCCCTCCGCACCCTGTGCTCTCCGCCGCAGCTCCAAAGCTTCCCCGCTCCGCCACCCGCAGTCTCCGCCCACGAAGGGGCTTCCTAGCGTGTGGAAACCTTTCCTCCTTCACAGCTCCCTCCCACTGGTGCAGGTCCCGTCCCTATCCTTTTGTCTCTGTTTATTTTTTTTCTTTTGCCCTACCCAAGTATGTGGGGAGTTTCTTGCCTCTTGGGAGGTCTGAGGTCTTCTGCCAGCGTTCAGTAGGTGTTCTGTAGGAGTTGTTCCACATGTAGATGTATTTCTGGTGTATCTGTGGGGAGGAAGGTGATCTCTGCGTCTTACTCTTCCACCATCTTCCCCCGAGTCTATTTGCATCTGTCAGTGCCGATTTTTATAGGTATTCTTAACCAAGCAGATTCATTACTATTTTAAGTAACAATTAAAAACTTTAAAAACAGAATATATATTAAGCATATGCACATTAGACCATAATTAAGTCAGCTTTGAGTCAAAGCCAAAAAAAATCAATTAAAAATCATAAATGCCTATATTTTTCTAAAACATTTCTATACCTAATTATTTAAATAGCCAGTAGTAGAAGCCCTTAGGTCTAAATCCCTTTTACTGAATGCTTAGCTGGGAAGAGCTTAGACTTGCAGTGTATCAAGAAGGGCATGGTCTTATGATTTAGGCTATATTTCCATTTAGTTAACATATTTATAATTTAGTAAAAAGGCTGCCCTTGTACCAAATGTGATAAATTATTTCCTCAATTTAATCAGATGGACTCACATTGTTAGAACTGAGTTTTTGCTTTAATTTTTTTTTTAATTGTCCACTATTTGACCATTCTGTTTTAGAGTCTTCCCAGGGTAACTCCTTTGAGATTTTAAATTATACGTAAAATAGGAAGGAGCATAAATGAGGCCCTGTTGGAAAGCAGCTCAGCATTTACAAAGTTCTGTTAGGAGAACCACTGACCAAAACCGCTCACCCTGGCCAGGCACCACAGTAACTATTTGCATGAGTTATTTTATGACAGGAGGTCCTGGTAAGGAGCACGGAGCTAACAAGCCACCACCAACCGGAAGAATTCGGGAAAGGTCAAAAGGAGAGAGAAGACACCAGTCCATATGTCCTGCCAACCTCTCAGAATCCTCCTGGCTGGAATCCATCTTGGCTGAGTGATGTTCACGCCACCAGGAAGGACCCTGAGTCAGAATGATTGGCCAGAGACAACCCGGAAACTAACCCCATCACCATAAAACCCGAGACTACGAGCCACGTGGCAGAGCAGTTCTCCTGGGTTCCCTTACCCTCCTGCTCTCCGCCCGGGCACCCCTTCCCAATAAAGTCTCTTCCTTTGTCAGCACGTGTGACTCCTCGGACAATTCATTTCCAAGTGTCAGACAAGAGCCCACTCTCGGGCCCTGGAAGGGGTCCCCCTTCCTGCAACAGGTCTGGCAATTGACCTAATTATTATATTTGCTATTAGAGAGCCTTCTAAGAACTGAGTTTCCACAGCCTCACTCACATAATTTATAATTCAGGTATATCACAGGTTACTGGATTACTAGGTCTGATCATCTCTTCCATGCAAATTGTTTTATACTCGAGTTTTTGTTTTTTAAGAAGACGACGCAAAGCTTCATACCCAAAATGTGAATGCAGTCAGGACCCTGTGCAGGGAGAAAACAGGATGGTTGATGTGCTTTAAAAATAAATTAGAGAAAGTCACCCAGAAGCAAATCTTCTCTGTTTTAGGAAGCATTTGAGTAGTCTTCCTTAGTTAGTTAAATAACTTAAGGGGGAAATAGGCCCACATGGGGTGCGTAAAGGGCTCCAAAGGGTGAAAAAGCAGCTTTTGTTTTTCAAGCAAGGTTTTATTGTTCAAGGAAGCAGCAGGTAGGAAGCTGTCACTTGGAAGGAAATGTGTCTTTTTACATAAAGAATCCAGAACCTCTGGGAGGCAAGGTTTCAATGGTCCAACTCCACTCCCAGAGCCTTGAAGTTAGGAAAACTCCGGGTCAACCAGGGTGGCCCTGGAGACAGTAACCTGGAGAGGAGGGTCGGTCTGACTGAGGACCTGGGGTTTGTGAAGGAAATGGACAGAGTTGTTGAGGGAGGGGTAAGCACTGGCTTGAGCACAGTGCAGCTGACGAATCTGGCCTCGACAGTCGTGTTTGGAAAACAGGTGAGTGAGCACCAAGAGAACTTTGTCAGCCAACCGTGTCATCAGTCTCTGATGGTGTTTGGAAAGTCTGGTGCTTGCAAATATGACCAACCTGGCTGGAGTCCTTAACGATTGAGTTCTTAAGAAGGAGGTTCTAGACCTCTTATTCATGGGCAAATGCGGGTGGCAGGGAAGGATCGGGAGTTTGGGATTAGCAGATGCAAACTATTATATATAGGATGGATAACAACGAGGACCTATTGTTTAGCACAGGGAACTATAATCAATATCCTGTGATAAACCATAATGGAAAAGGATATGAAAAAGAATATATAGATGTATAAATGAGTCACTTTGCTGTACAGCATAAATTAACACAACATTGTAAATCAACTATACTTCAATTAAAAAGAAAAAAAGGCAAAAGGATACCAGGGACATTGATTGAGCAAATAAGAGGATGCAGCAAGTCTGCCCCTAGTTTTGAGGCAGCGATGCACATTTGAAAACATCCTATGTGAACTTATGAAACTTCGTTTTTTATATCAGGTCACTCACATTACTCACTCAGCTGACTGTGGTTCTTTGTTTCCCAGGTAGTGAGAAAGGTTCAAACTCAAATGCCTTCAGGAATAAAGCAGCTGAAACAATTGTCATATAACAAGGAATGCTTGTGACCACAGAAAACTAAAGGGTACATCTCTTACTCAGGGGAATCCAATTCAATGATATTTAAAAATCTGAGCTAAGACAAGAAAAAATATATCATAAGCCTGTATGTCATTGAAGTCATAACTTCAACTGTCACTTTGATACTCCACAACTTCAGTATAGCTAGAACCTGTTCTGATTTACTCCTATGTGTTTCTGCTCCCCCAGGGTCACTAAGGAAGACTTTTAAAGGCTCCTATAAAGAATAGTCAACACCTTATCGAGCCACAACTCAGCTTCAAGCTCTAGGTCCTAAAGACCCAGAGATGACTAAGACAAGTCCTCGATGAGGTGCCAGATGCAGTTTGATACTGTCAGGACAATTTGCTGAGTTTCCTGTATCCTGTCCCCTCATTCATCAAGGATACTTCTCTGTAACATTGCTGGATAAACCCATTTTCACTTCCTTATGGGTTTTTGTGCAATATTTATGACTCATTTCTTTTATCACATTAGAAACCTGTTCATGCCTTTATCAGCTCGTGCCTACCCACATCTCACCCTCATTGTTCCTCCTTCCACTGGAGTCTCTGGATACGCACAAACCCTGGCTTACACCTCTGACTCTGCCTTCTGCACTATGTACCCAGCAGAGTTCCTGGCCCACCGTGTGATTTTTGTGTGCTTAATGATATCAACTGAGTTCTGTTGGCCTGGAATTCTGGTTGACGCTCTTGATCTTTCTCTTTGTGAGTCTCTTGATATGGACATGAATCTTTGCACATTAAACACAAGGTTAAGTGACCTAGTTTCCTGGTCTCTGAACCTTGCCTTCTCTCTGGTTTGGTGTGACATTTTGACTTTGCTTTTCCTTTCTGTAAGCAGAATGCCCTGTACCCTTCTCTCCCCCATGAACAGATGTTTCAACACTAAGATGCAATTTCTTTTCTGCACTCTCAGCTCCTCAAGCTTGTAGTTTCGCCTAGTTCTTTTCAGTTTGTTCCAACTTCTTGTTACTTATAATTCCCCTGATACTTTTGAAAATATCTTTCTGTAAAGCTCCTCTTAGAAAGGTGAGAAACTTAGAGTGTAAAAATGAATAGTAAAAGAGAAGGAACTCATGCACTAGGGACCTCATCTTTAGAGAAAACTTAATCCCCATCATCCATTAAAAATGGTAAAGCATTAATAGGAAGATTTTGGCTGCAGAATAAAAGTCCTTCCTATAGCTACCTTATCTGCCCCATTCTGTTCCCCTATTTTTAGTCCTCAAATTATGTTTTTTTTTTTCATCAAAGAAAATATCCATGTGACTATATGGGTACGCAACAGATCATTTTTGGCTACTTAATTCTTACCTAAGAAGTTGCTCTCTATTTCTCTAAAGATTTATTTCCTATACGATTTCCACTGTGAGTTTTTCATTGTAATTAGTGAAATCCATCCTCATTCCTGCAGCCATAGGACCTTTCTCACCACCTGTACATTCGGTTTAGCCAATACAAACACTTCTTTCCCTTCTCACTCATTTATTTCTCACTAAATTCTCAAAGGGCACAGTGTTTAAGCCTCACTAGACAACATTTCCTTTAGGAGTAACTTTTTAAAAACACAAATAACCTAATAAAACACCATATATTTCTAAATCTGTTTTCTAAATATACATTAAATTTTAGGGGTGAAAAAGAAAAGTCAAACTCAAAATTATTTCCAGTCATTTTGATTTCACATATTTCACATACTTTTCCTTTGCTGAAATTCTAGAATTACAACACTTTGTAAATATGGGATGAAGGCCACTCTCAGAGGCCAGTCAACTGAGCCTTGTCATTCACTTTTGATTTGATGGCTATGCTATGCCTACAATAATAGTCTGATTGTTTCAAAAGTGAAACATTTGTTAAAATCACAATTCATTTTGTCACTAAGTGAATATGAATAGTATGAATATGAATAGTGCTGGAAGCCCAGGCAATTCCAGTTTTTCCCAAATCATCATCCACCCCCACCCCAAGTTCCTTGTTTAACATACTTTCCACAACCATTATTACTTGATGATTTGGTTCCAAGGCTGAGGGAAAACTCTATTCACCCTTCATGGAGGAATGCTACCATGTGAATTCCTAAGGGAAAACACATTGAGAGTTCCAGTTTGGACTGTACCAAGTACACCCACATTCCTAGAGCTATAAAATTCAACTCTGCTCTGACATGAAGAAGAAAGAAGTGACAAGATGGGTTAGTGCTGGCAGTGGGGCTAGGAAAGGGGAAGGTGGCAGGCATGTGGAGGACTGGGTATGAGTGACCACAAGACTTGGTCAGCCAGCTCAACAAAATAAGGAAGTTCCTGACGTCAGGGAGAGAAGGGAACTCCAATCCAGCTACAAAACGGGAAGTGTACGTAAATGATGTTTATAGAATGCATGTTCATAAGCAAGAGAATGTACCTCTATTTGACCTTAAATACTGATTATGAAATATTTGGGGACTTTTCTAAGGAGAAAGCTGCAATTGTTTGCTATTGCTGGTAAATGTCTTATAGGCTGTGGCATTATGGGAATTTGCCTAGCTTTTTGTGGCTGCCACCCAAAGCTGGTGACCACAAAGTCAAAGTTAAATATAAGCTAAAATTAAATTACTCCCCTTCTTTGTTTTTGTAGTTCTGCTGAATGAAGACATTTTAGCAGTGATTTCATATTCATTAGGAGGATGGAATGTCACAGCAAGTCAATCATAGTCATAATGAAAATGCCAAGACATTCTTGTATGTTTTTCCACAATCCACTATATTCAATTGGGATAAAGTACAGGATGTCTAGTGACATAATACTATAAATAGATGTAAATGCACTTTATCTCTCAATGTGAATAGATATAGATGATAGAAATTTTTGAGTTGTGTTCAACAGCTTCCAAAGAACAACATCTAAATTTCTAGCTATAAAAGCAAATTTTTCAGGATTAAACTTCAAGCTCTTTTATATAACAAATCTGAAAACTATTCCCCTAGAAATAACCAAGGAAAAACACATAGTGTTTTCAGAGGGAAGAGAATCATTATCAACACTCACAAAAATGGAGGGTGAGTGAGTTTGTTAAGTGTGGACATGTTAGAAGTTTGAACAGAGGGGTATTTAGAACAGAAGAATAGATCAGTGAATTCTGAATCTTTTTGGAACTGCTGCCTCCAATCCACAATTATATTTTTTGCTTCATGGTATAGTCCATCTTCTGGAAGCATGCAACCCTTCCCACAGTTGTTACAGTTCATTGTATTTGGTATCAGTTTAAGAACACGTGCAGGCATGAAACAAAACCAAGGTTGTTCTCAGCACAGCCCGTGATTTTCTGTGAGCAATCCCAGCACAATTAAGAACCATAAGAACCATAAAATATTCAACTACACCAACCAGTTCCTCCTACTGGGGGTGGGCTCTCATGATAGGAAAGGAGGAAGAGAAAATTAAATTCTGAGCACATTATCAAGGAGAAATGTTCCCATAGGTTGTAGCTATTTTAAAGCACCATGCAGAACACTTATCAGTAATATTTGCATAGTAAAAGAAAACGTTTGCAAAGAGACATCAGGCATTAGACCCTTCCACCACCTACTTGTCATATTTTTGCAAATCAGGTGAATCTTCTAGTCCTCTGTGATGTGGTCCATGAGGCGTTCTAAGATGTGTTACTTTGAAATAGTTAAGAAATTTATTCATTTACAAAATACAAATATATCCACAAACAATCACAAAAGAGGGCGGTTTATTAAATGGGAAGTTGAGGATTCCTTGGACACATAGTAGACACCCAGCCTAAACTAATAGATGAGGAGGGTCAGGTAGACTTTCCTGGGAGTGAATGAGAGCATGGAATTTTAAAGGACGAGAAAGAAGGGATTTAGACCATTCTTTGAATGAAAGCCCTTGGGAAAAACGGGCAAGAGCAGGGCATATTCAAGGTACTGAGAGAAATGACTGCAGTGTCAGTGGTGGAGAGAGAGATGGACAAGGGGGGAAAGCAGGAGGAGAGATGGTGAATAAGAATAAGGTGGAGGGCTTCCCTGGTGGCGCAGTGGTTGGGAGTCCACCTGCCGATGCAGGGGACACGGGTTCGTGCCCCGGTTCGGGAAGATCCCACATGCCGCGGAGCGGCTGGGCCCGTAAGCCATGGCCGCTGAGCCTGCGCGTCCGGAGCCTGTGCTCCGCAACGGGTGGAAATGCCAAAGATCTGGCTGGGGAAATAAGGGTAGACCAGATTTGGCAGGTTTAGATCTACCATCAGTTTTTTTTTTTTTTTTTTTTCAAGAATTTTGTTTTCCTCAGGGGGAAATAAATGAAGCCACTTAAAAACTTAAAGCTTCTGGAACTAATATAAAGAGAATTGTGGCTAAGAAATACCACTTCAGCTGCACTGGAGATTAAGCATTAGTCCAGGAGAAAGGTGGTAGTGAGTGTCAGACTAGAAAAGTGGTAGTGCTGAACACAGATAATGGAGATAGAAACAACTGGATGGAATTGAGATGCATTTAAGAAGCAGACTCAGCAGAACATGGTGAGGACTGGGTTGTGAGGCTGAAGGAAGAGTCAGTTAGGTGGGGATACAGGAGACAAGAAACGGAGATACAGGGAAATAGTGGTCAACGAGGAGATTAAAGGTCAGAGGGAAACCAGGTATAGAGCGAGAAAGGAGGGTGTTGGCAAAGATCATTTTTTAATACACCTAGTATCCACTGAGATGTTGCCTTCAAGAGCCCAGGCAAGATCTCCAGGGATGGACCTTAGACGAAAGATAACAGCAGAGAGCTAGTCATTGGTTAGATTTGATCATTTTGCTGAAAGAGCTCTTAAAAGAATAGACCCTGGAATTTAATTAAAAAGTAGGCCCTTCTCAGTCACAGTTTTTTCTATCTGGATTTTTTTTTAAGTATAGGGGTGTGCGTGTGTGTGTGTGTGTGTGTGTGTGTGTGTGTGTGTGTGTGTTTATTCTGATGGGAATTTTGTATAATCAAGACTTTGTATAGCCAGAAAAGAAGTTATATTGCAAATATTTTTTTGTAATTTTAATGCCATTCAAGATGGATACCTTTACTTAAAATATTAAAGACAGTATTGCCTAGCAGGCACTTGCCTAGGACTTGCTCAACTTGAAAAGTAAATACGAAAAGAAATATGTAGGTTAATTCCTGTCCCAACCAGAATACTGTTTTCCCTTTTTCGTGTCTGAGGAAAGACTTTATCTTCTCTGTTCATTCAGACTTTTCCTCAAGATCCTAAATTCACCATCTTTTCTTTTTTCTTACCTATAACTGGCATTTGCCTGTGTAATATTCCTCTCTTCCTTTCTTCTTCCTGCCTTCCCTCACAATCTCTCTCACTCAGGGAAAAAAAAAAAAAAAAAGCCTTCTCAATGTGCTGAGGGGCGTCAATTGTGGCATGGAGCTGTCAATCAATGAACGTTTTTTCTAAAACAGACTATTTTCTATTTAACTAGGCTAGATGCTCACTCCACTGGACACTGGCCTGTCTGCTATCAAGTTCCAGATTTATAGCCCAGTGCTTTTCAGATATCTTTCTAGGATGAATGGAATGGATCGTAAAAGGGCAACTTGGGCCCATTCAGAGGCACAAGGAGAGGGAAAGGAGGCTGAATACATTCTCACCATTCCCACAGGTACCCCCTCATAGAGCTAATGTACAAAATTCAATTCTCCCGCAGAAGCATGCTAACTAGAATAGCAGTTAGAGCTGATGAGGCAATCGAACTGAAAGAAGAGGGGTTATTCAGTCTCTCTCTTTCTCTCCCTTTTTGTTCTCATCTCTCTCTATCCTGCATTACCTTTTTCAATAAAAATAAAATCCCCCAAACCATCACCACAGTCTAATCATGAAAACAACATCAGAGAAACCCAAATAGAGAAATCTTCTACAAAATACGCAGCCAGTACTCTTCAAAACTGTCAAGGTCATGAAAAATAAGGAAAGACTGAGAAAATGCCCAGGCCATAGCGACCAGGAGATATGGCAATTAATAGAGCATTGTCTCCTGGATGGGATCCTGGAAGACAAAAAAGGATGTTAGTGAGAAAACTAATGAAATCCAAATAAAGTCTGGATTTATAGTAACGGATGAATACTGGTTTCACAGTTTTACCAATGTGCCATGGGAATGGAGAATGCTAACATTAAGGCAAACTGGCTGAGGGTCTACAGGAATTCTGTGCTTACTTTGATAATTTTCTGTTAATCTAATTTTATTCCAAAGATAAAAAGTTTATTTAAAAAATAAAACCTTCGAGACTTCCCTGGTGGCTCAGTGGTTGAGAATCCGCCTGCCAATGCAGGGCACATGGGTTCGAGCCCTGATCCGGGAAGATCCCACATGCTGTGGAGCAACTAAGCCTGTGCGCCACAACTACTGAAGCCCGGGTGCCTAGAACCTGTGCTCCGCAACAAGAGAAGCCACCGCAATGAGAAGCCTGCGCACCGCAACGAAGAGTAGCCCCCACACGCAGCAACTAGAGAAAGCCCGCGCACAGCAACGAAGACCCAACACAGCCAAATAAATAAATTAAATTAAATTAAATTAAAAACTTCATCTCATCTTTTGCCCTCTTATAGCAGTAATACCCAAATATAAATAATATTTTCTATTGTACAGTGTGTTCACCTCTGTTCTACATTATCTAATTTAATACTCGGAGCAGCTCCACTTGTAGCCAGGCTTGGTATTACGGTCCCCATTTTACACACAAGGCAACGGATGAAAGGTTTGAGAGGCGGGAATTTGCCCATCGTTCACTGTGTTGATTAGGGTACAGGCTAAGCTATTTTTACAAGAAGACCTCAAAAATACAGTGGCTCCAAGAAAACCCTTCTTAAAATGTGAGATATAACTAACATTTAACATTGTGTAAGTTTAAAGGTATACAACTTGTTGATTTGATACCGCTATATACGTATTGCAATATGATTACCACCATGGAGTTATCTAACACTTCTTTCCCCCAAAAAAACTCCATTTAATTATTTACTTATCTCTCATATCACAGTCTAGAGACAGTGTGAAATAGTTTGAGGACCCAGGCTCCTTCCATCATCTTCTTTGGGTTTTGCCTTTAGCAGGTGAACGCAGGCTCACTAATGCCACATCTGTATTCCAACCCAGGAGAAAGAGGAAAAAAAGAGGGGAAACGCAGGTAACTCCTTCTTGTTGAACACGTTATAAGGAATTACCCACATCATTTTTACTTGCAACCCATTGGCCGAAACTTATTCACACAGCTACACCTAACCTAAATGCGGTCATCTGGGAGGTAGTAACTGAGAGACTGGCCCTAGAAGGATGAAAAAGGGAGGGACAACTAACCAAATCTGCCACAATCACCAGCCTTCTTAGAAGTGGAAAGAAGCCTAGGTTTTCTGATCTTAAGTTTGCTATTCCTATTGCCTGCTGAATATACATTTGTACTCTCTATTCATCTCTATATAAAAGGACAACAAATAATGAACTCAGTTACTTTTTGGTTTTACTTTTTAATATCTTTTCTATAAATTTATTTATTTACAATTAATAAAATTATTGACTTATTAGCCATATCTTTCTGGGTCACATCCTTCTGATGTTCATGTATTTTTGTGACATCAATTTAAATGTGTTTATATTTTCTGAAATGTTTGTCTAGAGTAGTACTGTCTTCTACTTTTCCCTTAAAGCGAGAGAAAGACTGAATTACCAGACAGACAGCTGAAGAGAACTCAGCTGTTCTATGCTGTATGGCCCATTTTGTCAACTGCCCTGTGACCTTAGAAACCTATTTATCTGACCATTTATCTCCAGGATCAAATCCAGGAACCTAAAGATTATATGTAATTTAAAGACCCTCTGAGAAAAAGACACAATTACTAATTCAAAATTAAGTATGAAAAAGTACTCATTTATAATGAGAAATGAAAGCATAACAAAAAATTCTAAAAGCTCACAAATACCATAAATATCACAAAATCCTGAAAAATAAGATATTTTTATGCTGCCTCACATACTATAATTCTTTTCCCCTACAGTTTTGGCTGCATACTCTTTGATAATGTTTTCATATGATGACAATTTTGTAATATTTTTCTAAGGGGAACAAACATAAAATTTTCATCTAGCATGATTAATTGAATTTTGTTGTTCTGTCATTGATAGTTGAGAACCATTCAAAAAGGCAACTTCACACTCAGTTGTACTTGTTGTTTGTATTATTGCTATTGGTTTTGCCTTACAAACACAGCAATTATAATGAGTTATATTTTGTGGGATTCCCATCTAAAAGAAGAGGAAAAATGGTGTACATATGGTTATATGTGCTACATTATCAAGTATATTTCTGACAGAAGGGACTCTCTACTTTGACTAGGCTTCAGAAACAACTGAGTCCTCTCTGTTTACGGATTTTTGCTTTTTTTGTTTTTTTTGCAATGTTGTGTTTTACAATTTTTTCTTTCTTTTTTTTTTTTTTTGGCGGTACGCGGGCCTCTCACTGTTGTGGCCTCTCCCATTGCAGAGCACAGGCTCCGGACGCGCAGGCTCAGCGGCCATGGCTCACGGGCCCAGCCGCTCTGCGGCATGTGGGATCTTCCTGGACTGGGGCATGAACCCGTGTCCCCTGCATCGGCAGGCAGACTCCCAACCACTGTGCCACCAGGCAAGCCCGTGTTTTACAATTTTTAAGAGCAGTTTTAGGTTTACAACAAAATTGAGAGGAACGTACAGAGATTCCTGTATACTCCATGTCCCCCATTATTAATTATCACTCACCAGAATGCTATATTTTTACCAAGGGTGAACCTACATCAACACACCATAATCATCCAAAGGCCATAGTTTACCTTGGGTTCTCTCTGCTTTTTGTACCCTCTGTGGCTTTGGACAAATATATAATGACATATATCCATCATTATAGTATCATCCAGAGTATTTTCACTGCCATAAAAATTCTCTGTGTTCTTTGACTAATCACTTCTTCCATCCCCCCCTCCCCAACTCCTGGAAACAACTGATCTTTAAGCTGTCTCCATTTTTGCCTTTTCCAAAATATCATATAGTTGGAATCATACAGTATGCAGCCTTTTCAGATTGGTTTCTTTCACTTAGTAATATGCATTTAAGATTCCTCCATGTCGTTCCATGGTCTGCTTTACACATCAGATGACTGGAAACCTTTCTCCCAAACTAGTTTCTAACACCCTTCATTTCAAGCCTTCTTTCTTCTCTGCTGTCCACTGGAGTTGGAGACTGAGTCGGGGGGAGAGGACCGCCATGTCTGGAAACCTACTCCTACCTCGGGACAGCTAGCAGTAACTTAATCATACATGGAAGTGACTTAGAACCTTCTAAATATACTCCACCACACCCCACCTAAGTGCATCCTCACTTCAACTTCCCTCAGCAAGTTGCCACAAATGCCCCAATGTCATCTAAGATGAGGTGAAGCAGGATGGAGGAGAAGTCCAGAGGAGTCAGAAAGGAAAGAGACAGCAGTAATCTGAAGATGATGGTTTCTCTTGTAAAGTTTACAGAAATGTGTGACGATGTAAGTAATCACATTGTTAGGGCCCCTCCCAGAGTCTTGGAAGGAGCCTGTGCTGGTGAAGTACCCTGAAGCTTAAGCTTTACAATAATCTGCCTCCTTTCTCTCACATGTAAAATAGGGATAATACTGGCCTAGCTTATTGAAGGGATTGAGTGGGGAAGATTCACATAAACACTTTGAAAATGAAAGTCTCCTGGGAGAGTAGGTGCATGTACACGTAACACAGGAAACATGTGGAGGATTTGCCCCCAACCTTATAATCTCAGTGAATGTAAAAATGAATCTCTTTCTGCTTTATTTCCAACAGTGCTTGCTTTCCTTTTATCCTCACTTTTACATATAATTCTGGTATCTCCTTCCCCCACCTGGCTTGTATTTTGTTCATTTTGCCATGTTTTATTTCCTGCGTTTTCTGCTCCTTTTTTTTAAAAAATCTCCCTCGAGCCCCTCCCCTCCCCCTCCACTCGCAACTCCTGTGTTTTATGTCCACTTATGTAGCCACAGAGCTGCTCCCTTAGCTTTTTCTAAGCTGCTTTCCATATCTTTAAAACCTATGGATGCGATGATAGCCATCAATCTAGGAGAGACAGGCAGCCACATGATGCCTGACTCTCCAGATGGAGTTTCTGGGTGACCCTGGCTGACCACCAGGCTCAACTTATGAAATACAAACTCTGATGAAATTCATGGCAGGAGAACTCCCTGCGCGATGTGGGGCAACAGCATGATGGATAGACCGGTGATGATGGATAGCTCCTCTCTCACCCTTAGTCCATGAATTTTGGTTCAAGAGTTTCCTCCAGCAGGGACTGAATTGTCCCAGAGATAACAACACTCAACCAGGAGCTGGGCTCTGAGTTTATTGCTTGCTTAGGGATATCTACTACCCTCATTACTCAGGAAAGCAAATTATTACTGACGATGTAAGGTTTTAGTTCATTTCAGTGGTTTTTAAATTAAACAGCTTGGCAGGTGGATCAAGATGCCAAGCACTGTAAAAAAAAAAAAAAAAACTCTTCTAAAGTATGGACAAAGCATGGAATTAAAGTAGAAGGGAAGATTTATATATTGAAGCTTAATAATCCTCCTTGTCATCTGTTCGTTCTTTCTGGGAAATAACTATTACAGCCCACTATAATCTTAATCCTGCATAGCTGTTTTTTTGTTTAAATACATGACCCTTTTTTAGTATTAGGAAATGAATCTGAAATCTGAATATGAAAAAAATTGGGTGACTTTCATATGCCTGCTAACACTGTCTCATTAATCCTCATGGCGCCTCTGAAAGATGTATGGAATGTATTTTTATCTCCATTTTACAGAATATGAAACCAAGATATCCCAAAGCTCTTTAACATACTTAAGATCACACAGTGACTCAGTAACATAGTCAGAAATAAAGCCAGATTTTCTAACAAGAAGGGCTCTGACAATTAATCAGAAACACAGCAAGTCTGCTCTTTGATGACTAGAAATTTCATCTGAAGCCAGATGATGATTTGAGCAGGAAAAAGTTGTCACAGCTGGTGATTATATTATATCTTTAGGAGTTTTCTGTCCAAAAACCTGTAACATAACATAACCTGTTTAGATTTGGTACATCACAGCGAAGATAATGACCCAAAAAAATTCTTATAAAGAATATCTTATTCTACCTCATTTATCTCATTTATAAAATTCAGAAGTCATTCCTATGGAAAGCAGTATCCATAGACCCCAGGGGAAAAAGAAGTTGCAATGCATATTTCAAGATCTGGTAAGAAGACAATCAAGCATCTGAGAAATTGGACTCAGTTACCTCCTAGGGCATCTGGTTCCTGGTCCTGGAAACAACACTGCAAAGTATAAATAATAATGACCACTTCTGCATGGAATAGATGTGGCAAAAATCACCCTTTGTATCCCCAGTGTTTGGTTTAGCCCAATGAGCAGGTATTCAATGCATAATTATTGACTATGAAGGGGGAGGATATGTAAATAACCAATGATAATCAGATGGGCTGCTATCGCTCTGCTCAACATATTTCCACCTGCAGATGATATTAATGTGCCTGGAGTATTTCAGGTTCTTTCCACTACCTAACACATTTCCAACCAAGAGAGTTCTTCTATCTAACTTCAACAAAAAGAATTTCCCATCTCTATGAATACCAAGGTTTTACATTAGTAACTGCCATCACGTCACTTTAACTGAACAGATAACCACTAATTCAGTGGTTTCCCAACTGTTTGGAACATAATAATCACCTGGGGTGCGTGTTACACATAGATTCTCAGGCCTCCAACAATTTTGATTCAGATGGGAGGGCAGAACTCAGCATTTAAACAAGAACCCCAGGAGGTTTGATACAGGCATTCCAAGGCCACTCTTAGAGGAAAAAAAAAAAAACAAAACTCTATATAATGGGCCTATTCCAGAGATAAGGAAATAGAGATTCAGAAAAGATTCTTGCCCAAGGCAATTCATTCCATCATTCAGTCATTTGACAGGTACTTACTGTGGGTATAGATGACCAGACACTATTGGTTTGTGCAAAACTGGAACCTGGTCTGGTCCACAATCAATTACTATTTCTAATCTGCCTGCAGCCAGATGTTATGCAAGTTCCAAACAGTACACGAGACTGGCTGGGGTGAACTCAGGAAAGGTTCATTGGAGCAGGCAGAATTTGGACCAAATTCCAGCCACTAACATGAAGAGAAGGAAACTGGGCCAGCAAAGATAGTGGCTTCATATATACAATGGAAGATTATTCAGCCATAAAAAGAAACGAAATTGAGTTATTTGTAGTGAGGTGGATGGACCTAGAGTCTGTCATACAGGGTGAAGTAAGTCAGAAAGAGAAAAACAAATACCGTTTGCTTACACATATACATGGAATCTTAAAAAAAAAAAAAAAATGCTTCTGATGAACCTAGGGGCAGGACAGGAATAAAGACGCAGATGTAGAGAATGGACTTGAGGACACAGGGAGGAGGAAGGGTAAGCTGCGATGAAGTGAGAGAGTGATAATGACATATATATACTACCAAATGTAAAATAGATAGCTAGTGGGAAGCTATCTATTTTAGTGGGAAGCAGCTGCCTAGCACAGGGAGATCAGCTCGGTGCTTTGTGACCACCTAGAGGGGTGGGATAGGTAGAGCGGGAGGGAGACTCAAGAGGCAGGAGATAGGGCTTCCCTGATGGTGCAGTGGTTGAGAGTCCGCCTGCCGATGCAGGGGACACGGGTTTGTGCCCCAGTCCGGGAAGATCCCACATGTCGCGGAGCAGCTAGGCCCGTGAGCCATGGCCGCTGAGCCTGCGCGTCTGGAGCCTGTGCTCCGCAATGGGAGAGGCCACAACAGTGAGAGGCCGGCGTACCGAAAAAAAAAAAAAAAAAAGAGGGAGGAGATATGGGGATATATATGTTTAACTGCTTCACTTTGTTATAAAGCAGAAACTAACACACCATTGTAAAGCAATTATACTCCAATGAAGATGTTAAAAAAAAAGGATAAGAGTAATCAGTGGTGGTTGAAATCAGAGTAATGTTTACTTTGAGCAGGATGTAGTGACTGGGAAGGGTCAAGAGGAGACTTCTGGGATTCTGAGAAAATTCTGTCTTCATCTGGGTGTTTGCCTTGTGAAAATTCATCAAACTGTACACTTAATGATTGTGTAGTTCTTCTGCATGTTCACAAATTATGAATTACTTTAAAACAAATTAAAATTATAAACTTAAAAAAAAAAGTGGCTTTTTTAGAACCTCAGGTTGCACTCAGAGGACCAGATAAGTGAGGCAGAGAAAGCACAAGGGTGATGTAACTCAGGAACCCCGCTCAGCATATTTCAGGAGACCTCAAAACCTTATCTCTAGTATCTCTTGGGTAGTTCTCACTGCTACACTCAAGTTTTCTGAGAACAGGAGAATCCCACCGGCCATGACCCAAGCCCTCCATACCCAAGTACGCTTGAGTCTCCAGTGTCAGCAGGCTTGTCCTAAGCACCTCTCTTCCCCCAGGCTTTCCAGCAGAAAGAACCTCTTCCTCAGAAACAATTTATTGATGCAGAAAGATAGGGCATACGATGGAAAGGGCTGCATGCAAAAATCAGACAAGAAGTATAAATATGACCTGGGGAAAGTCCTCAGGATGCAGGGGCCTCATGATGGAGAAGAGAAACACTAATCAAGATGCAGAAGCATGGAGTGATTTCTCAGGGCACTTTGGTTCTCAGCCTGGGTTGTGTATTAGAATCACCTATGGAGATTTTGAAAAACTATTGAAGCCTTAGCATCCCCATGACCAATGGAATCAGGAGTTCTAAGGTGGAGTCCAGACATCAGTACATTTTGAAAGCCACCAGGTGGTTCTAGTATGCACCCAAAAGGCTGTGAACCACTGATCTAATAAGGCAGAGCTTGAGGAAAACAAATGCAATATAAGTGTACTGGAGCCAATGAGTTGAGATTCAGATGGCTTTAAATAGAACGATTTTGGGCTTCCCTGGTGGCGCAGTGGTTGAGAGTCCACCTGCCGATGCAGGGGACACCGGTTCGTGCCCCGGTCCGGGAAGATCCCACATGCCGCAGAGCGGCTGGGCCCGTGATCCATGGCCGCTGAGCCTGCGCGTCCAGAGCCTGTGCTCCACGGCGGGAGAGGCCACAGCAGTGAAAGGCCCGCGTACCGCAAAAAAAAAAAGAACGATTTCAACCTGGGACTAAGTGGTCAAGCAAGAAAGGCATAAGTGATCCAAAGAGCGTGGGTTAAAGGTGTGAGGCAGCCAATCTGAGAGGGACACCTAGATCTTGCCTGAGGACCTTGTAGAGGACCTGAGTGGTAAGCTACATGTGCCAGCTTAGAGAAACTGAATTCATAAATAAATCAATAAATCTATTACTATCTCCACTTGTCAAATAAGGAAACTCAGTCATGCATATGTAAAATTGCCCAACGCTCTCAATACGGCAATTGCCCAAAAATAAATAAATGATTACCAAATCAAATTGATTTTGATACAGGCAATAGAATATATTTGGTTGAATTATAGGGCATTGACATTTGTATAGGTTATAAATAGTTGAATATTGGCAATTTCACATGGCTTATCCTAATACATTCCCATCCAATCTTGTCTCTAGGTTGTTTCTTATTCAATTGTTGCTGCTCACATATTTATAACAGAAAGTCTAACTGTATCTTGGCCTGAGAGTCCTCCAGAGCCTTCTTCTAAATACCAATTCTATCCTACCAGAATTGTCTATATTTACATGTCAACTTGTCTGTCTTTCTATTTGTCTCATATCAGCAATCGGTTCCACTTGATAAAGAGCATAAACCAAGAGAAGAAGAGTAAATAACTGACTCTCCCTGGCAACAAATCAGACTAATAAACTTTTTATAGGGCTATCAACCTTAGCAGGAAAAACTGAGATTGACTAGGCAGCTTCCACCTTTCCGTGAGAACAAGGGCAAATCTTGCATCCAAGTAACAGAAATGAAGTCTGTGAACTTAATCTCTAATGAAATGTTTAATAAAATCAGAGAAGAAGAACAAACTCTTATCCCCTTAGAATGTTCTGGGTGTCAGAATATCCTAGAAGAAACTTTGCTGGCTCTAACATCAGTTCAGTAAGTACGGCTATGCCAAGGAAAGTTTGGTTGTCATCCTAACTCTGTACTCCTCACAGGGTCCCATTTTTTATTCAGCCTCACCAGATTGCTTTGAGTAAGCTCCATGAGGTCAAGGCCACCTCTGTTTTATTCAGCTCTTGATCACCAGTGCCTGGCCCAGTACATGGCATGAGCTAAAGGTGGATACGTATTTTGGAAAGAATATGTTTATAAAAGCAGGAGTTGATGTAGTCACAATACAAACAATGGCTGGTTTTCTAATCCCAACTTGCTGGTAACTGGCTATGTGATATTGGACCAGTCATTTAAATTCTTTGGGCCTCCCTTTTCCTTGTGAGTAAAAGAGGGGATTGGGATGGCATCCCTCTTCACCTCTGTAGTTCCAGAGCACAGAAGTAAGTGTGATGGGGCTAGTCTTGTGCACAGCACAGTTAACATTTCTTTCCCTCGTCTGTTCATCAGTCCTCTCTGTACTTACCCAAGAGCACAGCAGAAAAGGGCAGGGAGTACAAAATTATGACCCAAATTACAAAGAATTCTCAGGAGGCTTCTCGGGGTATCTGAGTTTGCCTGACCACAGGAGATTTTACAATAACAAGGCTCAGAGGGACAAAGCCTCAGCATGCAGAAGTTAGATTCTTTGTGCATTGTCTGATTCGATTTAGGAATAATTTCTCAATCATATTCCCTTCCATGAGGTCTACACTTTTGTTTCAGTTCAGCGAAGATTCTATTCCCTCTCTTTCTAAAAATAATTGAAAATTTTCTGTGAAAAGCCAGCTCCTCCCCAGTGGAAGGAGACCAGCTAACAGCATCTTCTTAGCCAGGTCGGACTTTTAAAGCTCTCTGTCTTTGAGGAGAGACACATTCCCCAAGAGATAAATGGCACATGTCCTAGGGCTCCACTCTATTCTGAAGGAGGGAAGGTGACCCCAAAACCCACCACTTTTAACCCTCTATTTCCCAACCTCATCATAATCCTTTCTACAAGGTTATAAGTTGGATCAAAAGGACTATATACTCTAAAGGAAAGGGAAAAAGTGGAAGAAAACACAGATAAAAAGACCTGGCAGTCTACATATCTACTCATCTAATAGAAAAAAGTCCTTGAACTCCACATATATACATCCCTATACATGTCTAGGTAGATAACAGAAAGAGGTCTTAGACACTTAATTTCTTAATGAAGTTTGACCAACATCGTTAAATCGTTGATACTTTTTGGAACATTTAGTCGTTTATGAAGCAACTATGAGGAAAATATCACTGTCCTGATCAGAGACAGAGAATACCACATTCCTGACGATCCCATGGTTTACTGCTGTGTCCTAGAGCAATTCAAACCTTAGCAGCTCAAAGCAATATTCATTTTATTATATCTTAAGATCTTGTGTATCACATCAGGAATTCAGGCTAGACTCAGATGGGTAATTTTTCTGCTGCCTGTGACATTGTCTGAGGTTGCCCAGGATGTTTGCCTGGTGGATGGGTTTGGTGGAGGGTCCAATGTGGTTTCATGCACATGTCTGACACCCAGGCAGTGATGACTGGGAGGCTGGGCTCAGCTGGGGCCACTGGCCAGAGTGCCTATGCTGAGTTCTCCAGCACAATGGTCTCAAGTAGCTGGACTCACATGGCTTAGTGCTCTTGGAGGAAGTTTTCTAAAAACCAGGAGATGGAACTTTTGCCAGTTTCTCAATGGCTGGGCTAGGCAACCAGTAAAATATCATTTCTGCCATTTTCTCCTAGTCAAAGCAATCACTGAGTCACACGTTTTCAAGGCAAAGGGATATAGACAACCACCCCCCCCCCCAAACCTCTTGAAAGGAAGAGAGTAAAAGAACTCAGTTTAATGTGCTGTAACTCACAAGGTCCCCCCAAGGTAACACTTCCTGGGGCACCCACATCTGGAATTGGGCAAGTCAGTATAGGCTGCTGGGACCTACTTATAAAAAAGCACAAGAGGTCTGCCAGAAAAAGAGCTGTGGGAAACACTGAAACCAATGCCAGGATGGAGAATGTGAAGACAAAGAGGCTGCAGTGTAATCAGTAATCACTGGTTCATGACACACATGCTGGAGACAGGAGCCCCTCTGAGGAGGGAGGACAAGCAGAGCTGAGCGTAGATGATTAAGACAGGTAACTGTGCTACTGTGAAGTGTCAATTATATTGTCCCTCTGATCCCGCTGGTGAGGAAACTGGGGTCATAATTCTTTTCAGGAAATGAGAGCTCTGAAAAATGGAAAGACTGTATAAAATAAGTTACAATCTTTAGAGGTTCTTTTTTTTTTTAATAATGAAAGCTTTCCTACTTGGGAAGAACTTTAGCATTCTCTAGGGAAACTTTAAAAACTTATACACACTTTTTTCCCTTCTGCATGTAGTGGATGTGTGTGAGCCCCCCAAATTGCCCTTTAAGACAAGGTACTCATTCCCTATCCACTGGGAGTGTTGGCAGCTGAGCCAAAGTTCTCATCTGAGTTGCTTCCTAGGAATCACTCTGTTCTGAAAAGAGCCACCTTGTCCAATGGGAAGCCTCCTTCTAATTACTAACCCTTCTCATGGGATCAGCTGATGCCTTCTTGATGGCTACCTTACAGTTCAACCTTCCCTCTGTGCAATCTTACCTCCTCTTGTCCATAAGAGTTGAACTCAAGAACACTCCCAGTAAGTTTCTGCACACAAAGCTCCATCTCAGAGTTTGTTCCCTGGGAAACCCAACCATAAATGTATCAGTAATTGGGGTCCCATGATGAAAGGAATCTCTGTGTACTCTGGAAGCCCTGGGAGTGACCAGGTGAGATGGAACCAGCCACCCAGGGCACTTGCCAATTACACTGCCCCCCAACAGGAGAGCCTCAGAATGGCAACCACATAACCAAGGGAAAAGGCTTTGAATGTTTCCTGGGGGTGAACCTTGTTCTCTACTCCAGCGGTCCCCAAACTTTTTGGCACCAGGGACCAGTTTCATGCAAGGCAACTTTTCCATGGTCCGGGGTGGGGAGGGCAGGAGGAAGGTTTCAGAATGATTCAAGTGCATTACATTTGATGTGCACTTTACTTCTATTATTATTACATTGTAATATAAAATGAAATAATTATACAACTCACCATAATGCAGAATCAGTGGGAGCCCTTAGCTTGTTTTCACTTGCCACTCACTGACAGGGTTTTGATATGAGTCTGCAAGCAATTGACTTATTATGGACTCCGTGCAGTCAAACCTCTCTGCTAATAATAATCTGTATTTGCAGCCACTCCCCAGCGCTAGCATCACCGTCCCAGCTCCACCGCAGATCATCAGGCATTAGATTCTCATAAGGAGCGCATAACCCTCGCATGTGCAGTTCACAGTAGGGTTCGCGCGCCTATGAGAATCTAATGCCACTGCTGATCTGACAGGACGCGGAGCTCAGGCGGTAAAGCGAGAGATGGGGAGCGGCTGTAAATACAGATGAACCTTTGCTCGCTTGCGCACCACTCACCTCTTGCTGTGCAGCCCTTTTCCTAACAGGTCATGGACCAGTACTGGTCCATGGCCCAGGGGTTGTGGACCCCTGCTGTACTCCATTCAGCCACGTGCTGGTAAACTGGCTCTCTGGAGAAAAAAGAGCCCTAATTTATAGGCTTTGCTGATATCCATGTGTAAATTCTCCTACCCTGGCTGATTTCAAGCTATGGACTGTTTAACAACTGGGCTCATTAAATTCCTAAATATTTCACAATCTCTTGGGGACCAGTAAGAGCCACCTCCAGTGCATCAATGCCTATGAGCAAACTGACCCGCTCAGACCTGCCTGGACCAGCCGTGGGCACCAAACTCACAGCAAATCCAGTACAGGCCTAGGCTTCTTGTGGCATGAGAATCAGAAAAAGATCATAGTGGTTAAGCAAAGCAGTCAAATACTCTCTGGGTGAATTTGAATGCAAGGTATATAGAGAATATGAGCAGTGGACACCAGGGAGTAAAAGCTAAGAAGGCAGATGCAGGGGTGCACAGGGACCAGGACGTGGTGGAAACTATGAGCAAGCAGTTGGTAGTGAGAGATAACCGAGTGAGGCCGAGAACAGAAACTGAAAGACACTCCAAGTGATGTAGAGACAGGAGGAGTAGCTGAGCGGTCTTAAAGGTGGGGCCATACGGCAGAGAGCGATCAACCTACACAGTGCACACAGTGCCTCCAGAGCTGCATTATACCCCAGACGGCAGTACAGAGCTCTGCTGTCTAAGTGGATTGCCTATCCAGCTGGGGAGGTCTCCATCTTCCTTATTTTCATATACATCCTTACAATCAGCCCCTGTTATTTGAAGTAATCAGAGAAAATTGCTGCTGCTTACAAAGACACCAGTTTATTAACCCCAGGTCACCATCTGAGCTGAACAGCCACAAGGCAGAAACAAATTCAGAGTGTGTGCAAAGGTTTTTGACATCAGCAGAAACAACCCAAAATAAAGACAGCAGAATCCCTGTGACAATAAGGGAAAGACAAAGCCATTTTCTTCTGAGGGTCTAAATATCTATCAAACCAGCATGATTAAGTCACTCTTTTGCCTGTTAGTGAAGAGAAAGACTGCGAGGGACTTGAGAACCACTCCTTATTAATTCAACAAATATTTAATGAAGGTCTATTTTGAGAGCCCCACACTGAGTAGGACTCTGGGGATGCAATGGTAACAGACAGAAACAGACAGACTCTCCATTGTGGAGCCTGTAGTCTAGTGGAGGAGGTAAATATTTGATCAAAAGATGTCCATAGAAAACATAGAACCCAACCGTGCCACCTGCTAAGAAGCAGAGACACGGGTCCCATGAGACTTCACAGTGAGGCTGAGGTGATTTGACGCAGATGAGGAGATCAGAGAAGTCCCTAAAAAGTGATAGGTGAATTAAGATCTGAACAACGTGTTCAAGTGAAGAGAGGAGGAAAAATTACATCAAACTTTAAAACTTCTGCACAGCAAAGGAAACAATCAACAGAGTAAAAAGGCAACCTACAGACGGGAGAAAATATTTGCAAACCATATATTTGACACCTAGAATATACAATAAAAACTCCTATAACTCAACAACAATAACAACAAAATAACCTGATTTTAAAAATGAGCAAAGAACTTCAATATATATTTCTCAAAGAAGATAAATTGCCAAAAAGCGTATGAAACATCATTGATTATCATATAAATAATCATAGAAATGAAAACCACAATGAGCTATACCACCTCATACCTACCCACTATAGAAAAAAAAAGAAAGAAAGGAACAAGTATTGGACAAGGATGTGGAGAAATTGGAACTTCTGTGCACTGTTTGTAGAAATGTAAAATGGTACAACTACTATGGAAAACAATATGGAGGTTCCTCAAAAAATTAAAAATAGAATTACCAAAGGATCCATCCATCCCACCTCTTGTTATATATCCAATAGGATCTCAAAGAGATATGTGCATACCCATGTTCATTGCAGCATTAAACACAATGGCCAAGAAGTGGAAGCAACCTAAATGTCCACCAACAAATGAATGGATAAAGAAAAAATATGTATATACACACACACACACACACAATGGCACATTAGTCTTAAAAAAGAAGGAAATCCTGTCATATACAACATGGATAAGCCCTGTCGACACTATGCTAAGTGAAATAAGCTAGTCACAAAAAAAGACAAAACTGCATGATTCCATTTATGTGAGGAACTTAATGTAGTCAAACTCGTAGAAACAGAAATAGAATGTGGTCACCAGGGGCTGGGGGAAGAGGGAAATGAATAGTTGTTGTTCAATGGGTAGAGTTTTAGTTTTGCAGGAAGAAATAGTTCTAGAGATCTGTTGTACAAAAATAAGCATATAGTTCGTACTATAGTACTGTACACTTAAAAATGCCTAAGATAGTAAATTTTACATTTTGTGCTCTTCAGCACAATTTTTTTTAAAACAGGAAATAACCCAAGTGTCTATTCACAGATGAACGGGTAAATTGTGATATATACATACAAGGGTTTCAGCCATAAAAAGGAATGGAGTACAGGCTACAACCTGGATGAACCTTGAAAACACTATGCTAAGTGAAAGAAGCTGGATACAAAAAGTTACATGTTGCATGATTCTATTTATAGAAAATAGAAATACACGGAATAGGTGAATTCATAGAAAGCAAATGAGTTGTTGCTAGGGGACAGGACAAAGTGAAGAATGGAGAATAACTGTTTAGTGGATACCAGGTTTTCTTTGAGGACGCTGAAAATATTTTAGAACTAGGTATAGCTGGTGGTTGAACAATACTGTGAATGTACTAAATGCCACTGAGGACTTCCCTGGTGGTCCAGTGGTTGAGACTCCGTGATTCCAATACAGGGGGCACAGGTTCGATCCCTGGTGGGGGAACTAAGATCCCACATGCCGTGTGGAGCAGCCAAGAAACAAATAAAAAGTAAAAATAAAAAAAAAATAAATGCCAC